>NC_084794.1:159079857-159388357 GCF_963169125.1 Humulus lupulus | reverse complement strand
GGCAAGCTGAATGCCCTCATTGGCCAAGAACAACAGAGCGAAGGAGAAGAGGAAGACGAAAAGTACGCGCACATTGGCGCTGTTCGCCTATTGAATGCTCTCAAGAAACACGACGAAAAAGGGAAGAGGACCTTGGGAAAGGGGCTAATGTTCGTGGATGCCACCATCAATGGCAAGCCCGCCAAAAGCGTGATGATCTGGAGCAAAGCGACTGGGACTAAATCTGGAGAAAGATGCCGGCCGCATGAAAGCGGTCAACTCCAAGGCCTTGGCCACAACTGGCGTGGCTAAAGGTGTAAAAGTTAGAATCGATGAACTTTTGGTGTTTTCGGGTCAGGTTGGTAAGCAAAGTGGCTTTCTTAGAAAAGCGTTCTACAAATCTCTGATAATAGCCTACTAGCCCAAGACAACTTTTAACATCTGATGCATTCTTAGGTTTGCCCAATCCTTCATAGCCTCTACCTAAGCTGGGTCTAGTGCGACTCCATCCTTGGATACTATGTGGCTGAGGAAGGCTACTTGTGATAGCCAAAATTCACATTTCTTGAACTTTGCGTAAATTTGATGCTCCTCTAGTCGCAACACGGTCAGTCTTAAATGTTCCTCGTGCTACTTCATCCTTGGAGTACACCAATATATCATCAATGAATACCACGACGAATTTTCCAAGTAATCCTTGAGGACCCGATTCATTAAGTCCATAAATGTGGCAAGAGCGTTGGTTAGACCAAAAGACATAACTAGGAACTCGTAATGTCCGTATCGAGTCCTAAAAGGTGTCTTTGTCCTCTTCCCTTACATTGAGATGGTGATAACCAGACCATAGATCATTCTTTGAAAATAAAGTCGCTCCTCAGAGTTGATTAAATAAGTCATCGATCAAGGGTAGCAGGTACTTGTTCTTAATTGTCACCTTGTTCAGCTCGTGGTAATCGATACACATCCGCATGCTTCCATCCTTCTTCTTCATAAATAGAACCGGTGCTCCCCATGGCGAATGGCTCGTTCTGATGAATCCCAAGTCTAAGAGCTCTTGTAACTGCGTTTTTAGCACCTTGAGTTCGGTAGGATCTGGTAATGTGCCTTTGAGATAGGCTCAGTTCCCGGTACTAGTTCAATTGTGAAGTCAATTTCCCGAGTAGGGGGTAACCCTTGTAAGTCATTAGGAAATATCACTGGAAATTCCTTTATAATGCACACGTCTCCAACCTTTAATGGTGTTTCCTGTGCCGCATCCGTGACACTTACAAAGAATGCGCTACATCCTTTCTCCATCATCCTCTGAGCTTTAAGAGATGAGATAAGCAGTCTCTGTAGTCCTGAAACATTTCCTATAAAACATAGTTTCTGTCCCTCAGGTGTTTCAAACGTCACTTGCTTACGTCTACAGTCGATGGTTGTGCGATGTCTCGCTAGCCAGTCCATGCCCAGTATTACGCGAAGTCCTTGATCTCTAGAACTATCAGGTCTTCTTCTAGCTCCGTGCCCTTGACTATGATCAGTAATCCTCGTACTATTCTTGATGATAGAACAACTTCTCCTAAAGGAAGTTCCGTAACAAACCTAGTTTTAAATCTTTCACAAGGTTTTTCTAATTTCTCTATCATTCCTAGCGAGATATACAAGTGTGTTACTCCCGAATCAAATAATACTGAACATATATTATCGAGGATAGGAAGCTGACCTGTGACCACCTTATTACTGGCTTCAGCTTCTCCCTGGGTCAAGGCGAAGACTGTGGCTGGCACCATCTTGTTGTCTTTCTTTTCTTCTTGTTTGAGTTGCGGACAATCCTTTTTTCGATGACCTTCCTACCCACAATTGTAACTGATACGAACCACGCCAACAAGTGTGACGAAACCCGACACCAAATATGGAATAGCCACCAAGAACACACGAGATTGGAATGGAACCGCGACCCAATGCTTAGCCAAGCACGAACCTTGGTATGAGGAAGACGCCACAAACGGGGATGGAATCCGTTTGATAAGTCAGGATGAACGCCACAAGGAATCTCCTTGATAAGTTCAAAAGTTTCTTCAAGAACTCAAGAAGAAATAAACTCACAATTTCATTCAACATAATCTGGTTTTTCCAAATGTTTTCAAGGCCTTATATAGCCGAAAATTACATCAAGACAAGACCCTTTGTCTTCCTAAAAACCGAAAATTAAAGACAACCTTTTGTCTTCCTAATGAAAACCGACAAATAAAGACAAGCCTTTTTGTCTTCCTAATGAAAACTGAAAAATAAAGACAAAAGGACTCTTGGACTCACACAAGTCAAGTGTTTGACTTTTCACAAAAACAAACAAAGACTAAATAAAAAATACAAGATGACAAAATACAATAAGATTCATCAAGCTCCTAAACTGAGTCTTTTGGCTCGCGCCCTCGTCACCAAACCAACTGGAACTAGACTTGGATCGTTAGTCTTGGTGTCCTCATCATTCCCCCCCTCTTGAGAAGGATTTGTCCTCAAATCTTCATCTGCATCAAAAGGACTCAAATCAGAAACATTAAAAGTAGCACTAACAGTATACTCACCTGGTAAATCGAGTCTGTAGGCATTGTCATTGATCCTTTCTAGCACTTGAAACGGACCATCTCCTCGAGGTAGCAATTTGGAACGTCTTTGTGCTGGGAATCGCTCTTTCCTCATGTGTACCCATACCCAATCACCGGGGTCAAAAACCTGCTTGTGACGACCCTTGTTAACATCAAGTTGGTTAGTGTTTAAAAGAGCCTCCTTAACCTCACTTTTTTTTGCATAAAAATTATTTTGTTTTCTCTTTAATTTTCCCTCATTGATCGAACTCTTCTCTTTCTTTTCTCTCTCACTTGATTCGACCCTTTTCTCTCTTTGTCTCTCACTCTCATTCATCTTTTCACTCTCCTTCTTTTTCTCACTCAATATTTTTTTATCACTCAATTTTTGCAACCTCACTTGGTCTTCATATACTTGCTTTGGCGTCAATGGAGCTAGAGTGATTGTTCGTTGATGGAACGTGAATGAGTACTTGTTGGTGAAGCCATCATGCTGGACTCGCCGATCAAATAGCCAAGGCCTTCCTAGAAGGAGGTGTCCAGCTTGCATGGGAACCACATCGCACAATACCTCATCCTCATACTTGCCAATTCGAAATGACACCAGCACCTGTTTTGTAACCCTCACTTCACCACTATCATTCAACCACTGCAACTTGTATGGACAAGGATGTTTAAGCATTGGGAGCCCCAGCTTCTCAACCATGGAAGAACTAGCAACGTTAGTACAACTACCTCCATCAATAATCACACTACATACCTTGTCTTTCACATGACAACGAGTGTGAAAGATGTTCTCCCGCTGCACCTCTTCTTCCTCTTCTTTTGCTTGCAAATTCAAGGCTCGTCGTGTGACTAGTGCAAGCATCTCACCAGATTCTGGCCCATACTCTTCATCATCGATAGAAGCATCTTCCAATGGTGGCATGTCAGCAAGATCATCTTCATCTTCAGAATCGAGCTCGCCACTTTCTCGAATCACCATAACTCTCTTGTTTGGACATTGGCTAGCTATGTGTCCTCGCCCCTGACATTTGAAACACTTTATCTCACTAGAATGGGACGAAGTAGGGGCTGTGTTACCTTGAGGGGTCGTGGCTGGTTTTGGTGTAAAGGATGAAGTAGGTTGGTCTTCTTCCTTCTTTGGATAGTTCGACCGCCAAGGTGTTGCACTTGAATTTTGTGGGCTCGGTCTTGGCTTTGAACTTGTACTACCCCTCTTGAGCTGCCTCTCAACTTTGATTGCCATATGCACCAAATCTTCCAATTCCACATAATGGTGTAGCTCAATTGGATTAGCAATCTCTCGGTTCAACCCATTCAAAAACCTTGCCATTGTTGCCTCCCGATCCTCTTCCACATTGGCTCTAATCATAGTCATCTCCATCTCCTTGTAATACTCATCAACACTCTTGGAACCTTGACGAAGACCCTGCAACTTAAGGTATAGATCTCGATAATAATGAGATGGTACAAACCGTCGCCTCATCACCCTCTTCATAGCCTCCCAAGTGTCAATGGCACGATCTCCATTTCGCCTCCTATTGATGCACAACTGATCCCACCAAACAATAGCATAATCAGTAAATTCAATGACAGCTAGTTTTACCTTCTTCATGTCAGAGTAGTTGTGACAATCGAAAACCAACTCCATTTTCTTCTCCCACTCAAGGTATGCCTCAGGATCACTCTTGCCTTGAAAGGCGGGGATTCTCATCTTGATATTTCCCAAATTATTGTCTACCCAGTTCCTAGCTTCTCTATCTCGGCCATACCTCCTATGGTTACCCTCTGACATCCTATCATATTCTTCCTCTAAATCGCCCCCATCAAACTCTCTTTCACCCTCAACATCCCGTTGTTGCACCCTGTTCCTCCGTGCCCTCCATTGCGTTCCCTCTTCTACCCTATCCAACCTCTCATGTATCTGCTCACACTCCGCCCTCATCATCCTTCGCATCTCCCCAATTAATGCTTGCATTTGTAGATTCGGAACCTCAGGTGGCGGAATATCATTGCTTGCATCTTTCTCTGGATTTTGTGCCATGATGGAAATCTGCAAAATAAGGTTAGAATAATATGGAGAAAAGACCTCCCCACACTCCCTCACGTGTTTCGCTCGAACAATATTTTCACTCAAATCCCCTCGTGTTTCACTCAATTTCAATGGCTTTTACCCTCAAATAGGCTCACACCTCTGCCTTTTTCCACTCGTATTCTTCTTTAAGTTCTTTCAAAACTAATCCAACGGTAATATGGAGTATTCAAGCAGCAAATCCAACCAAACAAACCAAACGAACACCGACGAAAATTGGTGAAAATGACGAAAAAATGATGATTTTTGGAACACTTGTGTGGGGTTTTGGTCAAAAGGCCTCTAGACCATAAGGAACAAGATTAGAACAAAAATTTTTAAGAAGGGTTTCCAGACTCTTTTTTCTTTTTAGGTTCGGATCCTCTTGATTTTTCCTTTCCTTTCTTCCTTTTTTTTTTTTTTTTTATCTCTCAAATTTGATAACCCAGATACTCAATTTTTGAAAAGAAAAAAAAATTTGAACACCAAAGAACCAATCCGAAAACCAAGCAAACTGTGGTATTATAACAGATTCAAGAACAATCCCAATAACAGAAAACCAATATTCCCAAAATCTAATCTGTGATTCAAACAATAAGATCAAAACCAAACTAATTTGTGGCACTATAACAGTCTCGGATTCCACAACAAATAAAGAAGCCAATTGAAACCAGGGACACAATTGAAACAAGGGAATTATCAATACCAATTTCGGATTTCATAACAAGAACATGAGAAACCCAAGGAAAAATTCGGATTTAACAATAAGAATAAGAGAAACTCAAGCCCAACTCAGATTTCACCGTAAGAACAAGAGAAATCTCAAACCCAATTTCAGATTTTACAATAAGAACAAGAGAAACTCAATCCCAATTTCAGATTTCACAATAAGAATAAGAGAATCTCAATCCCAATTTCAGATTTCACAATAAGAATAAGAGAACCTCAATCCCAATTTCAGATTTCACAATAAGAATAAGAGAACCTCAATCCCAATTTCAGATTTCACAATGAGAATAAGAGAAAACTCAATGCCAATTCGGATTGCACAATAAGAACAAGAGAAACCCAAAAGCACATTCGGATTTAACAACAAAACAAGAGGACTCAATGAAAATTCGGTTTTCACAATTAAGAATCCTAATTCAAGATTTTAGAAACGAAAAGAAAACAAAATAGGGGAAATTTCAGAAACCCTAATTAAATTGCACTATTTGAACAAAGAAACGAAATGGAAAAACAAGAAAAAAAAAGATAGGCAAACCGTATGAACCTAGGCTCGGATTTCAAACAAGGAAACAATTGAAATAAGGAAAACAACAAGCTCTAGAATAGTTTCAGATTTCACAAGGAAGCAAGGACAAAGAAATCAAAACACGAGTACATGATGAATTTTTTTTTTTTTCTAATATAGAAACACGAATTGAAAGAAAAACACAAAGTAAAGGATAGGCCAAACCGGATGATCCTAATCTCTGATACCAACTGATACGAACCACGCCAACAAGTGTGACGAAACCCGACACCAAATATGGAACAGCCACCAAGAACACACGAGATTGGAATGGAACCGCGACCCAATGCTTAGCCAAGCACGAACCTTGGTATGAGGAAGACGCCACAAACGGGGATGGAATCCGTTTGATAAGTCAGGATGAACGCCACAAGGAATCTCCTTGATAAGTTCAAAAGTTTCTTCAAGAACTCAAGAAGAAATAAACTCACAATTTCATTCAACATAATCTGGTTTTTCCAAATGTTTTCAAGGCCTTATATAGCCGAAAATTACATCAAGACAAGACCCTTTGTCTTCCTAAAAACCGAAAATTAAAGACAACCTTTTGTCTTCCTAATGAAAACCGACAAATAAAGACAAGCCTTTTTGTCTTCCTAATGAAAACTGAAAAATAAAGACAAAAGGACTCTTGGACTCACACAAGTCAAGTGTTTGACTTTTCACAAAAACAAACAAAGACTAAATAAAAAATACAAGATGACAAAATACAATAAGATTCATCAAGCTCCTAAACTGAGTCTTTTGGCTCGCGCCCTCGTCACCAAACCAACTGGAACTAGACTTGGATCGTTAGTCTTGGTGTCCTCATCAGTAACCACCCTTGGTGTTCGCACAACACTTTCCAGGATATCTTTTCTGACACTTGGAGCACTGAGGGTATTCCCCATAACTTGACCTATTATTACCGTTATTGGTCCATGCTCTTTTGTTAGTGTCAGCTTGCTTATTATCAGGATGCTTTCTTTTCTTTTGGTTATTGTTATGCTGGTTGTTGTTGTGGTTTCGACCTTTCTGCAATTGATTATGCTGCTTGGGTTCAGACTTGCTGGCCTCCTCCTTACTAACATTTACTTGGAGCCTTTCCACCTCTATACCCATTTTCATAACATCGGCATAAGAAGTGGCTCCAGGGTTTGCAAGCCAAAATAATGTTGACTTTGTGAGTCACTTGATAACACCAAAATAATGCTCCAATAGTATTTTGGAGTGCCAATCCTCACAAAAATATTTGATCGACTGAACTCAACCACTATTTTAGAATTATCCACTTTGGTTGCCTTTGCTTCCACCCACTTGGACACATAATCCATCACTAATAAAATGTATTCAGAACCAAATGACAATGGAAACAGTCCAATAAAATCACTGCCACATACAACAAAAATCTCAATAATAAGAGTGGGAGTTTGAAGCATTTGATCTCTAGAAGTCATGTTACCAACACGTAGACAATGATCACATGACTTACAAAAAGCATAAGAGTCCTTAAAGATCGTAGGTCAATAGAAACTATTGTCATGAAATTTGTGGACTGTTCTCTTTGATCCAAAATGACCTCCACAAGCATGAGAATGAGAGAAAGCAAGGATGTATTGAAATTCATTTTTGGGAACACAAGTTTGAATGACTTGATTGCCATAATGTTTCCATAAATAAGGTTCATCCAAAATGTAGAAATTAGCATCATTCTTAATCTTGTTCCTTTGAGCTTGTGTGAGGTCTCCCGGTAACATCTCGGTGGCAAAATAATTAACAATATTAGCAAACCATGGAATAGCTTGTTGCAATGCTAGGAGTTCATCGTCGGGTAACTTTTCATACAACTGCAAGTTATATTCATCTGTTGTCTTTTATTTCAAGAACAAACTCTTGGAGGAGTAGAATCCACCGAATAAGCTGAGGTTTTGCTTCTTTCTTTGCTAGTAAATATTTAAAAGCGACAAGGTTAGTGTAAATAATAACTTTAGTTCCAATCAAGTAAAATCAAAACTTTTCTGAAGCAAAAATGACCGATAAAAGCTCTTTCTCTGTAGTAGAGTAATTCAACTAAGCATCATTAAGAGTCTGGAGGCATAGTATGACATGAGGAACTTTACCTACTCGTAGCCCAAGGACTGCCCCTACTGCATAATCACTAGCGTCACACTTAATTTCAAATGGTAACTCCCAATTTGGTGGCTGAATAATGGGAGTTGTAGGCTAGGATTCCTTCAATTTTTTGAATGCGAATAACCATTTATAATTAATTTCAAAAGCCAAATCCTTCTGAAGAAGATTGCATAATGGTGAAGTAATCTTTGAGAAATCCTTAATAAACCTCCAATAAAAACTTGCATGACCAAGGAAAGATCTTATCTCTTTCACGCTTGATGGTGGTGGAAGAGAACGAATGAGATCAATCTTGGCTTTTTCCACTTCCCTTTATTAGAAATAACATGCCCCAACACAATACCTTGTTGTCCCATAACGAGACACTTCTCCCAATTCAAGACAAAATTAGTGTCAATACATCGTTTAAGAACAAGAGTTGAGTTACGAAGGCACATATCGAAAGAATCACCATAGACACTAAAGTCATCCACAAATACTTCTATTATGTTTTCAATGTAATATGAGAAAATACTAACCATGCATCACTGAAAAGTGGCGGGAGCATTACATAACCCAAAATGCATTTGTAGAAAAGGAAAGGTACCAAATCAACATGTAAATGTAGTCTTCTCTTGGTATTCCAGAGCAATAAAAATTTGACTATAACCTGAATAACTGTCAAGAAAGCAATAATAAGAATGTCCCACTAATCTTTCAAGCATTTGTTTGATGAATGGAAAGGAGAAGTAGTCTTTGCGATTTGACGCATTCAACTTTCGGTAATTAATACAAACTCTCCAACTCGTTTGGAATTGAGTGGGAACTAGCTCATTCTCATCATTCTTCACCACTATGATACCAAATTTCTTAGGAATCACTTGACCAAGAGTGATGACCCACTTACTATCTAAAATAGGGTAAATCACACCAAGATTTAAGAGCTTCAATAATATATCCTTTTGAATGACTTCCATCGTAGGTGGATTCAAACCTTTGCTGAGGAGAATATAATCCATACACGTGGTTGGACTTATTCCCTTCATATTCTTTATGGTCCATCCTATGGTATTTTTATACTCCCGAAGTACCCTTATCAAATGCTCCTCATGAACTTGGTAGAGATGTGTAGTGATAATTACCTATAATGTCTCATTCTCCCCAAAGTTCACATATTTGAGATGTTTCAGTAGTGGTTTCAATTCAAGCTTTTCTTGTGCTATAATAGACGCTTGAAACTTTTCATGAGAAATAGGTAAACCCAAGAATGGTACCTCTTTAAAAGTTTCTCCTCCACTATTAAGTGCAGCCATATCCTCCTTGAATTCACTAGTGACGTCCTCTTTCTTCAAATCAAGTTTTTCCCTCAAAACAACATCTAAACAGTCGTCTCCATGCAAATCTAAGACACTTTGTGATGAGGACACCAAGACTAAAGATCCAAGTCTAGTTCCAGTTGGTCTGGTGACGAGGGCGCGAGCCAAAAGACTCAGTTTAGGAGCTTGATGAGTCTTTTGCGTTTTGTCATCTTGTATTTTTTATTTAGTCTTTGTTTTTTTTTTTTGTGAAAAGTCAAACACTTGACTTGTGTGAGTCCAAGAGTCCTTTTTGTCTTTAATTTTCGGTTTTTATTAGGAAAACAAAGGGTTGTCTTTAAATTTCGATTTTCATTAGGAAGACAAAGGGTTGTCTTTATTTTTCGGTTTCATTAGGAAGACAAAAGGCTTGTCTTTAATATTTCGGTTTTTAGGAAGACAAAGGGGCTTGTATTGATGTAATTTTCGGCTATATAAGGCCTTGAAAACATTTGGAAAAATCAGATTATGTTGAATGAAATTGTGAGTTTATTTTTTCTTGAGTTCTTGAAGAAACTTTTGAACTTATCAAGGAGATTCCTTGTGGCGTTCATCCTGACTTATCAAACGGATTCCATCCCCGTTTGTGGCGTCTTCCTCATACCAAGGTTCGTGCTTGGCTAAGCATTGGGTCGCGGTTCCATTCCAATCTCGTATGTTCTTGGTGGCTGTTCCATATTTGGTGTCGGGTTTCATCACAATGTTGGTGTGGTTCATATCAGTTGGTATCAGAGCTTAGGATCATCCGGTTTGGCCTATCCTTTACTTTGTGTTTTTCTTTCAATTCGTGTTTCTGAAATCAAAAAAAAAAAAAAAAATCTATCTATTCGTGTTCTTGATTTTCTTAGTCTTTGTTCTTGTTTTCCTTCTAAAAATCCGAAACCATTATAGTTAATCTCTTTATTCCAGATTGTTTCTTTGTTCAAATCGTGTTCTTATTTCCTTATTTATATTAGTTCTTTGTAAAATCCCTTGAAATCCGAAACTAATCAACTGAAATTGTTATTGAGTTTGTGAAAATCCTTATTTCCTTTGTGAAAATCTGAGATTGTCATTGAGTCAATTGTTTACTTTGTGATAGTGCCACGGATTGATTGGTCCTTCTCTATTTTGGGGTTGTTTTTTTTGGGAATATTTGTTCTCTGTTATTGGGAGTGTACCACCGATTATTATAGTGCCACTGATTGAAATTTTGTTTCCCTTTATTTGGGAGAAATTCGAAATTGTTATAGTGCTACAAGTCTATTTGGGTTTTCTGTAATTGGGATTGTTTTTGGTATTCTGTTTTGGGTGAATCACCGATTGATTTTTATGTTATTGGGGAAGTGTTCTTGAATCACAGATTGTATTGGGAGTATTGGTTTTCACAGATTGGTTGGTTCTTGAATCTGTGTTAGTAACTCAGATTGTTTGATTTCGGGTTGGCTCTTTGGTATTCATTTTTTTTTTCTCTCCTTTTCAGAAATTCGTATCTGGTTTCTCAAATTTGAGAGGTTAAAAAAAAAAAAAAAGGAAAGGAAAGGAAAGGAAAAGGGAAGGGGAAGGGGATCCGAGTATGGAAACCCTTCTTAAAAATTTTTGTTCTATTCTTGTTCCTTATGGTCTAGAGGCCTTTTGGCCAAAACCCCACACAAGTGTTCCAAAAATCCTCATTTTTTCGTCATTTTCACCAGTTTTTGTCGGTGTTCGTTTGGTTTGTTTGGTAGAATTGGCTGCTTGAACCTCCATATCACTGTTTCATTAGTTTTCAAAGAACTTAAAGAAGAAAATAGAGTGGAAAAAGGCAGAGGTGTGAGCTTATTTGAGGGTAAAAGTCATCATTGAGTGAAACACGAGTGGACTTGAGTGACCATTTTTCTTTGAGTGAAACACGTGAGGGAGTGCAATGAGGTCCTTTCTATAATTGTCTAACCTTATTGTTTTGCAGATTCTCCATCATGTCACAAAATACAGAAAGAAATGCAGGCAATGACGCTCCACCACCTACAGTTCCAAATCTACAAATTGAAGCTTTAATGGGGGAGATGAGGAGGATGTTGAGGGCGGAGTGTGAGCAAATACATGAGCGGTTTGATAGGGTAGAAGAGGGGGCACAACGGAGACCAAGGAGGGGTAGGATACACCAAAGGGAGGATGAGAATGAAGGGGATTTAGTGATGAGGACACCAAGACTAAAGATCCAAGTCTAGTTCCAGTTGGCCTGGTGACGAGGGCGCGAGCCAAAAGCCTCAGTTTAGGAGCTTGATGAGTCTTATTGTATTTTGTCATCTTATATTTTTATTTAGTCTTTGTTTATTTTGTGAAAAGTCAAACACTTGACTTGTGTGAGTCCAAGAGTCCTTTTTCTTTATTTTTCGGTTTTTATTAGGAAGACAAAAGGCTTGTCTTTAATTTCAGTTTTCATTAGGAAAATAAAAGGTTGTCTTTAATTTTCGGTTTTTAGGAAGACAAAGGGGCTTGTCTTGATGTAATTTTCGGCTATATAATGCCTTGAAAACATTTGGAAAAATCAGATTTTGATGAAATGAAAATATTGTGAGGTTTTCTTGAGTTCTTGAAGAAACTTTTGAACTTATCAAGGGGTTCCTTGTGGCGTTCAACCTGACTTATCAAACGGATTCCCATCCCCGTTTGTGGCGTCTTCCTCATACCCAGGTTCGTGCTTGGCTAAGCATTGGGTCGCGGTTCTTCATTCCATTTCGTGTGCTCTTGGTGGCTGTGCCATATTTGGTGTCGGGTTTCATCACAGTGTTGGTGTGGTTCGTATCAGTTGGTATCAGAGCTTAGGATCATCCGGTTTGGCCTTTCCTCTTTCATTTTTTTTTCTATTCAGTTCGTGTTCTTATATTAGGATTTCAAAAAAAAAAAAAAAAATCATCTAGTCGTGTTTTGAGTTCTTTGTCCTTGTTCATCTGTTGTGAAATCTGAAACTATTCTAGAGCTTGTTGATTTCCCTATTTCAATTGTTTCCTTGTTCAATCATTCCCTTATTTCCAAAGTTTCGTGAATTAGGGTCCTTTGTAATCCCCTATTTTGTTTTCTTTTCGTCTCTGAAATCATGAATTAGGGTTCTTAACGTGAATTAGGGCTTTGAGTTTTATCTTGTTCTAATTGTGGAATCTGAATTTGCATTGATTTTCTCTAGTTCTTATTGTGGAATCCGAATTTTCATTGAGTTTCTCTTGCTTTGCTTTTGAAATCCGAATTTTACCTTGGGTTTCTCTTGTTCTTATTGTAAAATCTGAATTGGGGTTGAGTTTCTCTTGTTCTTATTGTGCAATCCGAAATGGCATTGAGTTTTTTCTCTTGTTCTTATTATACAATCCGAATTTGTTTTATTGTGAAATCTGATTTGGCATCGAGTTTCTCTTGTTTTGAAATCTGAATTGACAGTGAGTTTCTCTAGTTTTTCAATGTGAAAATCCGAATTTGCATTGAGAATCTCTTGCTCTTTTGTGAAATCCGAGTTGTTTTGTTTTCAAATCCAAGTCTGAATTTTTTTTCTTGTGTCTTGTACCTGCGTCTGAGGATCAAGAGGAAAGAAAAGAAAGAAGAAGAAAAATTCAAAGGGATCCGAACCTAAAAAAAAAAAAAAATTTGTTCTATTCTTGTTCCCCATGGTCTAGAGGCATTTTTACCAAAACCCCACACAAGTAGGGCATAAGACATTACATATTTGGTGCGGAAAATACACATAAAATCATAAAAACATAAAATGAGACTACATCCTCGAATCGAATAACGCTCGGCCCCTTGACTCCATTCACCATCGATACACATCCTCCAAGCGTCACGAATCTTTCCACCTCTAAAGCTTATTTCCTGCACATAAACAGAAAGGAATGAGCCTAATGCCCAGCAAGGAAAAATCTAACACATAGTCATAAACATAAACATAATTTCATAATAACGTAAAGACATATCATAACACATAATACACTTATTATAATGGCCATTATTACTTGGGGTCCCATAGACTAAACAAGCTTATGCCCATGAGATTAGTGGGGTCCTACCAGCTAAATAGGCATATGCCCACAATCTTTTTGGGGTCTTGTTAGTCAAATAGGGCATAAGCCCAAGCCTACAACAAACACATGCATAACAAATTCATAACACATTCATAACATATCATAACATAACACATATGATAACATAAACATAAACATATAGATTCTAGCCTATTTTCCTTACCAAAGTTACCGGGATAAAATGGACTGAGTTGGGACTTTTTGGAACACTCCTAAAACCATAATGAACAAGAGTGAGTCTAAAGAAAGGAGATGAAATGAAAGAGAATAGGAAGACTAAACCATTAAAAGAAAATATGCTTACCACAACTTAAGTGCTTAAGAACTTGGATTCCCTAACCAAAATAAGAATGAGGTTAGGAAATTGAGTAGAAGACTAAGAGAAAGGAAACATAATACAGAAAGAAACTAGAGTTTTGGTTACCTCAAAGATTTGCAAGATCAATATAACCTCCACCGAAATACTATAGAACTCACTTCCCAAAGTGTTTGATAAGCTTATGATGTTTAAGCTTATAGTTTTTTCCCAAACCAGGTGTTTACACTCTCACACTCACTTAACACTAGCAGCTTCTGAACTTAGAGCAAATGGTGAATAATAGCTGGGTACTAGGTCCTATTTATAGAGTTTGGGAATGAAAATATCTTGATTTTACTTGAATAAAAATAATGGCTTTTTAGGTGAAAATCATTTGAATAATCGTTCAGCAGAGGCTGAAGACTCGTTCAGAAGATGCTGGACTGTTGAAGGAGTTTGATTGGCTGAAAGGAAAAGAATTCAAAAGTATTTGAAAACATGCTGGTGGAGGCGATATATCGCTCCCTATAGGCGATATATCGCCTGGACCTTTGTTCCCGAGGCGACCGTGCATCGATTCGTGTTTTCCGTATCTACGTGCTGCGACATATCGCCCCCTATAGCTGCGATATATCGGCACACGCTGAATATTTAAACACGAATTTACACATTTTTAGCTAAGTTTGAATGGAGTAAACAGCCTTGACTAAGCCCTCAACGTACTCAAAGCTGCTGACTGACCCTATAACATTCAAACTTTACTCATTATATTTAATCCTCAAAAATCTTTAATCCTTAATCACCATTCATAACATGTGCTTAAAATCCTATTGGTTGATGTCTAAACCTTATAATATAGTAAATATAATCCTTAATATCAGTCACATTAATCAAACCTTAGGTTATACTTAATATTCTTAAACTATAGGTTAAACTTAGAAAATCTATAAGTACTACTATGAGTGTCCAAATAATTCCCGGTCTGAACCAAAAATCCATAGTAACAAAGATAACACTAAACATACTATAATACTACTAAACAATTAGCTAAGTAAAGTTCTTGGACTCTACAACAACTCTCTTCAATTTCATGCTTATTCTCTAAAAACCAAACTTGAAACTTAAACAAAACAGAGACAAATCCTTACCTCTGAATAATCTTGGCTTATGTTCCACTTAGTTGTTAAACCACCTTGATTCTCCTCCTAGGTCTCCCAACTTCAGCCTTCCTCTTCTTCCCTTTCCTTCTGGCTTTTTCCTCAAATTTCAGCATAAACCCAATTGGCCAAGTGAAATAACGTGAATGATCTTTCCCTTAGCTGAAGTAATCTAAATCTCTGCCAAAAGACCACTTTTCCCTTCCATAAAATTCTTTCCTAACTAAACCTCAAGGACACCTTTGTCCTTTCACCTATATTGCAATTCTACCATTTTCCCATCAAAACTTGTTACTCTCAACAGTTACTAATGGTTACTCAAGTTACTCCATCATCAATAACCATTATCCACTGATTCTCAAATTTACAAAATTCCCAAAGTACCCCTAGGCTCCTCCAGAGCCGGGTATAAAATACCGTTGTGACTTTTAAACTAATTAGCTCCCTAGGACCGTCTCGGCACATGCATCACATTAATATCACCACACTCATGTCGTACAAATCACATAATACAATTATCACATTTATGCCCTCAACGGGCTAAAATTACCAATTTACCCCTAACAAACAAACGGGGCCCACATGCATATTTATACCACCTAAACATGCATTCTAATCACATATTCATTCAAATTCATATATTATCATGCTAATTCACTTATTGCCCTCCAGGTACGCTAATCAAGGTCCTAAACCTTATTAGTAACTTGGGGTGTTACACATACACATAACATATAAACATAATCATAACACATAAAATCTATTTTCCTTACCAAAATCGGGGTATTAAAGACAGGTGCGGGATTGAAAACTCCTAAAACCAAACAGTAAGACTCATAAGTTTCCTAAAGAAAAGTAGATGAAGAGAAGATCTAAACCATCAAGATAAGAACTTAACGAAAACCTTAAGTTTCGAAGGAAATCATAACCTAACCAATAACCTTTATAACAAGTTAGGATTTGAAGAAAATGAAAAAAATCAAAGGAACTATAATGAACTAAACCTAAGGTTAAAAGTACCTTAGATAGCTTAGAACTTTGATCTATACTTCAATACCAAAATCACACTCTAGCATACTTCCCAAGAATTTAGAAAAGCTTTTAACCCCAAAACCCTAGCGTTTCTTTCTAGTACAAAATTAGCAGCTTGGAGGCTTTGAGAACTGCTTGAATGATGATGCAAATGGCTGAGTGAAGAGTCCTATTCATATTGTTCAAGGAGTGAAACTAACTCATTTTAAAATCAATAAATAATTAAATAAAAATCGAACTTTCTGCTCAACAGATGTCCAGAACTCGGTCAAAAGCGTTCAAGAGCAAGTCCAAGTTGTTGAGGGCTATTTCTAGCTGGGATTCCATGGACTTTAAAAATATTCATGTGGAGCCGATATATTTCCCCTATAGGCGATATATCGCCTCCCCCATATTCCTGAGGCTCTGTGGTTTCCTTCATACGAAGTCGACGTGTTTTCCATATCAACATAGGCGATATATTGGCCCCTATAACCGCGATATCTCGACTTACGATGATATACTAAACATATTTTTGCACACTATCAGCACACTTGAACTTTTTTTAAACAACTTTGACTGAGTAATACGAGATCCTAACAGTTGATGGAATGTTCTAGACTTTCTTGGTTTATCCTTGATTAATATATTCATCTAAAATCCTTAAATCCATAATAAACATACATGTGACAAGTGTCACATTCTTAATTATTCTATCTAAACCTTAGGTTATAATAAATAATATTTCTAGGACCAACTATATTAATCAAACCTTATGATAAAATTAATATTTCTAAACTATAGGCTAAACTTATAAAATTTATAACTATCTCTACGAGTTTCCAACTAAATCACGACTTGAACCAATAACCACGAAAACTAAAATACTACTACACAAGCTACTACTATCTAGCTAAGTCAAATTTTGAGACGTTACATCGTCATTGTTGGTATCGTGCATGGACCTCGCATTCCCATGATATCAGAATTAAGGGCTAGAGACCTATTGAAATGAGGTTTTATAGGATTCCTAGCTAGTGTGGTGGACACCACTAGGATCATGCCAGTGGGACCAGAGGAAACCAGATTGGTATGTGAGTTCATAGATGTGTTCCTTGAGGATTTACTGGGACTTCTGCCGCACCGAGAGATCGAGTTCATCATTGAGTTTGCACCAGGTACAGAAGCAGTGTCAAGGGCACCACACAGAATGACTTCGGCAGAGCTGAAGGAGTTGAAAGTATAGTTACATGAGTTATTGGATCTGGGATTTATTAGACCCAGCTTCTCACTGTTGGGCACTCCGATTTTGTTTGTGAAGAAGAAGGATGAGACCATTAGGATGTGTGTACACTACAGGGAGTTAAACAAGTTGACCATCAAGAATAAGTACCCACTACCGAGAATAGACGACTTTTTTGACCACTTCCAGGGTAAGATTGTATTCGAAAAGATTGATCTTTGATCTGGTTATCACCAGTTGAGGATCAAGGATGAGGATATCTCGAATACGGCCTTTCGCACGAGGTACGGGCATTACAAGTTTGTGGTCAGTTCATTTGGGTTGACCAATGCCCCAGGAGCATTCTTGGACCTAATGAACAGGGTATTCAAGGATTGTTTAGATCAGTTCGTGATTGTCTTCATCGATGACATCCTGGTTTACTCCCGTTCAAAGGAATAGCACGAGCAACATCTCCGGCTTTTTTTGCAGAGATTGAGGGAACATCGATGTACGCTGAGTTTATGAAGTGTGAGTTTCAGATACCACATGTGTCATTCATAGGCCACATTATCAGTGGAGACGGTATTAAGGTAGATCCAGCCAAGGTGATAGTAATCAGAGATTGACCAAGGCCAAGGGATGCCTCGGAAGTTAAGAGTTTCCTTGGGTTGGTGGAGTATTACAGGTGATTCGTGGAAGGATTCTCAAAGATTTCCACACAATTATCATGGAAGAATCTGAAGTTTGTGTGGTTAAACAGATGTGAGAATAGTTTCAAGGAGCTAAAGTGACTAGTGATTACTACTCAAGTGATCAGTCTCCCTTCAGATTGGGTTAAGTTCGTGGTATACTGCGACAGGTCAAGACTGGTGTTAGGATGTGTGTTGATGCAGATTAGGAAGGTTATTGCCTATGCATCGCAAAAACTGAAGGAATATGAGCAACAGTACCCTACTCACGATTTGGAAATAACAGCAGTGGTATTTGCTCTGAAAATGTGGCGACACTATTTATATGGAGAGAAGTGCGAATATATATCGTTCACAAGAGCTTGAAGTATTTCATCACAATGAAGGACCTAAACATGAGACAAAGATGTTGACTAGAGTTGATGAAGGATTATGACTGTGAAATCCTTTACCATCTAGGAAAAGACAATGTGGTGGCGGATGCCTTGAGTTGGAGGTTCCAAGGACAGTTGTTCATTTCGAAGCAAATATCTAAGGAATTGGTAGAAGACATAACCAGAGTGAAGAGAGAGTTGGTAGTTGGCTAGTTAGCCAATATTCCCTTACATTCCACCCTCTTGGAGAGAATAAAAAAGGGCCAAATGAATGATACATAGATGGTGATGCTTGGAGAGGATGTTTTAGCCAGGTTAGCTAAGGACTATTCCATTTCAGAGATGTGTTTGCTGAGATATAATGATCAGATTTGTGTTCCGATGGATGTAGATATTAGACAAGAGATCCTTGATGAATCTCATACCACACCATATTCATTACATCCAGGCACCATGAAGATGTATCAGGATCTATGGTCGTTGTATTGGTGGCCTGGGATGAAGAAGGACGTGGTCGACTATGTAGCGAAGTGTTTAACTTGTCAGTAGGAAAGGCTGAGCACCAACGGCCAACGAAGTTGTTATAGCCTTTAGGTGTTCCCGAGTGGAAATTGGAATATATTACTATGGATTTTGTGGGAGGCTTGCCCAAGAAAGTGGGTCAACATGTGTAACGCCCTGGATAGCCAAGATCGTTACACTGTCTGTTTACGGAAGTGCAAGACTTGCTAATCAAGCCATTTAGTTAAAAAAATGTGTTACTGAAACTATAATTGAGCTAGGGTTAAAAGAGTTTGGCCACAAAAGTTGCTTTTCATATATTTGAACATTTTAGTACATGGGATCCCAAAAGTAATAACATTTAAAAGACAGTTTACAAAATTCAGAACAAAAGTACAGCTACTAGCCACTCTAAGGGCAAAACATACATTTAGGCTTGTCCCGTCCTGTGTCACTCCTCGACCGTGGCAGCCAATCAGTTGACTATGTACATTCAACTCCAAAGCTCTCCAACTCAGGACTGCACCTTGCCCTTGCCTTTACCTGCACCACGTAGCACCCGTGAGCCGAGGCCCAGCAAGAAACCAAATAGCAGAGCATAACCATTAAGCAGTCAATTTACAAATCAACAATCAAACAACTCATACGCATAAACACATTCTCATCAATCCATAACAGCTATATAGTCAGGCATTCAGCATACCAAGTTCATTATTTAACATTAATAATCAATTCACATATTAACTAATGATACGAACCACACCAACGATTGTGGTGAAACCCGACACCAAATATGGAAGCCACCAAGAACACACGAAATGGGAATGAAGAACTGCGACCCAATGCTTAGCCAAGCACGAACCTTGGTATGAGGAAGACGCCACAAACGGGGATGGGAATCCGTTTGATAAGTCGGATTGAACGCCACAAGGAATACCCTTGATAAGTTCGAATAGTCTCTTCAAGAACTCAAGAAGAAAACCTCTCAATTTTCATTTCATCCTAATCTGACTTTCCCAAACGTTTACAAGGTCTAATATAGACGAAAATTACATCAAGACAAGCCTCTTTGTCTTCCTAAAGAAAACCAAAAATTAAAGACAAGCCCTTTGTCTTCCTAATGAAAACCGAAAATTAAAGACAAGCCCTTTGTCTTCCTAATGAAAACCGAAAATTACAAAAAAAAGACTCTTACAAGTCAAGTGTTTGACTTTTCATAAAATAAACAAAGACTAAATAAAAAATACAAGATGACAAAATAGAATAAGACTCATCAAGCTCCTAAACTGAGTCTTTTGGCTCGCGCCCTCGTCACCGGACCAACTGGAACTAGACTTGGATCTTTAGTCTTGGTGTCCTCATCAACTAAGGTCAAAACCCTTAGGTTGCACCCCATATTTATCCCACTAACTCCGGCCCGCTTAAACCGAGCTCAGTGAATATTAAGCTATCCTCAGCTACCAGTGGCCGAGCCGCGCCCTGTGCGCAAATATTGATTTCGGCACTCTTAGGCCGTTTATCACATGTCCCATGGCATAATACAATCTACGACATTTAAACAGATATAGGGAGCTCTTAGTCCCACCATTAACACATAACCAGGTGCAGTTTCTTACCTTTGATTCCGCTAGCTTGTTTGATGGAGTCAACTCTCAAGCACAATCCCGTCCTAGCCCTAGCACACACCTAGTCACAACCACAAATAAAAACCATCACTAAACTTCAATACCAAAACCTAACCTTGGGACCAATCCTGAGCCCTCGGGAAGCCCTAATTCCACTAAATGGGGTGGTGGAATCAAACCCCGAGCCCCCGGGCGAAAACCCTAAGAAATAACCCAAAAACCCACTTCTGGGGACAGGGTAGTGCTACAACGCTTCAAAGAGGGCGCTATAGCGCTACAAGCAGAGCCACAGGCACCAGGAAACCCAAGCCTAGCGCTGTAGCGCCCAAAGGCTAGCGCTACAGCACTTGTCACAGACCAGCAACACCCTATTTTTCTTCGATTTTCCTCGAACCAAAACCTCTTGTGTAACGCCCTGGATAGCCAGGACCGCTACACCGTGTAATTATAAAGTGCAAGACTTGCTAATCAAGACATCAGTTTTAAAATGTGTCATTAGTTTAGGTGTTCTAGGGTTAAAAGACATTTTGGTCTCAAAATATACGTGTTATAAGTTATAAACAGTTTACAGTAGGGATCCCCAAAACATCAGTGTTCAAAAGCTGGTTACAAAACGCAACAGTTAAAAGTAAATATTAGCCATACTAAGGCAAAATACAAGGTTCTGGTCCTCCTGTCCCTGTAACCTCCTCAACCGTGGCGGCTGAGCGGCCTGCCATGTACATTCACCCTGTAGAGCTCTCCAATTAGGGATAATCGCCCTTGCCTTTGCCTTTACCTACACCAAGCAGCACCCGTGAGCCAAGGCCCAGCAAGAAAACAACATATACAATATATACAGTAATCTCAAACAGATATTCTAGTAAGCATGTTCAATTATCAAATCTATGGCATATAAGCATATTTCAGGGTACAACCTATTCAACCACACTTAGATTACTCAACAACTTCATCTATAGCCAAATACAGTATTCAATTTTCACAAATGCTAGGGCCGACACCTTAGGCCGCACTGTAACGACCCAAATTTGCTAATAAGGCTTAAGGGCCTTGATTAGTGTGCCGGGAGGGCATAATTGGGATTAGAATGAATGTTATTGATTTAAATGTGTAATTATATGATTAATAGTGTGCTCATGATATATGATGATGTGATATATATATGTATGAGATATATGCGAGAACCACATTATTATGTGGATAATTCTGCAGCCGGCGACTCGAGGCGATCCTAGGGCTAGACAGCGGGAAAAGTCACAACGGGGCATTATAATTGACTTTGGACAAGTCAAGGAGTATTTTAGGTATCGGGTAGCGAGTTAGACTATATGGTGATGAAAATAAATAATTGGAGATATATTTGAGGTTAGGGAGTCTAGACGGGAATATTGGGGGATTTTACTGTTTTGGCCTCGGGGACGTTTCTGGCACCCAGGGCTTTGGGATTAGTCTAATAACCTAAGGATATACTTGGAAGACTTAGAAAACACTAGACAGAAATTAGACCAACTCTTTCTCAGTCTTCTCTCTCACCTCTCTCCTAAGGAAGGGAAAAAACACTGAAACTTAAGGGGGAACTGCTGGAATTAAGCTGTATCTTTGAGAATTGAAGGGAATAATCTGGAGGATTAGCTCAGGAACTGATTGATGAGGACACCAAGAGTAAAGTTGACTGAGTTTAGGAGCTTCATGAGTCTTATTGTATTTGTCATTTTAATTTATTTACGTTATTGTTGTTATTTGATCTTTCTTTATTTTGTAAAAGTCAAACACTTGACTTGTGTGAGCTGAAGAGTTGTGTGAGCCGAAAGGTCTTGTTTTGTGAGCTGAAGAGTTGTGTGAGCCGAAAGGTCTTGTTTATGGTGCTTTCATTAGGAAGACCAAGGGTCTTGTTTTCATGTAATTTTCGTCCTTATAAGGACTGCCAAAACAATGTGAAAGGCAGATTATGTTGAATGAAATTGTGAGTTTATTTCTTCTTGAGTTCTTGAAGAAACTTTTGAACTTATCAAGGAGATTCCTTGTGGCGTTCATCCTGACTTATCAAACGGATTCCATCCTCGTTTGTGGCGTCTTCCTCATACCAAGGTTCGTGCTTGGCTAAGCATTGGGTCGCAGTTCCATTCCAATCTCATATGTTCTTGGTGGCTGTTCCATATTTGGTGTCAGGTTTCACCACAATCGTTGGTGTGGTTCGTATCAGATGGTGGCAGAGCTAACCTATAAGCCACCTGTCCAATCCTTTCTAGAATCTCGAAAGGTCCAATGAATCGAGGGCTCAGCTTGCCCTTCATCTCAAATCTCCTCACCCCACACAGTGGTGAAACTCGTAGAAACATGTGGTCCCCAACCTGGAACTCCACGTCCCTACGCTTAGGGTCAGCATAGCTTTTCTGTCTACTCTGTGAAACACGAATTCTGGCTCGGATCTTCTCAATAGCTTCATTAGTCTTCTAAACCATGTCTGGTCCCAAATATTTCCTCTCATCCATCTCATCCCAATGAATGGGCGACCTACATCTCCTCCCATATAACATCTCATATGGAGCTACTCCAATCGTGGACTGATAACTGTTGTTATATGAAAACTCAATCAATGGGAGATACTTACCCCAAGATCCCTCAACTTCAACTGAGTCCCCATGGCTTTCTGCAAACCACCCCAAAACTTGGAGGTAAAGTTAGGATCCCAATCAGACACAATAGACTTAGGAAGCCCATGGAGAGGAACGATCTCCCTCACATACAACTTTGCATACTGTTCCACTGTGTAAGTCGACTTCACTGGTAGAAAATGAGTTGATTTGGTGTATTTGTCCACTATCACCCACACCGAGTCATATAGTCCCACTGTTCTAGGTAAACCTCCCACTAAGTCCATTGTAACATCCTCCCATTTCCACTCAGGGATACCCAAAGGTTGAAGCAACCCCGCTGGTCGCTGATGCTCAGCTTTCACCTGCTGACAAGTCAAACACCTGGCCATGTACTCCAATACATCCTTCTTCATCCTAGGCCACCAATACAATGTCTGTAGATCCTGATACATCTTCGTGGTACCCAGATGAAGCGAGTATGGTGTAGTATGAGACTCATCTAGTATCTCTCGTCTGATCCCTACATCAACTGGAACACTGTTGACGCGGTTCTTCGCCAACAGGTAATTAAGAAAATAAGAGAATGGGATTAGTGCTAAGTAATGAACCGAAACAGATGAATGATCTTAAAATGAACTGATGATACGAATACTTTTTTAGGTGGTTCAAAGGTTAAAATTCTTCTACTCCACCAGCCAATATTATTGCTATATTTCTGGTATTCTTTATAGGGTATTTTGTTACACAATAGAATCCCACCCTTTGCAACTCCCAGGGTCTTCATATTTATAGGAGAGGGCACTTGGGAGTTGGTAAGGGGGGTCATCCCGTGACCTTCTGATGAGGACACCAAGACCCAAGTTTCAAGTCAAGTTCCAGTTGGTCCAGTGACGAGGGCACGAGCCAAGAGATTCAAGGAAGAACTTAACAGCCTAGTCCACAAAGTCCTAAAACAAGAGGAGACCGTGGTCAACATTGAAGGAGAACAAAGACTTGTCTTACTCATCAAAGTTGACTGAGTTTAGGAGCTTAATGAGTCTTTTTATTTTTAGTCACGTTTTTTAGTCTTTGTTTAATTTGTGATAAGTCAAACATTTGACTTGTGTGAGTCCAATAGTCCTTTTGTCTTTAATTTTCGGTTTTCATGAGGAAGACAAAAGGCTTGTCTTTTATTTCGGTTTTCATTAGGAAGACAAAGGGGCTGTCCTTAATTTTTCGGTTTCATTAGGAAGACCAAGGGTCTTGTTTTCATGTAATTTTCTTCCTTATAAGGACTGCCAAAACAATGTGAAAAAGCAGATTATGTTGAATGAAATTGTGAGTTTATTTCTTCTTGAGTTCTTGAAGAAACTTTTGAACTTATCAAGGAGATTCCTTGTGGCGTTCATCCTGACTTATCAAACGGATTCCATCCCCGTTTGTGGCGTCTTCCTCATACCAAGGTTCGTGCTTGGCTAAGCATTGGGTCGCGGTTCCATTCCAATCTCGTGTGTTCTTGGTGGCTGTTCCATATTTGGTGTCGGGTTTCGTCACACTTGTTGGCGTGGTTCGTATCAGTTGGTATCAGTTGGTACCGATTCATTTTTGCTTTCAAATTCGTTCCTTGCATCTGCATTTGAGAAATCAAAGAAAAGAAGAAAGAAAGAAAAGAAAGAAGAAGAAAACCAAGAGGATCCGAATTTTAAAAATGCAAGCATTAATTGGGGAGATGCGAAGGATGATGAGGGCGGAGTGTGAGCAGATACATGAGAGGTTGGATAGGGTAGAAGAGGGAACACAACGGAGGCCACGGAGGAATAGGATGTACCAAAGGGAGGATGAGAATGAAGGGGATTTGGAAGGGTTAGTTTCTGATGATGAGTTTGATAGGATGTCGACGGGTAACCATAGGAGGTATGGTCGGGATAGAGAAGCTAGGAACCAGGTAGATGATTATTTAGGAAATATAAAGATGAGAATTCCAGCATTTCAGGGGAAGAGCGATCCTGAGGCATACCTTGAGTGGGAAAAGAAGATGGAGTTAGTTTTTGATTGTCACAACTACTCCGACATGAAGAAGGTAAAACTAGCTGCCATTGAGTTTACTGATTATGCTATTGTTTGGTGGGATCAGTTGTTCATCAACAGGAGGCGAAGTGGAGATCGTCCTATTGACACATGGGAGGTAATGAAGAGGGTGATGAGGCGACGGTTTGTACCACCTCATTATTATCGAGATCTATACCTTAAGTTGCAGGGCCTTCGTCAAGGTTCCAAGAGTGTTGATGAGTATTACAAGGAGATGGAGATGGCTATGATTAGAGCCAATGTTGAAGAGGATCGGGAGGCAACCATGGCAAGGTTTTTGAATGGGTTGAACCGAGAGATTGCTGACCCAATCGAGCTACACCATTATGTGGAATTGGAGGATTTGGTTCATATGGCAATCAAAGTGGAGAGGCAGCTCAAGAAGGGTAGTTCAAGTTCGAGGTCAAGACCGAGCCCACACAATCCAAGTACAACACCTTGGAGGTCGAACTATCCAAAGAAAGAAGACCAACCCACTTTATCATCTACACCAAAACCAGCCACCACAGCCACACCACCTCAAGGTAAAACAACTCCTACTAAGTCTCATTCTAGTGAGATAAGGTGTTTCAAATGTCAGGGGCGAGGACACATAGCTAGCCAGTGTCCAAACAAGAGAGTCATGGTGATTCGAGAAAGTGGAGAGATAGATTCTGAAGATGATCTTGCTGACATGCCACCTTTGGAAGATGCTTCTGACAATGAGTATGGACCAGAATCTGGTGAGATGCTTGCACTAGTCACAAGGCGAGTCCTGAATTTGCAAGCAAAAGAAGAGGAAGAAGAGGTGCAGCGAGAGAACATCTTTCACACTCGTTGTCATGTGAGAGACAAGGTATGTAGTGTCATTATTGATGGAGGTAGTTGTACTAATGTTGCTAGTGCTTCCATGGTTGCCAAGCTGGGGCTTACAACTCTTAGGCATCCTTGTCCATACAAATTGCAATGGCTGAATGATAGTGGTGAAGTGAGGGTTACAAAACAGGTGCTAGTCTCATTTCGAATTGGCAAGTATGAAGATGAGGTGTTGTGTGATGTGGTTCCCATGCAAGCTGGACACCTCCTTCTAGGAAGGCCTTGGCAATTTGATCGGCGGGTGCAGCATGACGGCTTCACCAACAAGTATTCATTCACATTCCGTCAACGAACAATCACTCTAGCGCCTTTGACACCAAAGCAAGTGTATGAAGATCAAGTGAGGTTGCAAAAATTGAGTGACAAAAAGAAAATGAGTGAGCACAAAGAGAGTGAAAAGATGAATGAGAGTAAGGAAAAAGAGAGACAAAGAGAGAAAAGTGTGGAATCAAGTGAGAGAAAACAAAATAATTTTTATGCAAAAAAAAGTGAGGTTAAGAGAGCATTGTGTACAAAACAGCCCATGATTTTACTCATGTATAAGGAGGCTCTTTTAAATACTAACCAACTTGATTCTTCGCTGCCAAGTGTTGTTGTGTCTATTTTGCAGGAATTTGAGGATGTGTTTCCTGAGAAAGTACCACATGGATTGCCACCTGTTCGAGGAATAGAACATCAAATTGATTTTGTTCCAGGTGCTTCCATCCCAAACCGACCAGCCTACAGAAGTAATCCTGATGAAACAAAGGAATTGCAAAGGCAAATTGAAGAATTGATGGAGAAAGGGCATGTGAGAGAAAGCATGAGCCCTTGTGCTGTTCCAGTGATTCTAGTTCCCAAGAAGGATGGAACATGGAGGATGTGTGTTGACTGTCGAGCCATCAACAATATAACGGTAAAATATCGACATCTCATTCCTCGTTTAGATGACATGTTAGATGAATTGCATGGTTCTTGTGTGTTTTCCAAAATTGATCTTAAAAGTGGGTATCATCAGATACGTATGAAAGAAGGGGATGAGTGGAAAACTGCTTTTAAAACTAAACATGGATTGTATGAGTGGTTAGTCATGCCTTTTGGACTAACTAATGCACCTAGCACTTTCATGCGCTTAATGAATCATGTATTGCGTGCTTTCATTGGAAAATTTGTGGTTGTGTATTTTGATGATATTCTTATTTATAGTAAGAATTTGCATGACCATGTTTTTCATTTGCATTCTGTTTTGGATGTTCTTAGGAAACAGAGTTTATATGCTAACCTCAGTAAGTGTACTTTCTGCACCGATAAGCTTGTTTTCCTAGGCTTTGTTGTAAGTGCTATAGGTATTCAGGTGGATGAAGAAAAGATCAAAGCCATCCAAGAGTGGCCGACCCCTACAACTATAGGTAATGTTAGAAGTTTTCATGGACTTGCTAGCTTCTACAGGAGGTTTGTGAAAAATTTTAGCACCATCGCCGCACCACTTACAGAAGTTATCAAAAAGAATGTGATATTTAAATGGGGCGAAGCTCAAGAGGAGGCATTTCAGCTACTGAAATACAAGCTTACTCATGCTCCTTTACTTGCTTTGCCTAACTTTTCTAACACTTTTGAAGTTGAATGTGATGCTTCTGGAATAGGTATTGGCGCTGTTCTTATGCAGGATGGGAGACCACTTGCATACTTTAGCGAAAAGCTAAGCGGGGCTGCCCTCAATTACCCCACCTATGACAAAGAATTGTATGCACTAGTGCGTGCTTTAGAAACATGGCAGCACTATTTGTGGCCAAAGGAGTTTGTGATTCGCACAGATCATGAATCCTTGAAACATTTGAAAGGCCAACACAAGCTCAACAAGAGACATGCAAGATGGGTTGAGTTCATTGAGACATTTCCTTATGTCATTCGCTATAAACAAGGTAAGGAGAATGTGGTTGCTGATGCCCTTTCTCGCAGGTATGCCCTAATCTCCACTCTTGATGCTAAATTACTTGGGTTTGAACACATAAAGGAGCTGTATTCTGCTGACCATGATTTTGGGGAAATTTATGGTGTTTGTGAAAAATCTGCTGAAGGAAAATTTTATAGGCATGAGGGTTTCTTGTTTAGAGAGCATAGGTTGTGTGTACCTAATTGTTCTTTGAGAGATTTGCTAGTTAGAGAGTCCCACGGGGGAGGGTTGATGGGACATTTTGGAGTTGCTAAGACCCTAGCTATGTTGCAAGAGCACTTCTTTTGGCCCCACATGAAACGAGATGTTGAGCGAATTTGTGGTAGGTGTGTCACTTGTAGGCAAGCTAAATCAAGAGTTCAGCCAAATGGCCTTTACACACTCCTACCTATCCCTAGTTCACCATGGGTTGACATTTCAATGGATTTTGTGTTGGGTTTACCTAGAAGTAAGCGTGGGAGGGATTCAATCTTTGTGGTTGTAGACAGATTCTCTAAGATGGCTCATTTTATTCCTTGTCATAAAACTGATGATGCATCTAACGTTGCAGATTTGTTCTTTAGGGAGATTGTGAGATTACATGGTATGCCTAGAACAATTGTATCAGATAGGGATGCAAAGTTCTTAAGCTATTTTTGGAAAACATTGTGGGGAAAACTTGGGACAAAACTATTATTTTCTACTACTTGTCACCCTCAAACCGATGGTCAAACAGAAGTAGTTAATAGGACCCTATCCACCTTGTTGAGGGCTATCATAAGTAAAAATATTAAGACTTGGGAAGATTGTTTGCCACATGTTGAGTTTGCTTATAATCGTTCAATGCATTCTGCTACTAAATTTTCACCATTTGAAATTGTTTATGGTTTTAATCCTCTAACTCCTTTGGATTTATCACCTTTACCTGTTTCTGAGCATTTGAATTTAGATGGCGAGAAGAAGGCAGAATTTGTGAAGAAAATCCATGAGAGGGCGCGACTCAACATAGAGAGAAGGACTGAACAATACATTAAGCAAGCTAACAAGGGTCGTCATAAGCAGGTTTTTGAGCCCGGTGATTGGGTATGGTTACACATGAGGAAAGAGCGATTCCCAACACAAAGGCGTTCAAAATTGCTACCTCGAGGAGATGGTCCATTTCAAGTACTTGAAAGGATCAATGACAATGCCTACAGACTCGATTTACCAGGTGAGTATAATGTTAGTGCTACTTTTAATGTTTCTGATTTGAGTCCTTTTGATGCAGGTGACGATTTGAGGTCAAATCCTTCTAAAGAGGGGGGGAATGATGAGGACACCAAGACCCAAGTTTCAAGTCAAGTTCCAGTTGGTCCAGTGACGAGGGCACGAGCCAAGAGATTCAAGGAAGAACTTAACAGCCTAGTCCACAAAGTCCTAAAACAAGAGGAGACCGTGGTCAACATTGAAGGAGAACAAAGACTTGTCTTACTCATCAAAGTTGACTGAGTTTAGGAGCTTAATGAGTCTTTTTATTTTTAGTCACGTTTTTTAGTCTTTGTTTAATTTGTGATAAGTCAAACATTTGACTTGTGTGAGTCCAATAGTCCTTTTGTCTTTAATTTTCGGTTTTCATGAGGAAGACAAAAGGCTTGTCTTTTATTTCGGTTTTCATTAGGAAGACAAAGGGGCTGTCCTTAATTTTTCGGTTTCATTAGGAAGACCAAGGGTCTTGTTTTCATGTAATTTTCGTCCTTATAAGGACTGCCAAAACAATGTGAAAAAGCAGATTATGTTGAATGAAATTGTGAGTTTATTTCTTCTTGAGTTCTTGAAGAAACTTTTGAACTTATCAAGGAGATTCCTTGTGGCGTTCATCCTGACTTATCAAACGGATTCCATCCCCGTTTGTGGCGTCTTCCTCATACCAAGGTTCGTGCTTGGCTAAGCATTGGGTCGCGGTTCCATTCCAATCTCGTGTGTTCTTGGTGGCTGTTCCATATTTGGTGTCGGGTTTCGTCACACTTGTTGGCGTGGTTCGTATCACCTTCTTACCCATCATGTCACTTCTGTGACATTCATGATTAATTCCTAAAACCTGATAGATGAAGTGTGGTTTAATCAATAGGTAAGGGGGATAATGGGCCGCACGGCCCAATCCAGTCGTGGGTGCCTGAACACGCACGTTCATGCTGCGTGTCCAAGAATTCAGGGATATATGTCTGATATATGCACATTTACATTGCATGGTTGACTTTATAAGGGATCACAGACGCCAGCTCAATCTCGTACCTCGAGCTGGACTTCTTCTTAGTCCGCGGTGTCCATCCTCCTGATCTGACTCCATAGCAGCTTCGGCGAACCTGTGGTTACCTCGAGCTAAAGAGGTGGGACCTGGGGGCAGCACCTCTGGGGTAAACATGATCCTCGCGGCTGATACACAATTATGCCATATCTCAGCTTGCTAATAGCCCGTGGAAAATTATGGGCGTACATTTGCCCCCCAAGGCCCTGCACGTGACACATGACATCATCTGGGGCCACAGTGGGGGCTTTTAGGCTTCGTTGTGGACTTTCACATTCCGCCCATTGCGCAGGCGTCGAGTACGTGGAGCATCGTGGTTGGTGACGGTACGTCTTCCAAGAACCGCATTAAATGGCCTAGCCTATACTCGGCCGTCGTTTCGCCTTTCGAGTAGAGAGCCTCGGATCCCACATCAGGGCAATCCAACGGCCCTCCTCACATGGCCTTTCACGTATATAAAAGGGGTGACCACCTTACGCATGGGCCACCCGTTTATTTGAAAGTTTTCCAAATTTCCCATCTTCTTCTCTCTTCACATCCTCAAAAACAACCCTCTTTTTCTCCCAGTTACCGTTCCCAGCATTCCAGAAGTTCAGGTGCAAGGGCTCCTTTGAGGCTTTGGTACTAGTTATTCTGGCGAGGCTCCAACCCAGACGATCCCTTCATCCCCTCCACAGCAAAACACTCCGTAAGTTTTCAGACTGTGCATGCTTTGAATTCTTCTTCACTGTAGCCTAGGTAAATAGTTCCTGTAGCTGCATGCAACATTCTGTTGGTATTTTATGGGTATGAAGGGTGTAGGTTTTTATTTTAGGGCATCGATTGTAGAAGAAAACCATTTAGGAGCATGGCTCATAGGGTACGCTTTCTGGGGAAATCTTCTGAGTAGGATTTTTTGGTATGCTTGTTTAAAATATCCAACCTTTTGGGTGCAAAACCGGGTAGCTTAGGGGACACGCTTCACAGGCGATTTTTCACCTCTTGCCTACTGAAACTTTCCTTCCAAGGAAAGCTTTTTATCCTGACCCTCCTGACAAACGAATTCCGAGTAATCGGGGATCCGTTGGGAGCACAGGCGCATGTTCATAGAACCGCGTGGTCTCACTCTCCACGGGCTGAGATTACCTCAGCCCGTGCAAAGGAAACACCTCTTCAGATTCTTTCTTATGCTTAGGTCGCCTTTTCTAAAATTTTCTTCTTTTGTTCGCTAGGCGACCCGATGGGACCCAAGAAGAACGCCCCTAAGAAGACCGCAGGCAGCTCATTTTGTCAACAATCCAAAGGAAATGAGGTGGTGACAGACTCTCCAATCCCCATTTTCGGGCCGGCCGTGGAGCGGGAGCTTGAGGTGGCGGCCGACGCTTTCTTCGAGGCTGAGAAGATCGTATCGAAGATCACTGACCAGGGGAAAGTGAATAAAATATTCCTTTCCCACAATATCGAGCTGGGGAGGGGCGCCCTGATCGCCCGACCTCCCCTAGAAGGTGAGCGGAGCTACGCGCCGCTCGACGAGGAATACGCGGCTTGGAGTGACGAGCACTTCAAGGCTGGGGCCTTCCTCCCGCTGGACCAATACTTTGCCGACTTCCTCAACTACGTGAAGTTGGCTCCTTTCCAGCTCCCCCCCAACTCCTACCGTTTGTTGGCGGGGTTGAGATATCTGTTCCTGAAACAGGAATGGGAGGTCCCCACCCCAGCGGACATCTTATATTTTTTCTGCCTCAAGGCCAGCCCGGAGCAGCGGGGGCAAGGCGATGGGTTCTACTACTTGACCCGTTTTCCAAACACCCCTGCGGTCATCAAGCTACCCAGCCACCCCAACGACTTCACTACTTCAACCGCCCTCATAAGTACCCTTCACTCTTATCTCGTAAGTTAAGTATTGATTAGCTCCCCTTTATCAGTTTCTGACTTAGAACAATTCTGCAGCCATTTTCGCGAGGACAGACAAGTCTGTGATCCTCGGGAGTCAGTATGAGACACTGGTGGGTCTGCCCCCCAGTGCGAAGGACTATCACCAGCTCGTGACAGACGAGACGATGCTGGCATGCAAGCTGATCTCTCTGGGCCAGACTTTGGCCTTGAGGAGACCCCGGGGTCCTCCTCCAGCCCGCAAGATGGCACCCATCCCCGAGGAGGAGGCCGCGGGGGAAGGAGAGGACGAGGACGAGGAGGACGAGGAGGAAGCGGGCGCTGGAGGTCGCCCAAGAAACGGACGAGGAGAGGGTCCGGTCCGGAGCAGCCGCAGGTCCCTCTGGGCAAGGATCCTTACATGTTCAGGGACTTAGATAGGGCCACCACCGATCCTCGGTTAGCTAGGTTTAATCCCAACCAACCCATCCAATGCCATCGAAACGACCCAGACCTCGACATAACCTTACTCCAGTGTGTCGACCGACTCATGCTAGATTACGAGAGTAGCCGCCCTAGGGGTATTGTAGTCGTAGACAACACCTTAGCCTTTAGGTCAGCCTTCTTTGAGGAGTATGGAACTAATCTCCGGTCGTGGCCCTCTCTTTGGGAGGGTACTGTAGCTCCGGGTCTTAGGCAATATGTAGAAGAGTCTAGTCCCGAGCCAGATTCGGACCCAGAACCTGTTCCTGCTCGCGAAGTCATTGTCTTAGATTCCCCCGCAGAAGCTCCGGGGCCGATGGTCGTGACCATAGATTCCTCTTCTAGCTCGGGGGGTAGGATCCCTTTCGATATATACTTGACCATAAATGCTTACTTGTATACTAATGTTGTCTTTGTTTTGCCAGAGGAGATGTCTCAGCCCGGAAACAAAGACCTACGAGCTATGTTCACCGGAGGGAACTCTTCTGCTGGGGCCTCTAGGCCCATGGTGAAGAAGCTCCGGGTGGCGAAGAAAGCCGTTGGGACAACATCCAAGTCCCATGCAAAGGGGAAAGACTAGACCCTAGCTGCCCAGGCCAAGGTACCTCCTTCTCCTACAACAGTGGAGAAGATGCCCCCGCCCCCTCCACGAGCTCCTACCTCTGTTCGGGATATGGAGGTGGAGCCCGGGACTTTGGCAACCGCAGTCCCCGAGGTGCGTGTTCCGGTGGACCCCCAGGCCTTGGAGAAAATTCCCGACGTCTTTCGGGAGACGGTGTACAAGACGGCGACCTACACCGTCTGTAGAGTCTAAGAACTTTACTTAGCTAAGATAGATAGTAGTATTATAATATTTATAGCATTATCTTTGTAACTGTGGATTTTTGGTTCAGACCGGGAATTATTTGGACACTCATAGTAGTACTTATAGATTTTCTAAGTTTAACCTATAGTTTAAGAATATTGATGTTAACCTAAGGTTTGATTAATATGACTGATATTAAGGATAATATTTATTATACTATAAGGTTTAGATAAGAACCAATAGGATTTTAAGCACATGTTATGTATGGGTGATTAAGGATTAAGTATTTTGAGGATTAAATTTAATAAGGGGTAAAGTTTGAATACTATAAGGTCAGTCAGCAGCTTTGAATACGTTGAGGGCTTAGTCAAGGCTGTTTACCCCACTCAAATTTAGCTAAAAATGTGTAATTTCGTGTTTAAATAATCAGCGTGTGCCGATATATCGCAGCTATAGGGGGCGATATATCGCATCACGTAGATACGGAAAACACAAGACGATGCACAACAGCCTCGGGCATACTGGCCCAGGCGATATATCGCCTCCTTCAGTATATTTTGAAATATTTTGAAATCGTTTTCCATTCAGCCATTCAACCTCTTGATAAGTCCAGCATCTTTTTGAACGAGTCTTCAGCCTCTGCTGAACAATAATTCAAATTATTTTCACCTAAAAAGCTATTATTTTTATTCAAGTAAAATTAAGATCCTTTCATTCCTAAACTCTATAAATAGGACCTAGTACCCAGCCATTATTCACCTTTTACTCTAAGTTCAGAGGCTGCAAGTTGCTAGGTGAGTGTGAGAGTTAAACACTTGGGTGAGGAAATCATAAGCTTGATCATCATAAGCTTATCAAACACTTTGGGAAGTAAGGTTTTATAGTATTTCGGTTTGAGGTGTAGATTGGTCTTACAAGTCTTCAAGGTAACCCAAAACTCTAGTTCATTTCTGTACTTGTTCTTTTAAGTTCTCATAGTCTTCTACTCAGCCTCTAACCTTAATTTTTATTTTGGTTAGGAAATCTAAGTTCTTGAGCAAAAAGGTTTCGGTAAGTATTTTTCTCAAGGTTTAGTCCTTCCATTCCTTTCATTTCTTTTTCTTCAAATCTACTCACCCTTTATATATGATTTTAGGAGTGTTCCAAAAGTCACAACTCTGTCCTCATATCCCGGTAACTTTGGTAAGGAAAATAGGATAGAATCTATATGTTATATGCTTATGTTATCTTATGTTTTATGCTATGAAATATGTTATAAAATATGTATGTTTGTAGGCTTGGGCATATGACCCATTTGACTAACAAGCCCCAAATAGATTATGGGCATATGACCTACTTAGCTAGTAGGACCCCACTAATCTAATGGGCATATGACTTGATTAGTCTATGGGACCCCAAGTAATAATGGCCATTATAGTATGTGTATGATATAAGTGTTATGTTAAGTTTTTATGTTTCTTATGAAATTTATGTATATGAACTATGTGTTAGATTTTTCCTTGCTGGGCATTAGGCTCATTCCTTTTTGTTTATATGTGCAGGAAAATAGCTATAGTGGCGGTAAGGTTCGTGGATGCTTGGGGAATGTGTATCGGTGGTGAATGGATTCAAGGAGTCGAGAGTTCGATTTTTGAGGATGTAGTCTTGTTTTATGGTTTTATATGTATTTTTCCGCACTTTCTATGTAATTCCTTTTATTTTAAATTATGTTTTGTTTTTAAGACAATGGGATCCCATATCCTTCTTGATATTTTATGTAAGTAACTCTTATTTCTACAAGTTTTTCTAATAAAGTTATGGTATTTTCGCAAATGTAAGTTTTATTAAGGATTTGTATGTATAGTTTCGTTAATGGTCCAAAAGTATAGAGTAGTGGGTCATTACAGTTGGTATCAGAGCAACGATTCCTTTGCATGAAGTTCTCCTCGATACACACACTCAAAAGCTCCAAATCTGACCGCCAAGTAAGTATTTAAGTTATAAGTTATTTTGCTTATGTGTATAGCTAACAACTTTAGTGTTTATGTTTTCAGTTAAGTATGAACGGAGCTTTAACCTACCAAGATATCGAGCCATTAAGGCCTTAAAAAGAATAAGGGAGCCAAGAAACACTGTAGGAGCACTAGAAAGAATCACTCGAAGATTTCTCTTGTTCCACAATGAGATAGGTCACCTTCAAGAGGCTAAGCAAATAATGTTAAGATCAACGGAACAATATGTACTAATAATTAGGCTATTTAAAGATTTCCATCCTGTAATAGCAGCCTTAGAAGAAATATGGGAAAACATGAATGATGAGGATGAACTACCATTAGCAATGCGTTATTATTTCCTCTTAGTTAGGTTCACTGCAAAATTCGAGTTTCAGTTCACAAATGAGAAAAAACATAGGATTCTCACAAACTTTCCTAGAGGACATTTTGATGCTCATGACAATGATGATTATGAGGAGATAGATGATGATATGCTAGATGAAGGATCAGATGTAGAAGATCCCGATTTTTAGATTAATAGTTTTTATTGTTTGTTTTATTTACTTTTTTTTTATGATTGTAATAAGTGAAAATCTTTTTCCAAATGAATAACATCCTGTTTTATTTCCAGCTGCTTGCCTGGCCGCTGTTGAACTTCAAGGTTTTGGTCACTGAAGATGGCGGCATGATGGGCCTCCTGCCCATCATGCCGGTCTGCCTTGTTACCATTTCTCGAGCGAGTGACCACCATGGTTGGGAATATGGGATGGCACCAATCTGTCAGACTCTCAATGAAAGCACCAAACTGTTGACGCGGTTCTTCGCCAACAAATAATTAAGAAAATAAGAGAATGAGATTAGTGCTAAGTAATGAACCGAAACAGATGAATGATCTTAAAATGAACTGATGATACAAATACTTTTTTAGGTGGTTCAAAGGTTAAAATCCTTCTACTCCACCAACTAATATTATTGCTATATTTCTGGTATTCTTTACAGGGAATTTTGTTACACAATAGAATCCCACCCTTTGCAACTCCTAGGGTCTCCATATTTATAGGAGAGGGCACCTGAGAGTTGGTAAGAGGGGTCATCCCGTGACCTTCTTACCCATCATGTCACTTCTGTGACATTCATGATTAATTCCTAAAACCTGATAGATGAAGTGTGGTCTAATCAATAGGTAAAGGGGATAATGGGCCGCACGTCCCAACCCAGTCGTGGGTGCCTGAACACGCACATTCATGCTGCGTGTCTGAGAATTCAGGGATATATCAAACACGTGATGTCTGATATATGCACGTTAACATTGCGTGGTTGACTTTATAAGGGGTCACAGATGCCAGCTCAAGCCCGTACCTCGAGTTGGACTTCTTCTTAGTCTGCGGTGTCCATCCTCCTGATCCGACTCCATAGCAGCTCTGGCGAACCTGTGGTTACCTCGAGCTAAAGAGGTGGGACCTGGGGGAAGCACCTCTGGGGTAAACATCATCCTCGTGGCTAATACACAATTATTCCATATCTCAGCTTGCTAATAGCCCGTTGAAAATCATGGGCGTATAAACACAAATCCACCCCTGATACTGTAACATACCAACCTCTGAGATAGAATAGTCCTTAGCTATCCTCGCTAAGGCATTCTCTCTAATCTCCTGTAACTGCGCATCCACCAATTGACCCTCCTTGATCCGCTCTAGTAGGGTTGACTGCAAAGTAACATTGGCCAATCGACCCACCACCAGTTCTATCCTTGCCCTTGTCATCTCATCAGCCAACTCTCTAGAAATCTGAACAGAACTAAATAACTGCCCCGAGCCCCTCCGGCTCAATGTATCCGCCACTACATTGGATTTCCCTAGGTGATAAAGAATGTCACAGTCATAATCCTTTACCAACTCCAATCAATGCCTCTGTCTCATGTTCAGATCCTTCTGGGTGAAGAAATACTTCAAACTCTTGTGATCAGTGTTTATCTCGCACTTCTCCCCATACAGGTAATGTCGCCACACCTTCTATGCGAATATCACTGCTGCTAATTCACGATAGTGGGTAGGATACCGTTGCTCATACTCCTTCAACTATCGTGATGCATAAGCTCTATCCTTCTCATTCTACATCAACACACAGCCCAAACCTAACCTTGATGCATCACAGTATACTACAAACTTTCCTTCCTCCGAAGGAAGACATTACATAGGTGCAGTAATAAGTCGTCGCTTCAATTCTTGGAAATTTTTCTCACACTTCTCTAACCAAACAAACTTCTCATTCTTCCGTGTCAATTCTGTCATTGGTGCAGCAATCTTCGAAAACCCTTCCACAAAACATCGATAGTAACCTACTAACCCTAGAAAACTCCGAACCTCCAAGGCATTCCTTAGCCTCGGCCAATCTCTCACTGCCTCCACCTTGGATGGATCCACCTTAATCCCCTCTGCGCCAACTATATGTCTAAGAAAGGTCACTTCTGGCAACCAAAACTCGCACTTCTTAAACATGGCATATAACTGATGTTCCCTTAACCTCTGCAAGACCTGTTGAAGATGTTTCTCGTGCTCTGCCTCTGAATTGGAGTACACTAAGATGTCGTCAATGAAGACAATGAAGAACTGATCCAAGAAGTCCTTGAACAGCCTATTCATTAAGTCCATAAAGGCTGCTGGGGCATTGGTCAAACCAAAAGACATGACCAAAAACTCATAGTGCCTATACCTCGTTTGGAAGGTCGTCATCGGTATGTCCTCATCCTTGATCCTTAGCTGGTGATAACCAGAACTAAGATCAATCTTTGAGAACACCGTCTTTCCCTGTAGCTGATCGAACAAGTCAACGATCCTTGGTAGAAGGTACTTATTCTTGATGGTCAACTTGTTCAATTCTCTGTAGTCTATACACATCCTCAGAGTCCCGCCCTTCTTCTTCACAAACAAAACAGGAGCACCCCATGGTGAGTAGCTAAGCCTGATGAACCCCAAATCCAGAAGTTCTTATAACTGTATCTTCAATTCCTTCAACTCTGCCAGTGCCATCCTATATGGTGCTCTTGATACTGGTAATGTCCTCGGTGCTAACTCAATAACAAACTAAACTCCCTGCGCGGCGGCAGTCCTGGTAGATCCTCAGGAAATACATCCAAGAACTCACAAACCAATCTGGTCTCTCCCGGCCCTGCTGGCAAAACCCTAGTAGTATCCATCACACTCACCAGAAAGCCTATACATCCTCCTTGTAACAAGTCTCTGGCTCTCAGCGCTGATATCATGGGTACGCGGGGTCCACATACCACACCCACAAAAACAAAGGGATTGTAGGGTCCAAAATTTGCTAATAAGGCTTAGGGCCTTGATTAGCGTGCCTGGAGGGCAATAAATGATTTATTACTATAATATGTGAAATTTTATGAGTATGTGATTAGAGATGCCTGTTTAGGTTAATTAAATATGCATGTGGGCCCATTTGGTTATTAGGGGCATGTTTTGAATTTTAGCCCGTTGAGGGTATAAATGTAATAATTGTGAATATTGTGATATATTTATGATATATCTGTGTTGCACAATCTGAGATAGTCCTAGGGAGCAATTTAGCTAGAAATTCAGAACGGGGTCGAATACCCGACTCGGGGCGAGTCGATGGGTATTTCGGGCATTGGACGTTTTATGTGGTTATCAGGTTATGAAAATAAATATTTTGAGATATATTTGAAATTAGAATGTTTAGGAGGGAATATTGGGAAAATTTACCACTTTGCCCTCGGGGACGTTTTTGGTAACCCGAGCCTTTGAGGTAACCTTAGAGACTTAAGTTAAATAAAACAAATGAAGTATTAGAACTAAGGAACCGAACTTTTTTCTCTCTCTCTCTCTCTCTTGGAGTTTTCTCTCTTTGGAAGCTTGGAGACTTTGGTCTATAGGAGGATTTTGGCTTAGAATTGAAGCTGGTTGTAATTGAGGATTAGCTCAGGGCCCAGTTATCAGTTAAGTTAAGGATTCTAGTGTTTAATTAACTGAATTATGATTGAATTTCTGCTAATATTTCAGAGTTATGCATGTGAGTTAGATGAAGACTCATCCTTGAGTTCTAGATGAGGTTTGGGGTTAGTTCTTGTTAGGTTTTGTTGTTGAGACAGTAGTGGAACTTCTGTGATGAATGATTTGGATTGTTGGGTTGATTTTGGGGGCAAATTGGCTTGGTTTTGGAGGTAAAAATGGAGAATTTTGCTGGGTTCGAAGGGTCGGGCTGCGGCATTGTTCTTGCTGAGCTGCGGCCCTCTAGAACAAGTTGGAGGCCAAAAAGAGGGGTGGGCCGCGACACACCCTAGCTTCGGCCGCGGCGCGCCTACCCTGTTTTTGGATTTGGGGTCTATGGTTGAGGTGGGCCGCGACATGGGTTCATGGGGCTGTGACACTTAGTGTGTTTTTGGGCTTCAAGGAGGTTTTATGCTCGGGAATCCAAAAGTTAGGGCTTGGGATGGATTTTATCACTCGGATTGATAAAATTCAAGGTGTCAGAGACTAGAATTATGACACAAAGATATTTAATGGATTAGAACTTGATGGATGGATGTTGTTGATACGTTGTGACTAGGTTTTCAGTGAGGCTCAAACTAGGGGACTGTGCTCGGGGCATCGGTGCTTGGAAAGCTTGGGACACAAGTAAGAAAACGGTTGTACCCGTAGAGCAGGGTGAGGCCCTATAGTTTATGTTGCAGAGCATGACCCTATATGATTATGTTTATACGTGTTTAACTATCTGTTTTGTAACACCCTGGAAAGCCAAGACCGCTACACTGTGTACTTATAAAGGTGCAAGACTTGCTAATCAATTCATTAATTTAAAACGTGTCACTAAGCATGTATGAGCTAGGGTTAAAAAGGTTTTGGTCTCAAAAGTTTCATTTTATATAATTAAGCAGTTATATACACGGGATCCCAAAAGAAACAGAGTTTTAAAGTTGGATTACAGACTTCCAAAATAATACAAACGTCAGCCATACTAAGGAAAAATGGACAATTTCTGGGTCTCGCGTCCTTTCCTAAGCCTCAACTGTGGCGGCTGAGCAATCGGCCATGTACATTCCGCTCGCAAAGCTCTCCAATCAAGGTTGATCAAGCTTGCCCTTGCCTTTACCTGCACCACGTAGCACCCGTGAGCTAAGGCCCAGCAAGAAAACATGTGCAACACAAACAGTAATAACAGATAGTAAATTCACTAAGCATGAACTCTCATCAAATAATCCACATTAGTCATTCAACGTATATTCAGAATCAAGGGTGCAATCAAACACTATAACATTCATATCACACACTAATCAGGGCCGACAACTTAGGCCGCACCCTCTGTTTACCCCACTGACTCCGGCCCGCTTAAACTGAGCTCAGTGCATATTAAGCTGTCCTCAGCTACCAGTGGCCTAGTCGCACCCTGTGCGCTAGTGTAACCCTTGGCACCCTTAGGCCGTTGGTTCATTAAATAGCTTGCATGGCATAATACCATCTTTTCAAGCATATACAATAGGGAACCCTTAGTCCCATTACAGATATTCAACCAGGTGCAGCTTCTTACCTTTAATCTTTGCGGTTACTGATTAAGAGCAACGCTCCTCAAGCACGATCCGTTCCCGAGCCCTAGCTTTTATCAGCTAGTCACAACCAAGGTATAGGGTTCCATTAATATTCAGATAAGGGTTTCCAGATACAAAACTAACTTCCGGGAATCCGAATTCCACCAAGCACGGTGGTGAAATTGATCCCGAGCACACTAGGCTCGATTCCCAAGCTTAAAAACCCTAAACGTTCAAGTACACACGTAAGGGCTGCGGCCCTTGAAGCCTAGCCGCAGCCCTGCCCTCAAAACAGGACCAAGGGCATGCTTGAAAGAAGACACACGCCGCGGCCCTTGCTTTGGGCGTCGCGGCACTCACCCTTGGCCGAGTCCTCCTGGCTCATCTTCGTCCTGGGGCCGCAGCGCTCTAGAACAGAGCCGTGGCCCTTCCCTTCGTGCCCAGAAAACCCACCATTACCAACATCTAAACCTCATCCAAAGCCATCCCAAAGCTCCCCAATTCAAAACCCTTTAATCACAACACTTTTATCATGATTCTAACAACACATCCGAACAGAAATCCAGCCCAAAAACTCATTAGAATCCCATTTCCAATTTCTAAAACTCAAGAACTTCAAACACTAAACCAACCATACAAACTCAGATTGAAACCTCCAAATCACGAATTGAGACTTACCTCTTCTGCTGAACCACTTCTCCAACCCAAATCAAAGCTCCCAAGCTTTCCTCCTTAATTCTTCCCTTAAACATCAAAACCATAATTACCTCAATACCTAGCCAAAACCCAGAATTTCTAACCACAGAAAAGAAAATTCAGTGCTTACCTTAGTCCTGATTGATTCTTGAGCTAAGCCTCTAAATCACTTCTTCAATCCACTAAACTTTAGTTGAATTCCATCTCAAATCCTTCAAATTCCTCTATTAACTTATTGTGTTTTCCTTGAGAGAGAATAGAGAGTCAAGGCTGAGAACAAAGGGTCGGTTTAATTTTCTGTCTACTGTTTTCCTTAAGCTTCAGTCTAATCTTATCCCGTTAAGTCAATCCCGAGGCTCGGGGTGCCGGAAACGTCCCCGAGGGAAAAACGGTAAAATCCCCCAATACTCCCACCTAGACTTCCTAACCTCAAATATATCTCCATATATTTATTTTCATAACCTGATAGTCTAAATAACTACCCGTTACCTAAAATACCCCTGACTTATCCAAAGTCAACTGTTAAGCCTTGTTGTGACTTTTCCCGCTATCTAGCCCTAGGATTGCCTCGAGTCGTGCTCTGTAGACCTACCCACATAATAATGTGGTTCTTAGAATACCATATATATATATCACATTAATACATATATAATCATACAATTATGCATTTAAATCAATTAAATCATTCAAATCACATTTAACCAAATGCATAATTGGGAAATTGAGGCTTAAGGGCCTTAAGCCTCATTAGCGAGAGTCCAAGAGTCTTTCTATTGTGATTGTTAGGGTTTTCATTAGGAAGACAAAGGGGCTTTTCTTTCATGTAATTTCGGCCATATTAGCTTGTAAACGTTTGGGAAATTGAGATTTGGATGAAATGAAAATTGAGAGGTTTTCTTCTTGAGTTCTTGAAGAGACTATTCGAACTTATCAAGGGTATTCCTTGTGGCGTTCAATCTGACTTATCAAACGGATTCCCATCACCGTTTGTGGCGTCTTCCTTATACCAAGGTTCGTGCTTGGCTAAGCATTGGGTCGCGGTTCATCATTCCAGATTCGTGTGTTCTTGGTGGCTGCCATATTTGGTGTCGGGTTTCACCACAATCGTTGGTGTGGTTCGTATCAGAAGGCCAGCCTATAAGCCACCTATCCAATCCTCTCTAGGATCTCAAAAGGTCCAACAAACCGAGGGCTCAGCTTGCCCTTCACTTCAAACCTCCTCACCCCTCTCAGTGGTGAAACTCACAGAAACACGTGGTCCCCAACCTGGAACTCCACGTTCCTACGCTTAGGATCAGCGTAGCTTTTCTGTCTACTCTGCGAAGCAAGCATTCTAGCTCGAATCTTTTCAATAGCCTCATTGGTCTTCTGAACCATGTCTGGCCCCAAATACCTTCTCTCACCCATCTCATCCCAGTGAATGGGTGATTTTCACTTCCTCCCATATAACATCTCATAAGGGGCCACTCTAATCGTGGACTGATAATTGTTGTTATACGAGAATTCAATAAATGGTAAATACTTACTCCAAGACCACTCGAAATCAATCACACACGCCCTAAGCATGTCCTCCAACACCTGAATCGTCCTCTCAGACTGTCCATCAGTCTGAGGATGAAAAGCTGTGCTAAACTTCAGCTGAGTCCCCATGGCTCTCTGCAGAGCTCCCCAAAACTTGGAGGTAAAGATAGGGTCTCGATCAGATACAATAGACTTTGGAACCCTATGAAGACAAACTATCTCTCTCACATACAACTCTGCATACTATTCCACTGTATAGGTCGACCTCACTGGTAGAAAGTGAGCTAACTTGGTGTATCTGTCCACTATCACCCACACTGAGTCATGAAGTCCAATTGTCCTGGGTAATCCTCCCACGAAATCCATCGTAATATCCTCCCACTTTCACTCTGGGATACCCAAAAGGCTGAAGCAATCTCGTTGGTCGCTGATGCTCAGCCTTAACTTGCTGACATGTCAAACATCTAGCCACATACTCTACCACATCCTTCTTCATCCCGGGCCACCAATATAATGTCTGTAGATCCTGATACATCTTCGTGGTACCCGGATGAAGTGAGTATGGCGTAGTGTGAAACTCATCTAGTATCTCTCGTCTAATCCCCTAATCTGCTGGAACACATATCCTTCCCTAATATCGAAGCAAACCTGTCTCAGAAACAGAATAATCCTTAGCTTTCCCCGCTAAGACTCATTGTCTAACCTCCTGCAACTGCGCATCCACCAACTGACCCTCCTTGACCCGCTCTAACAGGGTCGACTGCAAGGTAATATTAGCTAACTGGCCTACCACCAGTTCTATCTCTGCCTTAGCCATCTCATCAGCTAACTCTCTCGTGATCTGGGTGGAAGTAAACAACTGTCCTGGGCCCCTCCGGCTCAACGCATCTGCCACCACATTGGCCTTCCCAGGGTGGTAAAGGATATCACAAACAAAATCCTTAACCAGCTCCAACCAACGTCTTTGCCTCATGTTCAGATCCTTCTGAGTAAAGAAATACTTCAAACTCTTATGGTCAGTGTATATCTCGCACTTCTCCCCATACAAATAATGACACCACACCTTCAGTGCGAATACCACTGCTGCTAGTTCCAAATCATGAGTCGGATACCGCTGCTCATACTCCTTCAGCTGCCGAGATGCATAGGCCATAACTTTCTCATTTTGCATCAGCACACAGCCTAATCCCATTCTCGATGCATCACAATAGACCACAAACTTTCCTTCCTCCGAAGGAAGATTCAACACAGGTGCAGAAATAAGCTGTCGCTTCAACTCTTGAAAATTTTTCTCACACTTCTCTGACCAAACAAACTTCTGATTCTTTCTTGTCAACTCTGTCATTGGTGAAAAAATCTTTGAGAACCCCTCTACGAACCGTCTGTAATAACTAGCCAACCCAAGGAAACTTCGCACCTCCGAGGCGTTCCTCGGCCTCAGCCAATCCCTTACTGCTTCTACCATGGACGGATCCACCTTAATCCCAAGAAAAGTCACCTCTGGCAACCAAAACTCACACTTCTTAAACTTGGAGTACAACTGATGCTCCCTTAACCTCTGTAAAACCTGTCAGAGATGCTGCTCGTACTCTGCCTCTGAACTGGAGTAAACCAAGATGTCGTCGATGAAGACAATGACGAACTAATCCAAGAAGTCCCTGAACACTCTGTTCATCAGATCCATAAAAGCTGCTGGGGTGTTGGTCAGCACAAAGGACAATTACCAAGAACCCATAATGCCCATACCGTGTCCGGAAGGCCGTCTTCAGTATATCCTCATCTTTGATCCTCAACTGGTGATAACCAGATCGAAGATCAATCTTTGAGAACACCGTCTTTTCCTGCAGCTGATCGAACAAGTCATCAATCCTTGGTAGAGGGTACTTAATAGTCAACTTGTTCAATTCTCTATAATCTATACACATCCACAAAGTCCCATCCTTCTTCTTAACAAACAACACTGGAGCGCCCCATGGAGAATAACTAGGCCTAATGAATCCCAAATCCAGAAGTTCTTGCAACTGTATCTTCAACTCTTTCAGTTCTGCTGGTGCCATCCTGTACAATGTCCTAAATATTGGTTCTGTCCCCGGTGCTAACTCAATCTCAAACTGAATCTCCCTGCGTGGTGGCAACCCTGGTAGATCCTCAGGAAATACATCTAAGAATTCACACACCAATCCAGTCTCTCCCGTCCCTGCCGGCAAAACTCTAGCAGTATCCACTACACTGGCCAAAATACCTATGCATCCCCCCTGCAACAAGTCTCTGGCTCTCAACGCTGAGATCATGGGTACGCGGGGTCCACATACTGTACCCACAAAAGCAAAAGGGTCCTCACCCTCAGGCTTAAAAGTAACCATCTTCTTCCTGCAGTCAATCGTAGCCCCATATATAACCAACCAGTCCATCCCCAGAATCATGTCAAAATCCTCCATATCTAACTCAATCAGATCAACTGAAAGTTCCCTACTATCAGCCATCACTGGCAGTGCCCTAATCCATCTCCTAGAAACTACCAGTTCCCTTGTAGGCAATAAAGTCCCAAACCCTGCACTCCGATACTCACTAGGTCTACACAATCTACCAATCACTCTACTAGAAACAAAGGAATGTGTAGCACCAGAATCAATCAATACAGTAAAAGGAGTGCCAGCGCTAGAAAGCTGACCTGTCACTACCGAGGGACTAGCCTCGGCCTCTACCTGAGTCAAGGTGAATACTCGAGCTGGAGTCAAGCTATCCACCTTCCCTGCTTCTCCTTTCTTCACCATTGGGCAGTCTTTCCTGAGACGCCCCACTGTTCCGCACACAAAGCAGGCCTTGGCCCGACACTCGCCCAGATGGCGTCTTCTACTCCTCGGGCACTCTGGATAGGTTCGCCATGCCTCGCCGCCACCCTGACGGCCACCCTGACCACCTCGACCCCTCCTATCAGGACCAGCAACGATCGAAGTGTCAGGAGCCTTTCTCTTGAAGTCACTGGGGCCTCCGCCCCTACCTGCCCCTGAATAAGGAGGCACCGCTCTACGGCCGTCACGCCTCACCGCACTATCCCTCCATATCTTCTTCTCCGCTTCCTCAGCGGTAAGAGCCTTCTCAAAGGCCTGGGCATAAGTTGTTCCTCCAGGTACCGTTGTGATCCTGACATACCGGGGTATCATAGCATTAAGCTCCCTATTAAATCGATATTAGCAGCATCAGTAGGCACAAGATCTGGTGCAAACTTCACAAGCCTATCAAATATTAGGGCATATTCAGTAACAGTCAAATTTTCCTGCACAAGACTCATGAACTCATTGACCTTTGCTGCTCTGACAACAACATTGTAGTACTTCTGACTGAACAAGTCTTTGAAACCTTCCCAACTCAAGGTAGTAACATCCCTGGTTTGCGATGCCACTTCCCACCAGATGCGGGCATCCTCTCTCAACATATAAGTGGCACAGGCCACTTTATCATGCCCCTTTATCCTCATGAAATCCAGAATTATAGTAATCATAGTTAGCCATTGTTCGACTTTCAATGGATCCGATCCACCCTCAAAGATTGGGGGTTGCTTCTTCCTAAACCGTTCATCTGTTTCCAACCTCAATGGCTCCCATCTGTTTCCAAACCTCCCCAGATTGCACAACTAGTACCACTGCAGGTGGTACGATAGGGGCATCGCTCCCTGATGGGCCTGCTATCGCAGAATATGGATCTGCTCATCCTGAATCTATAATCGAGCCTACATATCTGCAATCAACTGCTGCCAATTCTCAGGGACTGGCGGAGGAATGGTCATCACCCCCGGTCCCGGAACTAGTGCAGTGAATGTACATGTCCAGCCAGTCTTCATAAATCCTTAAACCTAGGACGCTCTGATACCAAGTTGTAACGCCCTGGATAGCCAAGCCCGCTACACTGTGTACTTATAAAGGTGCAAGACTTGCTAATCAATTCATTAATTTAAAACGTGTCACTAAGCATGTATGAGCTAGGGTTAAAAAGGTTTTGGTCTCAAAAGTTTCATTTTATATAATTAAGCAGTTATTATATACATGGGATCCCAAAAGAAACATAGTATAAAAGTTGGATTACAGAGTTCCGAAATAATACAAACAACTGTCAGCCATACTAAGGCAAAATGGACAATTTCTGGGTCTCGCGTTCCTGTCTAAACCTCAACCGTGGCGGCTGAGCAACCGGCCATGTACATTCCGCTCGCAGAGCTCTCCAATCAAGGCTGATCAAGCTTGCCCTTGCCTTTACCTGCACCATGTAGCACCCGTGAGCCAAGGCCCAACAAGAAAACATGTGCAACACAAACAGTAATAACAGATAGTAAATTCACTAAGCATGAACTCTCATCAAATAATCCACATTAATCATTCAGCGTATATTCAGAATCAAGGGTGCAATCAAACACTATAACATTCATATCACACAATAATCAGGGCCGACAACTTAGGTCGCACCCTCTGTTTACCCCACTGCCTCCGGCCCGCTTAAACTGAGCTCAGTGCATATTAAGCTGTCCTCAGCTACCAGTGGCCAAGCCGCCTGTGCGCTAGTGTAACCCTTGGCACCCTTAGGCCGTTGGTTCACTAAATAGCTTGCATGGCATAATACCATCTTTTCAAGCATATACAATAGGGAACCCTTAGTCCCATTACAGATATTCAACCAGGTGCAGTTTTCTTACCTTTAATATTTGCGGTTACTGATTTCGAGCAACGCTCCTCAAGCACGATCCGTTCCCGAGCCCTAGCTTTTATCACCTATTCACAACCAAGGTATAGGGTTCCATGAATATTTAGATAAGAGTTTCCGGATACAAAACTAACTTCCGGGAATCCAAATTCCACCAAGCATGGTGGTGAAATCGATCCCGAGCACACTAGGCTCGATTCCCAAGCTTAAAAACCCTAAACGTTCAAGTACACACGTAAGGGCTGCGGCCCTTGCTTTGGGCGACGCAACACTCACCCTTGGCCGAGCCCTCCTGGCTCATCTTCGTCCTAGGGTCGCAGCGCTCTAGAACAGAGCCGCGGCCCTTCCCTTCGTGCCCAGAAAACCCACCCACCATTACCAACATCTAAACCTCATCCAAAGCCATCCCAAAGCTCCCCAATTCAAAACCCTTTAATCACAACACTTTTATCATGATTCTAACAACACATCCCAACAAAAATCTAGCCCAAAAACCCACTAGAATCCCATTTCCAATTTCTGAGACTCAAGAACTTCAAACACTAAAACCAACCATACAAACTCAGATTGAAACCTCCAAATCACGAATTGATACTTACCTCTTCTGCTGAACCACTTCTCCAAGCCAAATCAAAGCTAATTCCCAAGCTTTCCTCCTTAATTATGCCCTTAAACATCAAAATCACAATTACCTCAATACCTGGCCAAAACCCAGAATTTCTAACCACAGAAAAGGAAATTCAGTGCTTACCTTAGTCCTGATTAAATTCCTGATTGATTCTTGAGCTAAGCCTCTAAATCACTTCTTCAATCCACTAAACTTCAGCTAAATTCCAGCTCAAATCCTTCAAAATCCTCTATTAACTTCTTGTGTTTTCCTTGAGAGAGAATAGAGAGTCCAGGCTGAGAACAAAGGGTCGATTTAATTTTCTGTCTACTGTTTTCCTTAAGCTTCAGTCTAATCTTATCCCGTTAAGTCAATCCCGAGGCTTGGGGTGCCGGAAACGTCCCCGAGGGAAAAATGGTAAAATCCCCCAATACTCCCACCTAGACTTCCTAACCTCAAATATATCTCCATATATTTATTTTCATAACCCGATAGTCTAAATAACTGCCAGTTACCTAAAATACCCTTGACTTATCCAAAGTCAACTGTTAAGCCCTGTTGTGATTTTTCCCGCTATCTAGCCCTAGGATCGCCTCGAGTCGTGCTCTGTAGACCTACCCACATAATAATGTGGTTCTCACAATACCATATATATATCACATTAATACAAATATAATCATACAATTATGCATTTAAATCAATAAAATCATTCAAATCACATTTAACCCAATAATGCCCTCCCGACACACTAATCAAGGCCCTTAAGCCTCATTAGAGAATTTGGGGTCGTTACATGTTTAGTTATGCTATGTGTGCATATATGTGAATGAACGACAAGAGTCAGGAACGGTGAAGGCTGAGAACAGCAAGGCCGAGTACGGCAAGGGGCCGGGAGCAGAATTTTGCACGCAGAGTGCGAGTTGCCAGGGCGAGACCCTAAAGGATACCTGGGATATCCTCACAGTGTAGACCGCGAACTCAGGGCCTAGTAAAGCACCTGGGACGGCATGGCCGTATGTGTTTAGCCTATTGGCGGCTTGATTATATATGTAGAATGATAGATATGCATATGTTATTTGCTTGTGTGAGTTTTCTTGCTGGCCTTCGGCTCATGGGTGCTCTATAGTGCAGGTAAGGGCAAGGGGAAGTCGACCAACCATGAGTACGGAGAGCGTGAAGCGATGCGTACATGTTTGGTCTGCCTGGCTGCCACGGCCAGGGGTATTTTTGGGAGACGCTTGTATTAAACCTAATTTTGTCGTTTAGCCGACTTTAATTATATTTTTAAGTTGTAAATATTTCTAGAGAGTATTTTGGGATCCCAAATGTTAAATGCTTTGTAATTTTCAATGAATGGATATATTTTCAAATTATGTGACTTTGCTTATGGTTTAGCTACACTTTTGTCTTAAAATCTTGATTAGCGAGTTAATTGCACGTTTTAAACTCACTTAGTAATGGCTCTAAGGAAGTAGGGCATTACAACTTGGTATCCGAGTAGCTAAGGTTTATGGTTCCTGGAGATTGACTGAACATGTATGCTCGTTGTCAGTGACAAGCTCGACTCAGGGTGGGTTAGTAATGATTGAACTATATGCCTGATTATGTGCTTAAATGCCATATTTGCTTGCTTATTTTATATAGAGCATGGTGAATGAGTTAACATATGCATGATGCCAGGGCATGGCTCGTTGAGTGTTATATGTTATTTGTATGTTATGTGGATTGCTGTTATGGTTGGCTGATGTGATTGGGTGGTGGTTTTGGATTTTTCTATCATGCCTGATGAGCGGCATCATTGATTGCAGGCTTATTGTTGAGATGCCTCAACAATCATCTAGACTCCGTGGCAGTAGGGCCGAGGATGACAATCAGGGTCAGGACCCTCCACCTGCCCCACAGAATTGACAACAGATGTTTGCCGAAATGGAAGCAAGACTGCAACAAACTGAGGAAGAGCTTCGATAGTTGAGGTAGCAGGCCCATCCCCAGACCACTGGGTTGCCAGTTCAGCAGGTCGTGGTGCCAGTGCCGGTTCAGCCTGTTATGGAAAATAGGTGGGAACCTTTGTATGAGAGGTTCAGGAAGCAGCATCCTCCCACCTTTGAGGGTGGACCAAACCCACTACGGGCAGAGCAGTGAATGAATATGGTTTCCTTCATCCTAGATTTTATGAGGGTGGAAGGGAACGAGAGGGTAACTTGTGCCAGCTACATGTTCAGAGAAGATGCCTGCATCTGGTGGGATGTAGTGACTCAGAGGAGGAATGTGGAAGTTATGACTTGGGAAGAGTTTAGAAACATCTTTAACGAGAAATACTACAGTGTTGCAGTCTGAGCTGCGAAGGTTGACGAGTTCATCAACCTGACTCAGAACCAGTTGACAGTTACTGAGTATGCTCTGAGATTCGATCGATTGGCGAAGTTTGCGTCGGATTTGGTACCGATTGATGCGACAAGAAGGGATAGATTCGTACGAGGGTTGAATGTTATGATCCCCCGTGAAGTGAAGATTACTTTTGATCCAGAGACTACTACTTATGCCCAGGTGGTGGCCAAGGCCCTTATAGCTGAGGGGGCCGAAGATCAGATATGGAAAGAAAGCACTGTTTGGCGCGATGCAAGGAGGACGGTGCCTCCTTTTATTGGATCCAGTTGGGGTAGTGGCTCCAGTGAGCAGAACAGAAAGGCCCCAGATTCTTTTATTCCTCCTAGCTCGGATAGGAGGGCACGGGTTGCTTTTAGTGGCCGTCAGGGCGAAGGTGACAACTGGAGGAGTTTTCCAGTGTGTCCTTGGTGCAGACGACGACATGAGGGTGAGTGCAGGATTAGGGTCTGCTTTATCTGTGGGAGTGCCAATCATCTGAAGAAGGACTGCCCACAAGCCAGGAAAGAGGAGCCGAAGCAGGGCGATAGTCTCGCTCCTGCCAAAGTGTTCACCTTGTCTCAGACTGAGGCGGAGGCTAGCCCCTCGGTTGTGATAGATCAGATTTCTAGTGCTGAGTTTTCTTATACTGCATTGATTAATTTGAGAGCTACTCATTCACTTGTGTCTACTAGAGTGATAAATCAGCTGTGTAGACCTAGTGTTTTGTATGCTAGGGGTTTTCACACTTTTTTGCCGACTCGGGAACTCGTAGTCTCTAGGAGATGGATTAGAGCATTGCCAGTAGAGATAGATGGTAGGGAGTTTTCTATTGATCTGATTGAGCTAGTGATGATGGATGAGTTCGATATGATCCTAGGGGTGGATTGGTTAACGAAGTATAGGGCGATGATTGACTGCAAGCGCAGGATGGTGACTTTTGAACCAAAAGGGGAGGTGCCCTTTGTATTTATGGGGACAGTTAGTGGACTGCGAGTACCTATGATTTCAACACTGAAGGTTAGAGACCTAATGTAGGAAGGTTGCATAGGATTCCTAGAGAACATTGTGGATACCTCTAGGGTTGTGTCGGTTGGACCAGGTGAGACCAAATTGGTATGTGAGTTTCCAAATTTATTTCCAGCAGACTTGCCAGGGTTACTGCCACAGCGGGAGATTGAGTTTGTTATAGAGTTGGCACCAGGGACGGAGCCAGTATCTAGGACACCTTACAGAATGGCCCCGGCGGAGTTGAAGGAGTTAAATATTCAGTTGCAGGAGTTACTGGATTTGGGATTCATCAGACAGAGTTTCTCGTCACGGGTGCTCTGGTGTTGTTTGTCAAGAAGAAAGATGGATCTCTTAGGATGTGTATCGACTATAGGGAGCTGAACAAGTTGACCATTAAGAATAAATACCCACTGCCTAGGATCGACGATTTATTTGACCAACTACAGGGAAAGATAGTTTTTTCCAAGATTGATCTCCGGTCAGGCTATCATCAGTTAAGGATCAAAGAAGAGGATATACCAAAGACCGCTTTTCGCACGAGGTATGGACACAATGAATTCCTGGTTATGTCCTTTGGATTGACCAATGCCCTAGCAACTTTTATGGACATGATGAATAGGGTTTTCAAGGACTACTTGGACAAGTTCGTGATTGTGTTTATCGATGACATTCTGGTGTACTCTCAGTCAGAAACAAAGCATGAGCAACATCTACTTTTAGTATTGTAGCGGTTGAGAGAGCATAGGTTATATGCTAAGTTCAGCTAGTACGAGTTTTGGCTACCGCAAGTCACATTTTTGGGCCATATCATTAGTAAGGAAAGGATTTTGGTTTATCCAAGTAAGATTGAGGCAGTGAGAGATTGGCCTAGACCGAGCAGTGTTCCTAAAGTTAGGGTTGATCCTGAAGTTAGGATTTTCTGGGATTGGCAGGGTATTATTAGCAGTTTGTTGAGGGTACTCCAGGATAGCTACGCCATTAACAGAATTGACGAGGAAGAAGACCAAGTATGTATGGACAGACAGGTGTGAGAATAGTTTCAAGGAACTGAAGCAGCAACTGATCACCGCGCCAGTGTTGAGTTTGCCTACAAATAATGAGAAGTTTGTGGTTTATTGTGCTGACTCAGGGTTGGTTGGTAATGATTGAACTATATGCCTGATTATGTGCTTAAATGCCCTGTTTGCCTGCTTATTTTATATAGAGCATGGTGAATGAGTTAACATATGCATGATGCCAGGGCCTCGATGTTGGTTGCAGGTTGGTTAGAAGGCGAATATGTTGTTTTTCTTTTTCTGTGAGCAGTGTATTTGCCACGACCCATGTTTGGTTGACTGGCTGAAGGACTGGTCGTAGGGTTTTGTTGTGAAGATGAAGGCTCGGGAAAGAGCAAAGAAGGCTGTTCTTGATCCTCAAACAGCAACGCGAGAAGATTGTTGTCTATTGGTCTCTCACCTCCCCAGGGATCATGAATGAATATCCGAGAAGAGCAAAGGGGAAGTGATAATCTACTACCAATGATGAGGACACCAAGACTAAAGATCCAAGTCTAGTTCCAGTTGGTCTGGTGACGAGGGCGCGAGCCAAAATACTCAGTTTAGGAGCTTGATGAGTCTTATTGTATTTTGTCATCTTGTATTTTTTATTTAGTCTTTGTTTATTTTGTGAAAAGTCAAACACTTGACTTGTGTGAGTCCAAGAGTCCTTTTGTCCTTAATATTCGGTTTTCATTAGGAAGACAAAGGGTTGTCTATAATTTCAGTTTTCATTAGGAAGACAAAGGGTTGTCTTTATTTGTCGGTTTTCATGAGGAAGACAAAAGGTTGTCTTTATTTTTTCGGTTTTTAGGAAGACAAAGGGGCTTGTCTTAATGTATTTTTCGGCTATATAAGGCCTTGAAAACATTTGGAAAAAATCAGATTATTATGAAATGAAAATAGAGAGGTTTTCTTCTTGAGTTCTTGAAGAGACTATTCGAACTTATCAAGGGTATTCCTTGTGGCGTTCAATCCGACTTATCAAACGGATTCCCATCCCCGTTTGTGGCGTCTCCCTCATACCAAGGTTCGTGCTTGGCTAAGCATTGGGTCGCGGTTCTTCATTCCATTTCGTGTGCTCTTGGTGGCTGTGCCATATTTGGTGTCGGGTTTCATCACAGTGTTGGTGTGGTTCGTATCAGTTGGTATCAGAGATTAGGATCATCCGGTTTGGCCTATCCTTTTTCATTTTTTTCTATTCAGTTCGTGTTATTATATTAGGATTTCTGAAAAAAAAAAATTCAATTTGTGTTCCTATATTCAATTCGTGTTCATCTAGTCGTGTTTTTCTATTCTAGAGCTTGTTAATTTCCTTGTTTCAATTGTTTCCTTGTTTCCCTTATTTGTTGAGAAAGTATTCTAGAGCTTGTTGATTTCCTTATTTCAATTGTTTCCTTGTTTCAATTATTTCTTTATTTCCAAAGTTTCCATTATTTCTTTGTGAAATCCCTTGAAATCTGAAATTAGTCTACACAAAGTTTCAATTCCTTTGTAATCCCCTATTTTGTTTTCTTTTCATTTCTGAAATCATGAATTAGGGTTCTTAACGTGAATTAGGGCTTTGAGTTTTATCTTGTTCTACTTGTGGAATCTGACTTTGCATTGGTTTTCTCTAGTTCTTATTGTGAAATCCGAATTTTCATTGAGTTTCTCTTGCTTTGCTTTTGAAATCCGAATTTTACCTTGGGTTTCTCTTGTTCTTATTGTGAAATCTGAATTGGGGTTGAGTTTCTCTTGTTCTTATTGTGCAATCCGAATTGGCATTGAGTTTTTCTCTTGTTCTTATTGTACAATCCGAATTTGTTTTATTGTGAAATCTGATTTGGCATCGAGTTTCTCTTGTTTTATTGTGAAATCTGAATGGACAGTGAGTTTCTCTAGTTTTTCATTGTGAAAATCCGAATTTGCATTGAGAATCTCTTGCTCTTTTGTGAAATCCGAGTTGTTTTGTTTTCGAATCCAAGTCTGATTTTTTTTTCTTGTGTCTTGTACCTACGTTTGAGGACCAAGAGGAAAGAAAAGACAGAAAAGAAAGAAGAAGAAAAATTCAAAGGGATTCGAACCTAAATTTTTTTTTTTTTTTTGTTCTAATCTTGTTCCTTATGGTCTAGAGGCCTTTTTGCCAAAACCTCACACAAGTGATCCAAAAATCATCATTTTTCGTCATTTTTCATCAGTTTTTCTATGTTCGTTTGGTTTGATTTGCTACTTGAATCCTAAATGATATTGTGTGATTAGTTTTGAAAGAACTTAAAGAAGAATACGAGTGGAAAAAGGCAGAGGTGTGAGCTTATTTGAGGGTAAAAGCCATCAAAGTTGAGTGAAACACGAGTGGACTTGAGTGACAATTTTTGAGTGAAAACACGTGAGGGAGTGTGGTGAGGTCTTTTTCTCCATATTATTCTAACCTTATTTTGCAGATTTCCATCATGGCACAAAATCCAGAGAAAGATGCAAGTAATGATATTCCTCCACCTGAGGTTCCGAATCTACAAATGCAAGCATTAATTGGGGAGATGCGAAGGATGATGAGGGCGGAGTGTGAGCAGATACATGAGAGGTTGGATAGGGTAGAAGAGGGAACGCAATGGAGGGCACGGAGGAATAGGGTGCAACAACGGGATGTTGAGGGTGAAAGAGAGTTTGATGGGGGCGATTTAGAGGAAGAATATGATAGGATGTCAGAGGGTAACCATAGGAGGTATGGTCGGGATAGAGAAGCTAGGAACCAGGTAGATAATTATTTGGGAAATATCAAGATGAGAATTCCAGCATTTCAGGGGAAGAGCGATCCTGAAGCATACCTTGAGTGGGAGAAGAAGATGGAGCTAGTTTTTGATTGTCACAACTACTCCGACATGAAGAAGGTAAAACTTGCTGCCATTGAGTTTACTGATTATGCTATTGTTTGGTGGGATCAGTTGTGCTGGTATCATTTCGAATTGGCAAGTATGAGGATGAGGTATTGTGCGATGTGGTTCCCATGCAAGCTGGACACCTCCTTCTAGGAAGGCCTTGGCCATTTGATCGGCGAGTCCAGCATGATGGCTTCACCAACAAGTACTCATTCACGTTCCGTCAACGAACAATCACTCTAGCTCCATTGACGCCAAAGCAAGTATATGAAGACCAAGTGAGGTTGCAAAAATTGAGTGATAAAAAAAAATTGAGTGAGCAAAAGAAGGAGAGTGAAAAGATGAATGAGATTGAGAAAAAAGAGAGAAAAAGAGAGAAAATGGTCGAATCAAGTGAGAGAGAAAAGAAAGAGAAGAGTTCGATCAATGAGGGAAAATTAGAAAGAAAACAAAATAATTTTTATGCAAAAAAAAGTGAGGTGAAGGAGGCTCTTTTAAACACTAACCAACTTGATGCTAACAAGGGTCGTCACAAGCAGGTTTTTGACCCCGGTGATTGGGTATGGGTACACATGAGGAAAGAGCGATTCCCAGCACAAAGACGTTCCAAATTGCTACCTCGAGGAGATGGTCCGTTTCAAGTGCTAGAAAGGATCAATGACAATGCCTACAGACTCGATTTACCAGGTGAGTATACTGTTAGTGCTACTTTTAATGTTTCTGATTTGAGTCCTTTTGATGCAGGTGAAGATTTGAGGACAAATCCTTCTCAAGAGGGGGGGAATGATGAGGACACCAAGACTAAAGATCCAAGTCTAGTTCCAGTTGGTCTGGTGACGAGGGCGCGAGCCAAAATACTCAGTTTAGGAGCTTGATGAGTCTTATTGTATTTTGTCATCTTGTATTTTTTATTTAGTCTTTGTTTATTTTGTGAAAAGTCAAACACTTGACTTGTGTGAGTCCAAGAGTCCTTTTGTCCTTAATATTCGGTTTTCATTAGGAAGACAAAGGGTTGTCTTTATTTGTCGGTTTTCATGAGGAAGACAAAAGGTTGTCTTTATTTTTTCGGTTTTTAGGAAGACAAAGGGGCTTGTCTTAATGTATTTTTCGGCTATATAAGGCCTTGAAAACATTGCCATATTTGGTGTCGGGTTTCATCACAGTGTTGGTGTGGTTCGTATCAACCAATAGATAGAAGGAAGAGAAAAGCAAAGATAATGTTGCCCGTGTATAAAAGTTAAGCTTTTATACTACCAGTAGCATCCTGATAAAAACATCATAAACATGCGAGCAATTTGAAAAAATAGATTAAAAAGCAAAAGTGAAAAGAAAAACTTTTTAACTCCAAAAACAGGCGGGAAAAACCCAGTTTTTCCAAAAAGCTTAAAATCGAATTTCACTTTGATTTTTTACCCGAAATCAGTACTCCTATATCCCACATTGCTTTCTAAGCATGACTTAGTATTTAATACTACCTAAAATCCCTATTCTTGCATACTTTTTCTATGTATCTTTGTCTAAACGAGATTACCCAGAAACATTTTCTCAAGAACAATAGAGACGCAAGTAAGACTGGATTACATAAAAGGAATTGGGTTCGAAACTTACTTGGAATATGAGTTGTAGGAGGAATCACAAATATTTTTGTTTGGAGTTGGTCGAAGACGTCTTGGATGATAGAGGCATTATGGATTTTCCAGAAAGTTTTTTCTGAGTTCTTGACGAGAGAGAGTTTCAGTAAAAAATGAAAAGGTTGAAGAGTAACATATTTATACTACTCGGGGCATTATTGAAGAGTAATGATGGGGATGGATTTCGATGTATGGGGAATTGCAATAACTATCAAACAAAGTTTGGGAACACAGTTAAAGGACATGATTGCTTGCTCTCTCAAAAAGATACCGACAGATGTGATAGGTCAGACGGGTAGCTTGTCGAGTAATTTATTAAATGCTGGTCGCAGTAAAATAAACTTGGGGGGGAAATGTTTACAACAACAAAAATACTTACTTGCTGACGTGACAAAATTAGTACACATGTAGGTTTCACGTGACTATTTAAGTGGTTACGTTCAGGTCGACCATCGACCAGAGGTGAAGTTACTCGATAAATCAAGAAGATGCTTAATCGTACAACAGAAGACGTGTTTCATATGCGATCAAGCTGGTCGTAACAAATAAGTTATTTGATCCTATTTTTATTTAAAGATTGTAATTTATGTTATTATTTAAATATGTTTGTATCAAAATAAATACACAGCCCATCAGCCCGTAAAGAGGGCCTTGAGCCTATAAATAGGATTCCCAGAGGGGGCATTTTTTTTTTTGTAATCAAGAGAGAGAAATATAGTGCTTTTATCCACAAAATTTGTACTCACCTCCAAGCTTGTGAAAGTCGTGAATCCTAGTTCACTGATTGCAGGTTTTGGAGTTCTTCTATAATAATAAGAACACGAAGTGGATGTAACTCATTACCATTATTTGGGGTTGAACCACTATAAACTTTGGTGTCGTTTATCTTCTTGATCTTATTTCTATTGTTTTTATTGACTCCGTGTTGTTGACCAAATCGAGGGTCAACAAACGCCTATAATAGGTCTCTTGAGTCTATGCTTTTGTTTTTTCAAAATATTTGTTCACATCACAAAACCCTAGACTTAAGTTCCTATTTATAGCAACACTTTAGGGTTAATTCAATTTAATTAAATAATTAAAATAATAGTTTAAAAATCCCTATATATCTGAATATTTGTTATTTTGTTAAACCTTTAGATTTTTCCAATTTTAAATTCAAAGCGTAAAAATATTTAAATTAAAATACTATTATAATCTATAATTATATAATAAAACAAAATACTTATAATTAATTAAATAAATATAATATAATTTATATAAACTATTTCGAAATCTTATATACAAATCTTTAAAGTTTTATTAAAACTTTATATACATAAATATAATTATATATATATAAACAATAAATAATTGATTAATGAATTATTTATTCAAACTAAACAATTATAATTTGAACCTTGATTTAATACTATTTATCAATTTGACACCAATTTGTCATAATTAATAAATTTGCCCAAATTTCTCTTTTCTTCTCTAAATTCAACATCTTAGTAAAATTCTCCAAAATTGACACAAAACAATTTTGACAATCCTAATTTGATAATTAAATCATTAATATAGATGATTTAATCAAAGGCATTGTGGGGACCATAGACCCATGAATTCAAGCTCCAATAAGTTACCGTAAAATTATTATATCAAATAATGTTACTACCTTATTAATTCGTCGTTGTAACGACCCTCAAAACATACAAGACCAAAACATACGGAAATCTAAATTTTTACTTTAATTCATTGTACTGAAAATCCATATAAGAACTTTTAAAAAGATCGTGTGCGCAGACTTTGAGTTTTAGTTAACAGAATTACCAGTTCTCTTTTTCAAAATTAAAGCAAAATAAATGTCATAAAAGAAATTGATGAGGACACCAAGACCCAAGTATCAAGTCAAGTTCCAGTTGGTCCAGTGACGAGGGCACGAGCCAAGAGATTCAAGGAAGAACTTAACAGCCTAGTCCACAAAGTCCTAAAACAAGAGGAGACCGTGGTCAACATTGAAGGAGAACAAAGACTTATCTTACTCATCAAAGTTGACTGAGTTTAGGAGCTTCATGAGTCTTATCTTCATGAGTCTTTTTATTTTAATCACGTTTTTTAGTCTTTGTTTATTTTGTGATAAGTCAAACATTTGACTTGTGTGAGTCCAATAGTCCTTTTGTCTTTAATTGTCGGTTTTCATGAGGAAGACAAAAGGCTTGTCTTTAATTTCAGTTTTCATTAGGAAGACAAAGGGGCTGTCCTTAATTTTTCGGTTTCATTAGGAAGACCAAGGGTCTTGTTTTCATGTAATTTTCGTCCTTATAAGGACTGCCAAAACATTTGGAAAAATCAGATTATGTTGAATGAAATTGTGAGTTTATTTCTTCTTGAGTTCTTGAAGAAACTTTTGAACTTATCAAGGAGATTCCTTGTGGCGTTCATCCTGACTTATCAAACGGATTCCATCCCCGTTTGTGGCGTCTTCCTCATACCAAGGTTCGTGCTTGGCTAAGCATTGGGTCGCGGTTCCATTCCAATCTCGTATGTTCTTGGTGGCTGTTCCATATTTGGTGTCGGGTTTCATCACAATGTTGGTGTGGTTCGTATCAGTCTATGTGGACGATATATTGTTTAAGTCCCAGACCGCCCTAGATCATGTAGGCGACCTGACTGAGGTCTTCACGATGCTCCACCATTTTGGGATGAACCTCAATCCCCAAAAGTGCACATTTGGGGTAGCCTCTAGCAAGTTCCTAAGCTTCATCGTAAGTGCTTGGGGGATTGAGCCTAACCCCCAAAAAATCAAGGCTCTAATCAAAATGCCTTCTCCCCAGAAGCTTAAAGATGTTCAAAGCCTGACAGGAAGGATCACAGCTTTGAGCCGTTTTGTCTCCAAGACAACAGACAAGTGCATCCCCTTCTTCAATGTTCTCCGAGGGAATTAGAGATTTGAATGGATAGAAGAGTGCGAACATGTGTTCCAATTGCTCAAGGCACACATGGCAAACCCTCCAATCCTGTCCAAGCTAGTAGATGGAGAACCCCTCCTACTCTACACGGCTATTTCAGAAGACGCCATCAGTGTTGTGTTGGTAAGGGAGGAAAGTCACATTCAACACCCCGTCTATTACATCAGCAAGAATCTAGGTACCCGCTGATGGATAAGTTAACCTTCTGCTTGATGATTATCTCTCAGAAGCTAAGAGCCTTCTTCCAGATGCATCCAATTAAAGTCCTCATGAACCACCCACTCAGGCAAGTCCTTCAGAAGCCTGAGTCTTTAGGAAGGCACTTGAAGTGGTCAGTGGAGATGAGTTAGTTCGACATCACCTACCACCCAAGGACCGCCATAAAAGGTCAAGCGCTCGCCGATTTCATCATCGAGTGCACTGGGATCAAGAGAGAACCGAGTGCACCCCAATGGTCCGACCAGCATGGAAGTTGTTTGTGGATGGGTCTTCAAACGAGAATGATGCTGGGGCAAGACTTATTTTGTTTTCCTCTGAGGGGCATTGGGTGCATAGTGCTCTCCGCTTCAGGTTTAGCTCCTCTAATAATGAAGTGGAATATGAAGCCTTAATCGCTAGGCTTCGCGTGACACTGGAGCTCAAGGCCGAAGGACTCAAGATCTTTAGTGATTCCCAACTCGTGGTGAACACAATTCTCAGAGAATACCAAGCCCGGGGAACAAAGATGGCAGGATACTTGGCAAAGGCTTAAGAAATGCTCCACAACTTCTGAAGTTTCACTATTCGGCAAGTGCTGCAAGAGCAAAATTCTAATGCAGACACCCTGGAAAAGTTGGCTACGACCAAAGATGCCAAATTAATCAATGTGGTCACCATTGACTACTTGGAGTCTCCGAGTATCTTGGCTCCAGACAAGGTGGAAACAGTACAAACCCAAAATGGGTGGATGGAGCCAATAGTTAAATACCTCGTCTCCGGGGAGTTTCCCCAAGACAAGAAAGCAACTCGAAAGTTACTGTACCAAGTGTTGCGGTACATAATTATGGATAATAGGCTTTACAGGCGGGGATATTTTTTGCCTTTGCTTCAGTGCGTGTCCAAGCAAGAAGCCAGTTTAATACTGCGAGAGGTACATGAAGGTTTTTGCGGTGATCACGCCAAGGGGCAAAGCCTTTCCAAGAAGATCTTAAGGCAAGGGTATTTTTGGCCCATCATCAATGGAGACGCGATGGATTACGTCAAGAAATGCGACAGATGCCAATGCTTCGCCAACATCCCCTGAGCGCCTCCAAATGAGACTCAAATGACCAGCCCATGTGTAATGACCCAAAAATCACTAATAAGGCTCAAGGGCCTTGATTAGAATGTCGGGAAGGCACGATTGGTTTATGTGTGAATTAAATAGTTTAATGCATGATTTTGTGATAAGCATGCTTGTATGAGTATATGGATATATGAAATGCATGTCTAAGAGTATTAGTATGCATGTAGGCCCTGTTAAATGTGATTACATGTTATAATTGTGGAGACCATGTTATGATGTGCATATATATTTGCAGTATGGGGTTAGGAAGCCTAGGTGGGAAATACTGGGGGAATTTTACCATTTTTCCCTCGGGGACGTTTTTGGTACCCCGAGCCTCGGGATTGACTTAATTAATTAAGAATAGACTAAACAGAACTAAGGAAAGCAGTGGAACTTACCCAAACCGACCATTTTCTCTCTTCTCTCTCTCTCTCTCTCTCAAGGGAAACTACATAAACTAAGGAAATTTGGCTTGAAACTCAATGAATTGAGTTGAGGTTTGGGAAGATTAACCTAGTAGTAGCTAAGGAATCTAACCAGGAACTGAGGTAAGCCTTGAATTTTATTTTTGGTCATTTGATTATGTAGTTTTGGGGCTGGATTCTAAGAGTTCTTGGGTTCTGAATTTAAATGTTAAATTAACGCAGAAGACTTGGGAGTTAGCTCAGCAATTTCTTTAAGGATTGGTTCTTTAGTGAAGATAAGCTTCAATTTATGGTTTAGTGTTTCAATTCTGGGTTTTCCTGGCTGGTTTAGGTGTTCTTGAGCTTGTGTGTTTCCAAGATTAGAATGTTGTTTTGATGAGTTTCTAGACTAGGTTTTTGCTGGGTTATGTTCCTAAAAACATGTTAGAATGTTTGTGATAATTGGATTATATCATTAGGATGGTTTTTGGTGGATATGAGTGAGGTTTCAGTGTTAAAAATGGTGGATTTTTCTGGGTTCGATGGGGTCGGTCCGCGGCTCAGTTCTTCGTGTGCTGCGACCCTTTGAAACAGATAGGAGTTGGGGAAGAAGGGTGGGCCGCGGCATGGGGAATGCTGAGCTGCGGCCCGTGTCTGGTTTTTGGTGAGGCTGGGCCTCTGGTCAGGGGCAAGCCGCGACATAGGAAGCTTGGGCTGCGACCCTTAAGGACATATTTGGTCTTTTGGAGATTTTAGGCGCGGGAACATAGGGTGCTCGGGATCGATCCCACTACCGTGTTTGGTGGAATTCGATGTCCTGGAGGTTAGAACTTTAACCGGAAACCTTTATACAATTATTAATAGAATCCCTTATCTTGGTTGTGACTAGGTAAAAGCTAGGGCTCGGGAAACGGATCGTGCTCAAGGGGCATCTCTCGTAATCAGAACACTTGGAAGTTAAAGGTAAGTGAATTGAACCCAGTTGTGAGTTTATAATGGGACTAAGGGTTCCCTATTCTTGTATGCATTATGAAAGGTTGTGTTATGCCATGAGAATATTAAACCAACGGCCTAAGAGTGCCATAGTTTACATTGGCGCACAGGGCGCGGCTCAGCCACTGGTAGCTGAGGACAGCTTAATATTCACTTAGCTCGGTTTAAGTGAACCAGGGTCAGTGAGGTAAACAGAGGGTGCAACCTAAGGGCGTCAACCCTGATTATTGTGTGATCTGATTATCATTGTTAACTGTTGAATATGACGTGCTGAATAGCCGAGTATTAGCTTGTGAGCTCATGGTTATGAGTTATGTGATTAATATGGACTGCTACATGTATAAACATGCTTTAAGAATTATATGATAACTATCAATGTTTGTGTTATGATATTATGTTCCTTGCTGGGCCTTGGCTCACAGGTGCTACGTGGTGCAGGTAAAGGCAAGGGTAAGCTTGATCAACCCTTATTCGGAGAGCTCTAAAGGTAGAATGTACATGACTAGCTGCTTGACCGCCACGGTTGAGGAAGTGACAGGAACAGGAGGACCATAAATGTCTGTTTTGCTCTTAGAGTGGCTAGCGTTTGTTTATACCTTGAAATTTTTGTAAACTGACTTTCAAACATTGTTTATTTTGGGATCCCTTGTACAAAATATTTAATTATATGAAATGTATCTTTTATGACCAAAACCCTTTTCACCCTGGTTCATTAATGGTTTTAGGGACATGTTTTCAACTAAATGACTTGATTAGCAAGTCTTGCACCTTTATAAGTACACACTGTAATGGTCTTGGCTACCCAAGACGTTACAACTTGGTATCAGACCATCCTAGGTTAAGGGTTCCTAAACACCAGATTGACATGTACATTCATTGTTGGAGACAGGCTCGATTCAGGGTTTGGTAAATGTGTATATGTGCCTATATTCTTAAGTGATTGGAAAGAATTATGATTGTTGTTATCTGTTGGATTAATAGGAAGCATGAGATACTGATAGGGCCTGGCCCTTGATTGCTGTGTGATAATATTGAGGCATGCTTATTAGCATTGTTGTGCATGTAAATGAATATCTGAATGATTAACTACATATCGCGTATATATGGGTGAATGTATGGATGGATGTCTATATCTTAACTATTGTGTGGTGCTGTTGGGGCATGCTTATTAGCAATGCCGGTGCATGTGGATAAATGCTTATATCTTGACTGCTTGTGATTCATTATGTTCCATTGGTGGATTTTGGAAAAGCTTTTACCTTGTCATCATGGTCTGATTGTCGAGTTGTTGATTGCAGATTAACTTGGATAGCTATACATCCAAGAAAATCTACACGACTAGTCGGCACTAGATCTGAGACTAGAGATGATGACCAGGACCAGATCCTCCGCCTGTCCCTGAGAACTGACAGCAGATTATGGCAGAGATGCAAGCGCGGCTTCAGAGCCAATATGAACAGATTCGTCTTCTACGATAGCAGGCTCCATCAGGGAGTGCTGCTCCTATTGTGCCACCTGTAGTGGCACCTGTTGCTCAGCCAGTGGAAGTTGGAAACAAGTGGGAGCCATTGTTGAGCGGTTTCGGAAGCAGTATCCCCCAACTTTTAAGGGAGGACCTGATCCACTAAAGGTCGAGCAGTGGATGACTATGATTACTACTATCCTAGATTTTATGAGGATAGAAGGTTATGACAGAGTGGCATGTGCCACGTATATGCTGAGAGAGGATGCCCGCATCTGGTGGGAAGTGGCATCGTAGACCAGGGATGTCACTACTTTGAGTTGGGATGGATTCAAGGATTTGTTCAGCCAGAAATACTACAATGTTGCCATCAGGGAAGCAAAGGTTAACGAGTTTGTGGGGTTGGTGTAGGGCAATATGACAGTCACTGAGTATGCCCTAAAGTTCGATAGACTTGCAAAATTTTCACCAGATCATATGCCTACAGATGCTACTAGGCAAGACAGATTTATTAGAGGGCTTAATGCTATGATAGCCCAGGATTTAAGGATTACAACAGTGCCTGGGGGATAACTTATGCCCAAGCTATTGAGAAGGTTCTTACCACTAAGGAAGCGGAGAACAAGATTTGGAAGGAAAGTGCTACGAGGTGAGAGAGTCGCAGAGGGGTGCCTCCCTATTCTGGGTCTGGTGGGGTGGAGGCCCCAATGATTTTAAGAGAAAGACCCCTAACACTTTGACCACTGCTGGTCCTGATAGGAGGGGTCGGGGTGCTTAGGGTGGTCGTCAGGGATGCGGTGAGGCATGGAGGAGTTATCCAGAGTGCCTGAGGTGCAGAAGATGCCATCAGGGCGAGTGTCGAGCCAAGGCCTGCTATGTGTGCAGCACAGTGGGGCACCTCTAGAAGGATTGCCCAATAGTGAAGAAAGGGGAAGCAAGAAAGGTGGACAGCTTGACTCCGGCTCCAGTATTCACTTTGACACAGGCAGAGGTCGAGGCTAGTCCCTCGGTGGTGACAGGTCAGCTTTCTAGTGCTGGCTCTCCTTTTACTGTATTGATTGACTCTGGTGCTACACATTCATTTGTTTCTAGTAAGGTGATTGATAGGTTGTGTGGACCAAGTGAGTATCGTACTGCAAGGTTTGGGACTATATTGCCTACTGGGGAACTGGTTGTAACGCCCTGGATAGCCAAGACCGTTATACCATGTGTTTATAAAAGTGTTAGACTTGCTAATCAAGTCGTTTAATTAAAATCATGTCATCGGAACTATAGCAGAACTAGGGTTAAAAGATTTTGGTATCAAAAACTGCATTTTTTATAAATAAATTGTTTTCGTTTACACGGGATCCCAAAAACAATAGAATTAACACCATTTACAAAAGATACAAGGTCTAAATCCAATACTAGGCCATACTAAGGCAAAACAGACGGTTAGGCAATCCATGTCCTAATCCACTACTTGGCCTTGGTGACCAAACAGCTGGCTATGTACATTCAACCTCGCAGATCTCCATCTCAGGATTGGTCCAGCTTGCCTTTGCCTTTACCTGCACCACGAAGCACCCGTGAGCCAAGGCCCAGCAAGAAAACACAACAACAATGCATAAGCATCCAACATACAATCCAATATCTCATATCACATAAGCATGTCCTCATCCATATAAACATTCACAATAATCAAGTATTCACATACTAAACATATCAACTCATATCATACACCAATTCACAAATGATAACTAGGGTTAGCGCCCTCGGGCCGCACCCTCCGTTATCCCACTGACTCCGGCCCGCTTAAACCGAGCTCAGTGAATATAAAGTTGTCCTCGGCTACCAGTGGCCAAGCCGCGCCCTGTTCGCAAATATTGTGTACGACACCCTTAGGCCGCTATCACATGGCATAATACCATCATTGACATTATACAGATATCGGGAGCTCTTAGTCCCATTACAAACATATAACCAGGTGCAGTTTTCTTACCTTTGAGTTTGCTAGCTTTGCTCAATGAAATCCTCAAGCACGATCCTTCCCGAGCCCTAGCGCGAACCTAATAACAATCATAGGCCAAAGTCATCACCAACCCTCAAGTCCATAACCTAGCCTCGGGAACAATCCCGAGCCCTCGGGAAGTACTAATTCCACCAAACAGGGTGGTGGAATCAAACCCCGAACCCTTGGTAAAAAAACCCTTGTAAATAACCCTAAAATCCCTTTCTGAAGACAGGGTAGCACTACAGCGCTCATTGGAGGGTGCTACAGCGCTACAAACAGAACCAAAATGCCCTCAGCAAGCTTGGCCTAGCGCTACAACGCCCAAAGGCTAGCGCTGTAGCGCTAGTCACAGACTGCCAACACCACATTTTCCTTTCCTGTGATTTCCCCCGAGCCAAACTTAACCAAAACTTCTCCAAACCTTCACCAAACTCAAAATCAAGCTCACTAACATGTCTAACTCATCCCAAGCATCATAACCACATAAAATCTAACCACATGCACCTCCAATCCCAAAATTCACCATAGTCACTCCTAGACTTCAGAATTCAGCAAAACACAGTCAAAACTTCAAAGTTTAAAGTTCAAAATTTATACCTTTGATGGAAATTCGATTTCAAGTTAACTTCTTGACCTCCTTAGCTTTTTCTTCCTCAACTCCTTGGCTTGAATTCCCCTAACTCAGCTTAGACACCATAGTTTAAACTAACCAAACCATAAATTGAAAACTTTAAAGGCTTACCTCAAATATTGATGTGATTGATAGACTGTGTAGAGTGATTGATAGACTGTGTAGACCTAGTGAGTATTGGACCGCAGGGTTTGGGACTTTGTTGCCTACAGGGGAACTAATAGTCTCTAGGAGATGGATTAGGGCACTGCCAGTGATGGTTGATAATAGAGAACTCTCGGTTGATCTGATTGAACTGGATTTGGAGGATTTTGATATGATCTTAGGGATGGACTGGCTGGCCAGATATGGAGCTACGATTGACTGCAGGAAGAAGATGGTTACTTTTGAGCCTGAGGGAGAGGACCCTTTTGTCTTTGTGGGTGCGGTGTCTGGACCCCGCATACCCATGATTTCAGCATTGAGAGCCAGGGACTTGTTGCAGGGGGGATGCATAGGTTTCTTGGCCAATGTAGTGGATGCCACTAGAGTTATGCCGGCAGGGCCGGGAGAGACCAGGCTGGTGTGTGAGTTTTTGGATGTCTTCCCTGAGGATCTACCAGGGTTGCCGCCGCGAAGGGAGATACAGTTTGAGATTGAGTTGGCACCGGGGACAAAACCAGTATCAAGGACACCATACAAGATGGCACCAGCAGAACTGAAAGAGTTGAAGATACAGCTGCAAGAACTTCTGGATTTGGGGTTTATCAGGCCTAGCTACTCTCCATGGGGCGCTCCAGTGTTGTTTGTTAAGAAGAAGGACAAGACTTTGAGGATGTGCATCGATTACAGATAATTGAACAAGTTGACTATTAAGAATAAGTACCCTCTACCAAGGATTGATGACTTGTTCGATTAGTTGCAAGGTAATATGGTGTTCTCAAAGATTGATCTTTGATCTGGTTATCACCAGATGAGGATCAAGGATGAGGATATATCGAAGACAGCTTTCCGGACACGATATGGGCATTATGAGTTCTTGGACATGTCTTTTGGTCTGACCAATGCCCCAGCGGCTTTTATGGATCTGATGAACAGGGTGTTTAAGGAATTTTTGGATCAGTTTGTCATTGTCTTCATCGACGACATCTTGGTATACTCCAGTTCAGAGGCGAAACATGAGCGGCATCTCCGACAGGTTTTGCAAAGATTAAGGGAGCATCAGTTGTACGCCAAATTTAAGAAGTGTGAGTTCTGGCTACTAGAGGTGACCTTTCTTGGACATATAGTTGGGGCAAAAGGAATTAAGGTGGATCCGTCCAAGGTAGAAGCAGTTAGAGATTGGCCGAGACCGAGGAATGCCTCGGAGGTGCGGAGTTTCCTTGGGTTGGCTGGTTACTACAGGCGGTTTGTAGAGGGGTTTTCGAAGATTTCTTCACCGATGACAGAGTTGACAAGAAAGAAGCAGAAGTTCATCTGGTCAGAGAAGTGTGAGAACAACTTTCAGGAGTTGAAGCGACGGCTTATTTCTATGCCTGTGTTGAGTCTTCCTTCAGAGGAAAGGAAGTTTGTGGTCTACTGTGATGCATCGAGGTTGGGTGTAGGCTGTGTGCTAATGCAGGATGAGAAGGTTATATAGCCTATGCGCCTCGACAGCTGAAGGAGTATGAGCAGAGGTACCCGACTCATGATTTGGAGTTAGCGGCAGTGGTGTTCGCACTGAAGGTATGGCGTCATTATCTGTATGGAGAGAAAAGTGAGATATACACCGACCATAAGAGTCTGAAGTATTTCTTCACCCAGAAGGATCTGAATATGAGACAAAGACGTTGGTTGGAGTTGGTTAAGGATTATGATTATGATATCCTTTACCACCCTGGGAAAGCCAACGTGGTGGCAGATGCGTTGAGCCGGAGGGGCCCAGGACAGTTGTATAGTTCTACTCAGATCTCGAGAGAATTGGCTGACGAGATGGTTAGGGCAAAGATAGAACTAGTGGTGGGCCAGTTAGCCAATATCACTTTACAGTCGACCCAGTTGGAGCAGGTCAAGGAGGGTCAGTTAGTAGATGTGCAGTTGCAGGATAGTAGGCAGCATGCCTTAGCGGGGATAGCTAAGGATTACTCAGCTTCAGAGACAGGTTTGCTCCGATATCAGGGACAGATATGTGTTCCGGCGGATGAGGGGATTAGGCGTGAGATATTGGATGAGTCCCACACTATGCCATACTCACTTCATCCGGGTACCACGAAGATGTATCAGGATCTACGGAAATTGTACTGGTGGCTCGGGATGAAGAAGGATGTAGTTGAGTATGTCTCTAGATGTTTGACATGTCAGTAGGTTAAGGCTGAGCATCAGCGACCAGCGGGATTGCTTCAGCCTTTGGGTATCCCAGAGTGGAAGTGGGAGGATATTACGATGGATTTCGTGGGAGGATTACCCTGGACAGTTGGACTTCATGACTTGGTGTGGGTGATAGTGGATAGATACACCAAGTCAGCTCATTTTCTACCAGTAAGGTCAACTTATATCATGGAACAATATGCAGAGCTGTATGTGAGGGAGATAGTTCGTCTCCATGGAGTTCCAAAGTCTATTGTATCTGATCGAGACCCTATCTTTACCTCTAAGTTCTGGGGAGCTCTGCAGAGAGCCATGGGGACTCAGTTGAAGTTTAGCACAGCTTTTCATCCTCAGACTGATGGACAGTCTGAGAGGACGATTCAGGTGTTCGAGGACATGCTTAGGGCATGTGTGGTTGACTTCGAGGGTTCGTGGAGTAAGTATCTCCCATTGATTGAGTTTTCATATAACAACAATTATCAGTCCACGATTGGGGTGGCCCCTTATCAAATGTTATATGGAAGGAAGTGTAGATCGCCTATTCACTGATGAGATGGGTGAGAGAAGGTATTTGGGGCCAGATATGGTTCAGAAGACTAATGAGGCTGTTGAAAGGATTCGGGCTAGGATGCTTGCCTCGCAGAGTAGACAGAAAAGCTGCGCTGATCCTAAGCGTAGGAACGTGGAGTTCCAGGTTGGGGATCACGTGTTTCTGCGAGTTTCACCGTTGAGGGGTGTGAGGAGATTTGGGAGTTTCACGTGTTTCTAAATATTTTTTCAAATGACCTAATTCCCTGAAAATTATTATGTTCACATAGTAATAAAAATGTTGTTTCATCATTTACCTTGGAACTTTGCATAGATTGAACACCTGATTTGAGAAAAAAAAAAGAGTTGTAAATCAATTTAAATAATACAACAATCAATTATTTATGATTATAAAGAAATTGAGTTAGATGTAATTATGATGTACTCTCATACTTGATATTGGTTGGAGAGAAAAATTATATGTTGATAAAAGTAATTAAAATGATAACTCTTATATAACAATGTGATTTTGATATTAAATTATAAATATTATTTTAATATTAATTTAAACATAATATTGTTTGAAAAGATCTCAACAGAATGGGTTAAATTTATAGATTATTTATTCTAAATGATTTAATTATTTATTTTGTAACGCTCTGGATAGCTAAGACCGCTACACTAAGTGTTTATAAAGGTGCAAGACTTGCTAATCAATTCATTTAATTCAAAACGTGTTACTGAAACTATAGTTGAGCTAGGGTTAAAACATTTTGGTCTCAAAGCTGTATTCCTTATAAATAAGCAATATTCTTTATACATGGGATCTCAAAAGTAATAAGTTAAAGACTGTTTACAAAAGATTCAATGTAACGACCCGAATTCGCTAATAAGGCTTAAGGGCCTTGATTAGTGTGCTTGGAGGGCATAATGGGAATATGTGTGATTCTAATGATTAAGATGCATGATTATGGTTTAAAGCATGTTATATGACTATTTGAATATTTGAGATGCATGACTATGTGTATTAGTATGCATGTAGGCCCTGACTAGGTTAGAGGGGCATAATCGTAATTTTGGCCATTATGGGCATAACTGCTTTGATATATGTGATAATTGTCGAGACCACATTATTATGTGGATATATCTGTGATCTGTGACTCGAGACGATCCTAGTGAGCAAAGTAGCGAGAAAGTTATGGCGGGGATTTATACCCGGCTCGGGGTGAGCTTAGGGGTATAAATGGGAATTTAGTGAATATACTGGAGTCTATCGTGACATTGAGGAATATTATTGGTGATTAATTAGGTATCGGAAATTAAGCGGGAAATATTAGAGACACTCGAGGAGTTAGCGGGAATTGGGTAAAATGACTAAAATGCCCCTAAGTGGATTAAAGGGTTTAGACTTAATAGGGAGGGCATAATAGTCATTTGGCTTACAAGAGTTAAGTATTACCAAGGCTTTATGTTAGTGGGAATTGTAGAGAAGTGTAGAAGTCTGAAAAAGAAGGAAAAGGAAGGGAAAAAGAAAGGGGAGAAAACAGAGAGTCTTCTAGGTCGGTTTATATTTCCTTCATCTGTTTCTTGAGGATTTTTGGAGTAAAGCTCAGAGGGGAGCTGGGATAAACTAAGCATCAAGGATTCTAAGCTAAGGTTGGGGAATTGGCAGAGATTTAGCAAGGATTCATCAACACTTGAGGTAAGACTTTAGAGTTCTTCAGTTTCTGTTTCTAGTTTTTGAGCTATGGTGTTTAAGTAGAATTGGATGGAAACTTTAGGGAATTCAGGCCTAAGGCTGAGGAGGAGCAAGCCAAGGAAGTCTAGAGGCAACTTGAGGTCGAAATTCCACCAGAGGTATAAATTCTAAACTCTAACTTTGTTGTTCAACTGATTTCTGGTGAGTTTTAGTGTTTAGGAGTGGCTATGGTGAATTTTGAGTTTGGGGATGCATGTGCTTGAGTTTTAGGTATTTGAGGTGCTTAGGATGAGTGGAGTATGGTCATAAGGTTGTTTTTGAGGTTGGGAAAGATTTGGAAGAGTTTTGGTTGAGGTTGTGATGAGGACACCATGACTAAAGATCCAAGTCAAGTTCCAGTTGGTCCGGTGACGAGGGCACGAGCCAAGAGATTCAAAGAAGAACTTAAAAGCCTAGTTCACAGAGTCCTAAAACAAGAGGAGACCGTGGTCAACACTGAAGGAGAACAAAGACTAATCCTACTCATCAAAGTAGACTTAGTTTAGGAGCTTGATGAGTCTTATTGTATTTTGTCATCTTGTATTTTTTATTTAGTCTTTGTTTATTTTATGAAAAGTCAAACACTTGACTTGTGTGAGTCCAATAGTCTTTCTTTGTCTTTAATTTTTGGTTTTCATTAGGAAGACAAAGGGGGTTGTCTTTAATTTTTGGTTTTCATTAGGAAGACAAAGGGGCTTGTCTTGATGTAATTTTCGGCTATATTAGGCCTTGTAAACGTTTGGGAAAGGCAGATTATGATGAAATGAAGTTTGTGAGTTTTTCTTCTTGAGTTCTTGAAGAAACTATTAGAACTTATCAAGGGGTTCCTTGTGGCGTTCAACCTGACTTATCAAACGGATTCCCATCCCCGTTTGTGGCGTCTTCCTCATACCAAGGTTCATGCTTGGCTAAGCATTGGGTCGCGGTTCTTCATTCCCATTTCGTGTGTTCTTGGTGGCTGCCATATTTGGTGTCGGGTTTCACCACAATCGTTGGTGTGGTTCGTATCAGTTGGTATCAGAGCTTAGGATCATCCGGTTTGCCCTATCCTTTCCTTTGTGTTTTTCTTTCAATTCGTGTTTCTATATTAGGTTTTTGAAAGAAAAAAAAAATTCATCATCTAGTCGTGTTTTGAGTTCTTTGTCCTTGTTTTTTTTCTTGTGAAATCCGAAACTAATATAGTTAATTTCCTTATTTTTCTTTTTTTTTTTCGTTTCATTGTTCAAATCGTGCAATTGAATTAGGGTTTCTGAAATTTCCCCTAATTTGTTTTTTTTTTTTTTTTTCTGAATTCGTGAATTAGGGTTCTTATTGTAAAAACTGAATTGTTTCCTTGTTCAATCATTTCCTTATTTTCAAAGTTTCCATTATTTCTTTGTGAAATCCCTTGAAATCCGAAACTAGTCTACACAAAGTTTCAATTCCTTTGTTATCCCTTGTTTCAATTGATTTTTTTTTTGTGAAATCCGAAAGTACTCTAGAGCCACAAATTGGTATTGTTAGTTCCCTTGTTTCAATTGTGTCCCTGGTTTCAATTGTTGCTTTATTTGTGGTGAAATCTGAGATTGTTTTGGTGCCACAGATTGATTGGTTCTCTATTATTGGTTTTGGGGAATATTGGTTCTCTGTTATTGGGCGTGTACCACAGCTTGTTATTGGGAGTATTGGTTTTCACAGATGGGTTTTCATGTTATTGGGAGTGTTGTTGAATCATAGATTGGTTTGTTCTTGAATCTGTTTTAGTAACACAAATTGCTTGGTTTTCGGGTTGGCTCTTTGGTATTCATTTTTTTTTCTTTTCAGGAATTGAGTATTTGGTTTATCAAATTTGAGAGATAAAAAAAAAAAGAAAGGAAGAAAGGAAAAGAAAAATCAAGAGGATCTGAACCAAAAAAAAAAAGAGTCTGGAAACCTCTCTTAAATTTTTTTTGTTCTAATCCCTTATGGTCTAGAGGCCTTTTGGCCAAAACCCCACACAAGTGATCCAAAAATCATCATTTTTCGTTATTTTTCATCAGTTTTTCTATGTTCGTTTGGTTTGTTCTGGTTTGATTTGCTACTTGAATCCTCCATGATATTGTGTGATTAGTTTTGAAAGAACTTAAAGAAGAATACGAGTGGAAAAAGGCAGAGGTGTGAGCCTATTTGAGGGTAAAAGCCATTGAAATTGAGTGAAACACGAGGGGATTTGTGATGAGGTGTAATGACCCACTAATCTAGACTCTTGGACCATTATCGAACTATACATACAAATTCTTACTAAAACATACATTTGCGAAAATACCATAATTTATTATAAACTTGTAGAAACAAATGTTACTTTCATAAAAATAAGTAGGATATGGGTACCCATTGTCTTTAAAACAAAAATAACTTAAAGTAAAAAGGGTTACATAGAAAATGCGGAAAATACATCTAAAACCAAAAAAAAAACATAAACAAGACTACATCCTCGAATCGAATAACGCTCGGCCCCTTGACTCCATTCACCATCGATACACATCCTCTAAGCGTCACGAATCTTTCCGCCTCTAAACCTTATTTCCTGCACATAAACAGAAAAGAATGAGCCTAATGCCCAGCAAGGAAAAATCTAACACATAGTCATACACATCAATTTCATAATAACGTAAAGACATATCATAACACATAATACACTTATTATAATGGCCATTATTACTTGGGGTCCCATAGACTAAACAGCTTATGCCCATGAGATTAGTGGGGTCCTACCAGCTAAATAGGCATATGCCCACAATCTTTTTGGGGTCTTGTTAGTCAAATAGGGCATAAGCCCAAGCCTACAACAAACACATTTATAACATATTCATAACATAACATAACATAACACATAAGATAACATAAACATAAACATATAGATTCTAGCCTATTTTCCTTACCAAAGTTACCGGGATATAATGGACTGAGTTGGGACTTTTGGAACACTCCTAAAACCATATGAGAAAGAGTGAGTCTTAAGAAGAAGAAGAAATGAAAATGACTAGGAAGACTAAACCATTGAAAAATATGCTTACCACAACTTATGTGCTTAAGAACTTGGATTCCCTAACCGAAATAAGAATGAGGTTAGGAACTGAGTAAAAGACTATGAGGAAGAAAATAACATAATACAGAAATGAACTAGAGTTTTGGTTACCTCAAAGACTTGAAAGACCAATCTACACCTCAACCGAAATACTATAGAACCTCACTTCCCAAAGTGTTTGATAAGCTTATGATGTTTAAGCTTATGATTTTCCCAAACCAGGTGTTTACACTCTCACACTCACTTAACACTAGCAGCTTCTGAACTTAGAGCAAAAGGTGAATAATGGCTGGGTACTAGGTCCTATTTATAGATTTTGGGGATGAAAGTATCTTGATTTTACTTGAATAAAAATAATGGCTTTTTAGGTGAAAATCATTTGAATAATCGTTCAGCAGAGGCTGAAGACTCGTTCAAAAGATGCTGGACTTATGAAGGAGTTTGAATGGCTGAAGGAAAAAGAATTCAAAAGTGTTTGAAAACATGCTGGTGGAGGCGATATATCGCCCCCTGTAGGCGATATATCGCCTGGGCCAGTATGCCCGAGGCGACCGTGCATCGTTTCGTGTTTTCCGTATCTACGTGCTGCGTAGCCCCCTATAGCTGCGATATATCGGCACACGCTGAATATTTAAACACGAAATTACACATTTTTAGCTAAGTTTGAATGGAGTAAACAGCCTTGACTAAGCCTTTAACGTATTCAAAGCTGCTGACTGACCCTATATCATTCAAACTTTACCCTTATTTAATTTAATCCTCAAAAATACTTAATCCTTAATTACCATTCATAACATGTGCTTAAAATCCTATTGGTTGATATCTAAACCTTATAATATAACAAATACTATCCTTAATATCAGTCATATAATCAAACCTTAGGTTATACTTAATATTCTTAAACTATAGGTTAAACTTAGAAAATCTATAAGTACTACTATGAGTGTCCAAATAATTCCCGGTCTGAACCAAAAATCCACAGTAACAAAGATAATACTATACATACTATAATACTACTAAACAATTAGCTAAGTAAAGTTCTTGGACTCTACATGAGGACACCAAGACTAAAGATCCAAGTCTAGTTCCAGTTGGCCTGGTGACGAGGGCGCGAGCCAAAAGCCTCAGTTTAGGAGCTTGATGAGTCTTATTGTATTTTTTCATCTTATATTTTTATTTAGTCTTTATTTATTTTGTGAAAAAGTCAAACATTTGACTTGTGTGAGTCCAAGAGTCCTTTTTCTTTATTTTTCGGTTTTCATTAGGAAGACAAAAGGCTTGTCTTTAATTTCGGTTTTCATTAGGAAGACAAAAGGTTGTCTTTAATTTTCGGTTTTTAGGAAGACAAAGGGGCTTGTCTTGATGTAATTTTCGGCTATATAATGCCTTGAAAACATTTGGAAAAAATCAGATTATGTTGAATGAAATTGTGAGTTTATTTCTTCTTGAGTTCTTGAAGAAACTTTTGAACTTATCAAGGAGATTCCTTGTGGCGTTCATCCTGACTTATCAAACGGATTCCATCCCCGTTTGTGGCGTCTTCCTCATACCAAGGTTCGTGCTTGGCTAAGCATTGGGTCGCGGTTCCATTCCAATCTCGTATGTTCTTGGTGGCTGTTCCATATTTGGTGTCGGGTTTCATCACAGTGTTGGTGTGGTTCGTATCAGTTGGTATCAGAGATTAGGATCATCCGGTTTGGCCTATCCTTTACTTTGTGTTTTTTCTTTCAATTCGTGTTTCTATATTAAAAAAAATAAAATTTCATCATCTACTTGTGTTTTGATTTCTTTGTCCTTGTTTCCTTGTGAAATCTGAAACTATTCTAGAGCTTGTTGTTTTCCTTATTTCAATTGTTTCCTTGTTTGAAATCCGAGCCTAGGTTCATACGGTTTGCCTATCTTTTTTTTCCTTGTTTTTTCCATTTCGTTTCTTTGTTCAAATATTGCAATTGAATTAGGGTTTATGAAATTTCCCCTATTTTGTTTTCTTTTCGTTTCTAAAATCTTGAATTAGGGTTCTTAATTGTGAAAACCGAATTTTCATTGAGTCCTCTTGTTTTGTTGTTAAATCCGAATGTGCTTTTGGGTTTCTCTTGTTCTTATTGTGCAATCCGAATTGGCATTGAGTTTTCTCTTATTCTTATTGTGAAATCTGAAATTGGGATTGAGGTTCTCTTATTCTTATTGTGAAATCCGAAATTGGGATTGAGATTCTCTTATTCTTATTGTGAAATCTGAAATTGGGATTGAGTTTCTCTTGTTCTTATTGTAAAATCTGAAATTGGGTTTGAGATTTCTCTTGTTCTTATGGTGAAATCTGAGTTGGGCTTGAGTTTCTCTTATTCTTATTGTTAAATCCGAATTTTGCCTTGGGTTTCTCATGTTCTTGTTATGAAATCTGAAATTGGTATTGATAATTCCCTTGTTTCAATTGTGTCCCTGGTTTCAATTGGTTCCTTTATTTGTTGTGGAATCCGAGACTGTTATGGTGCCACAAATTAGTTTGGTTTTGATCTTATTGGTTGAATCACAGATTAGATTTTGGGAATAATCGTTTTCTGTTATTGGGATTGTTCTTGAATCTGTTATAGTACCACAGTGTGCTTGGTTTTTGGATTGGTTCTTTGGTGTTCTTAATTTCAAGAGGATCCGAACTAAAAAAAAAAAAAAAAAGTCTGGAAACCCTTCTTAAAATTTTTTGTTCTATTCTTGTTCCCCATAGTCTAGAGGCCCTTTTGCCAAAACCCCACACAAGTGTTCCAAAAATCACCATTTTTCGCCACTTTTTCATCGGTTTTCGTTTGATTTGTTTGGTAGAATTGGCTGCTTGAACCTCCATATCACCGTTTCATTAGTTTTCAAAGAGCTTAAAGAAGAAAATAGAGGGGAAAAAGGCAGAGGTGTGAGCTTATTTGAGAGTAAAAGCCATCATTGAGTGCAAACACGAGTGTACTTGAGTGACCATTTTCTTTGAGTGAAACACGTGAGGGAGTGCAGTGAGGTCCTTTCTATAATTGTCTAACCTTATTGTTTTGCAGATTCTCCATCATGTCACAAAATACAGAAAGAAATGCAGGCAATGATGCTCCACCACCTACAGTTCCAAATCTACAAATTGAAGCTTTAATGGGGGAGATGAGGAGGATGTTGAGGGAGGAGTGTGAGCAAATACATGAGCGGTTGGATAGGGTAGAAGAGGGGGCACAACGGAGACCAAGGAGGGGTAGGGTACACCAAAGGGAGGATGAGAATGAAGGGGATTTAGAAGGGGTAGTTTCTGATGATGAGTTTGATAGGATGTCGGCGGGTAACCGTAGGAGGTATGGTGGGAATAGAGAAGATAGGAACCAGGTAGATAATTATTTGGGGAATATCAAAATGAGAATCCCAGCATTTCAAGGGAAGAGTGATCCTGAAGCATACCTTGAGTGGGAGAAGAAAATGGAGCTAGTTTTTGATAGTCACAACTACTCCGACATGAAGAAGGTAAAACTTGCTGCCATTGAATTTACTGATTATGCTATTGTTTGGTGGGATCAGTTGTGCATCAACAGGAGGCGGAGTGGAGATCGCCCTATTGACACATGGGAGGCCATGAAGAGGGTGATGAGGCGACGGTTTGTACCACCTCATTATTATCGAGATCTCTACCTTAAGTTGCAGGGTCTTCGTCAGGGCTACAGAAGTGTTGATGAGTATTACAAGGAGATGGAGATGGCTATGATTAGAGCCAATGTTGAAGAGGATCGGGAGGCAACCATGGCAAGGTTTTTGAATGGGTTGAACCGAGAGATTGCTAATCCAATTGAGCTACACCATTATGTGGAATTGGAAGATTTGGTGCATATGGCAATCAAAGTTGAGAGGCAGCTCAAGAGGGGTAGTACAAGTTCAAAGCCAAGACTGAGCCCACACAATTCAAGTGCAACACCTTGGCAGTCGAACTATCCAAAGAAGGAAGAAGACCAACCTACTTCATCCTTTACACCAAAACCAGCCACGACCCCTCAAGGTAAAACAGCCCCTACTTCGTCCCATTCTAGTGAGATAAAGTGTTTCAAATGTCAGGGGCGAGGACACATAGCAAGCCAGCGTCCAAACAAGAGAGTTATGGTGATTCGAGAAAGTGGAGAGAAAGATTCTGAAGATGAAGATGATCTTGCTGACATGCCACCATTGGAAGATACTTCTGACAATGAGTATGGGCCAGAATCTAGTAAGATGCTTGCACTAGTCACAAGAAGAGCCTTAAAATTGCAAGCAAAAGAAGAGGAAGAAGAGGTGCAGCGGGAGAACATCTTTCACACTCGTTGTCATGTGAAAGACAAGGTATGCAGTGTTATTATTGATGGTGGTAGTTGCACTAACGTTGCTAGTTCTTCCATGGTTGAAAAGCTAGGGCTCCCAACGCTTAAACATCCTTGTCCATACAAGTTGCAGTGGTTGAATGATAGTGGTGAAGTGAGGGTTACAAAACAGGTGCTGGTATCATTTCGAATTGGCAAGTATGAGGATGAGGTATTGTGCGATGTGGTTCCCATGCAAGCGGGACACCTCCTTATAGGAAGGCCTTGGCTATTTGATCGGCGAGTCCAGCATGATGGCTTCACCAACAAGTACTCATTCACGTTCCGTCAACGAACAATCACTCTAGCTCCATTGACGCCAAAGCAAGTATATGAAGACCAAGTGAGGTTGCAAAAATTGAGTGATAAAAAAAAATTGAGTGAGCAAAAGAAGGAGAGTGAAAAGATGAATGAGAGTGAGAAAAAAGAGAGACAAAGAGAGAAAAGGGTCGAATCAAGTGAGAGAGAAAAGAAAGAGAAGAGTTCGATCAATGAGGGAAAATTCGAGAGGAAACAAAGTAATTTTTATGCAAAAAAAAGTGAGGTTAAGGAGGCTCTTTTAAACACTAACCAACTTGATGCTAACAAGGGTCGTCACAAGCAGGTTTTTGATCTCGGTGATTGGGTATGGTTACACATGAGGAAAGAGCGATTCCCAGCACAAAGACGTTCCAAATTGCTACCTCGAGGAGATGGGCCGTTTCAAGTGCTAGAAAGGATCAATGACAATGCCTACAGACTCGATTTACCAGGTAAGTATACTGTTAGTGCTACTTTTAATGTTTCTGATTTGAGTCCTTTTGATGCAGGTAACGATTCCCGAATGATGAGGACACCAAGACTCAAAATCCAAGTCAAGTTCCAGTTGATCCAAGCCAAGAGGGGAGGAATGATGAGGACACCAGTTTAGGAGCTTGATCAATATTTAGCTTCTTGTAATGAGTCTTTTTATTTTTAATCACGTTTTTTAGTCTTTGTTTATTTTGTGATAAGTCAAACACTTGACTTGTGTGAGTCCAAGAGTCCTTTTTGTCTTTAATTTTCGGTTTTTATTAGGAACACAAAGGGTTGTCTTTAAATTTCGGTTTTCATTAGGAAGACAAAGGGTTGTCTTTATTTTTCGGTTTCATTAGGAAGACAAAAGGCTTGTCTTTAATATTTCGGTTTTTAGGAAGACAAAGGGGCTTGTATTGATGTAATTTTCGGCTATATAAGGCCTTGAAAACATTTGGAAAAAAATCAGATTATGTTGAATGAAATTGTGAGTTTATTTCTTCTTGAGTTCTTGAAGAAACTTTTGAACTTATCAAGGAGATTCCTTGTGGCGTTCATCCTGACTTATCAAACGGATTCCATCCCCGTTTGTGGCGTCTTCCTCATACCAAGGTTCGTGCTTGGCTAAGCATTGGGTCCCGGTTCCATTCCAATCTCGTGTGTTCTTGGTGGCTGTTCCATATTTGGTGTCGGGTTTCATCACAAAGTTGGTGTGGTTCTTATCACTAAAGATCCAAGTCTAGTTCCAGTTGGCCTGGTGACGAGGGCGCGAGCCAAAAGCCTCAGTTTAGGAGCTTGATGAGTCTTATTGTATTTTTTCATCTTATATTTTTATTTAGTCTTTATTTATTTTGTGAAAAAGTCAAACATTTGACTTGTGTGAGTCCAAGAGTCCTTTTTCTTTATTTTTCGGTTTTCATTAGGAAGACAAAAGGCTTGTCTTTAATTTCGGTTTTCATTAGGAAGACAAAAGGTTGTCTTTAATTTTCGGTTTTTAGGAAGACAAAGGGGCTTGTCTTGATGTAATTTTCGGCTATATAATGCCTTGAAAACATTTGGAAAAAATCAGATTATGTTGAATGAAATTGTGAGTTTATTTCTTCTTGAGTTCTTGAAGAAACTTTTGAACTTATCAAGGAGATTCCTTGTGGCGTTCATCCTGACTTATCAAACGGATTCCATCCCCGTTTGTGGCGTCTTCCTCATACCAAGGTTCGTGCTTGGCTAAGAATTGGGTCGCGGTTCCATTCCAATCTCGTATGTTCTTGGTGGCTGTTCCATATTTGGTGTCGGGTTTCATCACAGTGTTGGTGTGGTTCGTATCAATTTGGGTGAAAATATTGTTCGAGTGAAACACGTGAGGGAGTGTGGTGAGGTCTTTTTCTATAACTGTTCTAACCTTATTTTTTTGCAGATTTTTAATCATGTCACAAAATGGAGAAAGAAATGCAGGCAATGACACTCCACCACCTACAGTTCCAAATCTACAAATTGAAGCTTTAATGGGGAAGATGAGGAGGATGTTGAGGGAGGAGTGTGAACAAATACATGAGAGGTTGGATAGGGTAGAAGAGGGAACACAACGGAGGCCACGGAGGAATAGGGTGTACCAAAGGGAGGATGAGAATGAAGGGGATTTGGAAGGGGTAGTTTCTGATGAAGAGTTTGATAGGATGTCGGCGGGTATCCATAGGAGGTATAGTCGGGATAGAGAAGCTAGGAACCAGGTAGATAATTATTTAGGATATATCAAGATGAGAATTCCAGCATTTCAGGGGAAGAACGATCCTGAAGCATACCTTGAGTGGGAGAAGAAGATGGAGTTGGTTTTCGATTGTCACAATTACTCTGACATGAAGAAGGTAAAACTAGCTGCCATTGAATTTACTGATTATGCTGTTGTTTGGTGGGATCAGTTGTGCATCAACAGGATACGAAATGGAGATCGTGCCATTGACACTTGGGAGGCTATGAAGAGGGTGATGAGGCGACGGTTTGTACCACCTCATTATTATCGAGATCTATACCTTAAGTTGCAAGGTCTTCGTCAGGGATACAAAAGTGTTGATGAGTATTACAAAGAGATGAAGATGGCTATGATTAGAGCCAATGTTGAAGAGGATCGGGAGGCAACCATGGCAAGGTTTTTGAATGGGTTGAATCGAGAAATTGCTAATCCAATTGAGCTACACCATTATGCTGCTTAAACCGAGCTCAGTGAATATTAAGTTGTCCTCGGTTACCAGTGGCCGAGCCGCACCCTGTGCGCAAGTATCATTTATGGCACCCTTAGGCCGTTTATCACATGTCCCATGGCGTAATACCATCTATGACATTATACAATTAACGGGAGCACTTAGTCCCATCACAAACACATACTCGGGTGCAGTTTTCTTACCTTTAGATTTGGTAGTTTTGATCGATTGATCCTCAAGCACGATCCCTCTTGAGCCCTAGCGCGCACCTAGTCAAAACCATAGATCAAAATCATCACCAAACCTTAAGTTCAAAACCTAGCCTCGGGACTAATCCCGAGCCCTGGGGAAGCCCTAATTCCACCAAACGGGGTGGTGGAATCAAACCCCGAACCCCCGAGCAAAAACCCTTGAAAATAACCCAAAAACCCTTTTCTGGAAGCAGGGTAGCGCTACAGCGCTCTTTGGAGGGCGCTACAGCGCTAAAAACAGAGCCCAAAAACGTCCCAGAGAATATGGCCTAGCGCTACAGCGCCCAAAGGCTAGCGCTGTAGCGCTAGTCACAGAACAGCAACCCTGCAATTTTCCCCTCCTTCGATTTTCCCGAGCCAAACATTTCCAAAACTTTTCCAAACTTCAACCAAAATTAAAAACAAACTTATCAACATGTGTAACTCATCCCAAATGACCCAACCACACAAAATCCAAGCACATGCACTCCAAATCCCAAAATTCACCATGGTTGGACCTCAAACTAAGAAACTCAGCAAAATAGCTAAAACTTCAGGATTTTAGAGCTAGAATTTCATACCTTCAATGGAGATTCGACCTTAAGCTAGCCTCTACACCTCCTTGGCTAACTCCTCCTCAAATCCTCAGCATTAATTCCCTTAATTCCCCATAAAAACTCAATTCAGAAAAATCATCTCAGCCAGAACCAGAAACATAAGAGCAGACCCTAGAAACTTACCTCAGCTGAATGGATTGCTCTTGCTAAATCCTTGCCAATTCTTCAAGCTAGACCAAGGATTCTAGCCTCAAGATTTTACTCTGACTTTCCCTGAGTTTCTGCTCCAAAAGACCTCAAGAATTGATGGAGAAAAGCCTAAACTGATGGAGAGAAAAAACAGACTTCTAATTCCCTTTCTTTCCTTCCTTTCCTTCAGAATTCCAGCCCCTTCTACATATTCCACTAAGTATAAAACCTATCCTTTATAAGCCAAATGACCACAAGACCCTCCCATAATTTCCTAAGCCTTTTAATCCACCTAGGGGCATCTTGGTCATTTCACCAAATTCCCGATAATTCCTCAAATATCTCTAATATTTATCGCTTAATTCCCAATACCTAACTAGTTTCCAATTATATTCCTCAATATCAAATAATCCCCAATATATTACCTAAATTCCCAAAAATACCCCCAGGCTCGCCCCGAGCCGGGTATAAATCTCCGCCGTGACTTTTTCGCTAAACTGCTCACTGAGATCGCCTCGAATCACAGATTACAGATATATCCACATAATAATGTGGTATTAAAAATTTATCACATATATATACAGCTATGCCCTCAACGAGCCAAAATTACGATTATGCCCTTCTTAGGGTCTACATGCATACTAATACGCATAGTCATGCATCTCAGATATTCGAATAATAATATAACATGCTTTTAAATCATTAAATCACATATAATACAATTATGCCCTCCCGACACACTAATCAAGGCCTTAAGCCTTATTAGTAAATTTGGGTCGTTACATATTTATGCACAGTTTTTTCAAATAAAAAAAAATTTAAATACTAAAATAAAGGCCTCGATTTCAAATTTACCAATCAGTGTAATTGAATATTGTTTATTAATGCAAAGAAATTTGAAACATAAATATCAAGTTTGATATTTTTATCATTCACGTAAACAAAAAACTAAATAAAGGCATTGATCAATTTTTTTATTGAATTTATTTAAAAATGTTAACGTAGGTTTGAAAAATTAAATAAAAAAAATCAAGGTTAAAGTAAGTTTGAAAGTTTTATTAAAAAAAAATCAAGCCATAGATTTCAAATTCCTCAATTAGCGTAATTGAATATTATTTATTATTTTAAAGCAATTTGAAACAAAAATATTGTATATATATAGAAGATATATATATATATTAATTTTCTTAGCTAGTAACCTCTTTAAGAAATTCAAATTTAAAATTCAAATTAGTTATTTCTATTTTTTTAATTAATACTTTTATTTCCTACATTTATGCTTAATTATAAGTATATAGATATGCATCTTTTATGAAATACAAATTTGAAAATATTAGACTGTATTTTTATAATTAATGTTTATTATTTGCTTCTTTCCACTCTTATGATAAATTAAAACTAAATTTACTATTTAATAATTAATGCTTGTTATTTCCTAAATGTGTGGTTAAAAAATAATTAATTATTAAATTTACTATTTAATAATTAAGTTTAGTAGTTTTTTATTATTAAAAAATAGAATATGCATATATAGTAGGTTAGTTTTTTAAATTTTTGTCAAAGATATTTTTATTATTGTCCAATACATATTAATCAGTTTTGTTGAGTCATCAAACCACTTCACACGTGTCCCACTTTGCAAGATTAATTGTATTCTCTCCTTCTCATTCATAGTGATACTTCATGTATAGTTTCCAAATTTCAATTCTTCTTCTTCTTTTTCCCAATTGACTTCAACTTCTTTTTCACTACAGTGCAGGTATAGGAAGAATTGGAGCATACTATGTAATTCATAGACAGCAAGATTCATAAAATTGTGGAGCATATGAATGAGCGATCCAGATATTGCTGTAAAGTTTTTTGTTGTTGTTGTAAATGGCAAATACATGTTTATATATATCTATATTATGAAAGAAACAAAATAGTCCCAACCCTTACATTCTACGTTCCTTTACTTCTGGTTACTAGAAAAGCTCATGGAGGAGAAAATGTTTGGAGAAATTGGAGTATTATGTTACAGTAAGGACAATTCGTCTTGCTTAAATATAACACCACTGATGAACATCCTAAAAAAAAAATACAGAAGAAGGGGCATATTATCATGAATAGTTTTTTTTTTTTGTAAGAAATTTTTTATTAGGAAACCTTTCTAGACATAGAAAATAGATTTTATGAGTGTGAGTGTTGCTATTATCTTCAAAGTTAATTTGTTTTTCATTTTTACAGAAAATGAAATGGCAAGAACACTTGGGATATGAAAACCCACATTCAGATCCTGAATCAATCATCAACGAGTGGCTTGAAGGAGCATGACAAACAAAAGGATGCTATTCTTATGTGGGGTGTGATGATAATATACAAGAGGATGTACTAATACAAGAGGAAATTAATGGACATTTCAAAGGGCCAAAGGAAAAAAAGAAGAGTGTTGCAGGCTCTTCATTTTGTGTGACCTCTATAACTGATAGAATATAAAAATAAAACTCACATATAAGAACTTCTAGCTCTTTCGGAAACCACAAGGGAAAGGGAATGAGGAAAAGATCAGTCACTATCAACATGCAGTAACATGAACTTTTGATGTAGTGTGTAGATTTGTATATGTGATTAGTTTGTATAATATTTTAGATTTTGTATTGTAAACACTTAAATTATATATACTATAGCTCATTAATTTTATAAAAATTAGTTTGGGTATTTTAATAATGTTTTATATATATATAATAAACAAATAATTAAAAATGCTATAATATTAAAATAACAAAATAATTATATATTAGATTAAAAATCATAATTTAATGTATATTAAGTTTGCTACCTAATTTTAGTAGCAAAATTACTATATTTTAAAATTATTTAAGATTTATTTGCTACTAGTTTAATAATTGCTTGCTACAAAAATTTGGTAGTAAAATCATTTTGTTGGATTTTAAAATTTTAATGACAATTGCTTTGGCTACCAGTTTAAAAGAAATTTGCTACCAAATTGTAGTAGCAAAACAATTTTAATAGTCTCAAAAAGTAATTATTTTGCTACTATATTTAATATATTTTGCTACTAAAAATTTAGTAGCAAATAAGAACTATTAGCTACAAAAAATTTGGTAGCAAAATACTTTTAGCGACGGGGTTTTAGCTATGAAGTTGATACCAAAAAAAATTGGTACCTAAAAATGTATTAGCTACTAAATATATATAATTTGCTACCAATTTCTTTGTAACTAAAAATCTTTTTCTTATAGTGTGTCTGGCAAGTCCGACCTGAGTCTCGGGGAATAGGTACCTTAGATCGAGCCCAACATTGTGGGCCATCATCATTGTGTTGAACATCCCGAGGTGATCGGATGGATCTATGTTTCCATCAAATGTCGGCATGCTCGGCATCCTAAAGCCAATAGGATACGTTGATGATACATATTTTAAGGAGAGAAAGGTTCAAGCCCTTCATCTGAGTTGCAATCATCCACCCCCTTTCCAGATAAGAGCCTCTTCATTTGTTCCTCCATCAAGGCCAGTCGCTCAAGAGTTAAGTCCTTGGTCTCTAGGTTAGTTGGGGTTGTTCAACAGCTCCCATCCTATTGTATGCATTTGATGGGTTGTTTTCCCTCCAATACTAAGCTTTGTAAGGTGGGACATTCCTATTGTCTCGTATGTTAGACATACCTCCCTCATGTCGAGTAAAACTAACATCCCCATTCCGAGCTGGATACCTTTTTATGAGTTCAAATGATCGCACAGGTCGGGTTGTGGATCATACCGCTGACTTTGTGCCAAGCTCAGATGATTCCTTAGGTCGCTTTCAGACTTGCCTCCATGCTGCCTCCCCCGTCTAATAACTTCCATTTGCAAAACTTACAGCCCGCGCTTGAGATCAAGGACCTAGATTCTCAACAATTGCCCGTGGGGCGTAAGTATCTACTGATGGGGGAGGATTTCTCCAACTGTTCCCATAAGCTGGAGAATCTCATTATGGGCGAGGTGGTGTAGGATTTCTAACCAGTGAGGGCAGATTCCTTATTGGCGAGGCTATCGCCTCGGCTCCACCCTAATGTCACAAGTTCTTTGTCCTTGGGTTCTAGTCGTGGCACAGGAGAATTCACTGGAGCATTTCTCCTCCGTGAAGTTGTCCCAGCACGCTATGGTGGGTTGTTGTGGGCATTCCTGGGAATCTACGAAGAAGGCACAAAGCTGGGGGTCATAGCTCTGACCGACTGACTGAGATGATGATGATGACCCCTGTGATGACCAGTGGGTTGAGCACTCTGGTGGTTTCACTCTGAAGGCATAAAACTCAGAGTGGCAGTCCTGAAAAAACGACTAGGTTTAGACCAGTTATTCCTGTGGGACTTATGAGACCCACTTTGCCTCTTTCCAACATTAACGTCGGTTACAAGAGGTGGTAGCTGAGCCAAGACCTCCTCGATCTGCTTGATTGCCTTAGCGAGATGGCTCCTTAATTGGGCGTTTCCATCTCAAATATCCTTGATAAGGATTTGGTGGGAGTGACGTTGAACTCCCAGCGTCATCCTGACCCACCGGTTGTTTTCCAGGGCGTTGTTGAACATCTGGGCCCTTTTCAGTGGGAACAACAGTATGATGGGCCTCCTACCCACCAGGCTGTTCCATCTCATTGTCATACATCGATCAAGTGAGTACCATGATGAATGTAGACTAAAACTTTCAAAGCACTAATTTCCTCTCAATGAAAGCACCAAATTGTTGACGTGGTTTTTCGCCAGCAATAGATTAAGAAATCAAATAGGGAGATTAGTGCTAAATATAAACTGTAACAAAAATAAAAGAACCCTCTCGTACACACACAACTTTTACGTGGTTCAGTGGTTAAAATCCACCTTGTCTACGAGACAATATTATTGATTTTCTCTCTAAATTTCTACAAAGTTTTAGTAATACAAAAAGGTCATCCCATTCTCTGTCCATTATCCATGATATTTATAGGGGAATTTCATGGACAAGTTCGCGTAACCGCGTGAATAAAAAGGAATACATTTAATACAGATTATTCCCATTTACATTGGGATATTATTTGATAACAGAATAGAATATACTCCTGTCACCTCAGATAATAAATGGTGGATATGCAATATAGCCTGGGCATTAATGAGTGTATAAGAAGACTCCAAATCTCTTTGGATCCTTCAGTTGTTCTGTCTAGGTTTCATCCGAGCTTGTCCTCAAAGACTATCTAAACCTTAGCTCGTATTAAACTCAGAGCGCCCAAATTTGGATCTAGCCATTATAGGTCTTGAACTCAATTGTTATCCTAAGAGGTGGTCTGATAATACCCTCTAGATCGTGTACGAACTCGATTGAGTCTTGAGCTGCTCGCATCATTGTTAACCAGATATCCTACTTTGCTATATTTCTACATATTCATCTGCTAGCTCTAGCCAAGGTGAGTAGTTGAACTCGTGCTAATTTTAGGGTACAACAAATTGTAAATATGTGTGTTTTATGATTGAAACCACATTATTGTGTGGATATATTTGGGTTATTCGGCACGAGGCGATCCTAGTGAGAAAGTTAGCAGAAAAGTCACAACGGGTCAAATACCCAGCTCAGGGTGAGCCTAGGGGTAATTTGGTAATTTAACACATTATTGGGGTTTATCGGGTAATGGGAGATAAATGATTATACTTGGAGATAGTTGGAATTTATTTGGATTTGTGGAGTTTATTAGGAACTAGAGGGAATGATGGTAATTGATAAAAGTTCCCTTGAGAGCATGGGAGAGGAAAATTGGGTTTACGGGAGTTTAGGTCTTTTGGAAGACCTTGTCTTGACTTAGACAGTGTGGAAGGCTTTGGAAAACAGAGGAACAGTAAAAAAAAAAAACAAAGGAAAAGCTCTCACTCTCTCTCTCTCTCCCTCCTTGGGGACTTAAAGATTTTGAGGATTTTGAGGATGCAAAGCTTAGGGATTTAAGGTTTGGTGTCTAGGAATAAGCTAGGAGCAACTTAGGACCATAATCAACCATTGGAGGTAAGAATTCATTGTAATTCCCCCCTAAGACCTCGGACCATTAAAAAAAACTACTAAGACATATCTACTATTTTGAAATACATACATAGGATAATAGAACTTTATTATAAAAATCCAAAGTACAGGATCCCGTTGTTATTACATAAAAGTATAAAGAAAACATAAACCTTTAGTTAATTATTCAAATACCAAGTGCGGAAAAACGTAAATACATAAATTACAAGACTTGAAATATCAACTTCATCCTCGATCTTCCAGCAGTCCACTCATTCAATCCATCCCCAATACACATGCCAAAGCTACCATGAATCCATCCTGCATTCCAAGCTGTTTTTTCTGCACCATCTAAAATAAAAAAGAAGGAGCCTAATGCCCAACAAGGAAAATCTACTAAAACATAACATACATCATAAGACTAAAAACATATACTATAAAACATATAACATGAAAATGTATATCATATAAACATAGGACTACAATATTAATGGCCATTAACTCATTATTGTAGCATGTGATAAAACCATCTAGGTCCTTAGTCTACTAATCGAGGTAGGTTTGTGTAACACCCTAGTTGCTAATAAGGTTTAGGACCTTGATTAGCGTGCCTGGAGGGCAATAAGTGAACTAATGTGATAATATATGAATTTAAATGAGTATGTGATTAGAATGCATGTTTAGGTAGTATAAATATGCATGTGAGCCCCGTTTGCGTGATAGGGGTAAATGGTAATTTTAGCCCGTTGAGGGCATAAATGTGATAATTATATTATGTGATTTGTACCACGCGGATGTGGTGATATTAACATGATGCATGTGCCGAGACGGTCCTAGAGAGCTAGATAACTCAAAAGTCACAACGGGATTTTATATCCGGCTTGGGAGGAGCCTAGGGGTATTTTGGGGATTTTGTAATTTAGTTCTTGAGAGATAATGGTAACTGGTAATTTGGTAACTTGTGTAACTGTTAGTAACCGCTGAGAGTAACAGGTTTAGATGGAGAAATGGTAGAATTGTAATAGATAAGAAATGACAAAGGAGCCCTTGAGGTTTAGTTAGGAAAGGGATATTAAAGGAAGGGGTAGAATGGTCAATTGGCTAAGGATAGATAAGTTTCAGCTGAAGGAGAAGGAGAAGGGAACACGTATTATACTTGGTTATATTTTAGTTTATGCTGAATTTGGAAGAAAGAGCTAGAAAGAAAGGGGAAAAAGAAGAAGGATGCTGAATTTGAGCCCTAGGAGGAGAATTGAGAGATTTGAAGTAACCAAGATCAAGTTTAGTCCAAAATTGCTCTGAGGTAAGAACTACTTTTGTTTTATTGAGTTTTAAGTTTGATTTTAGAAGGAAGAATGGAAATTCAGGGATTGTTATGGCTGGTTTTGTGGGAATTCAGCTTGTGGGATTATAAGGCTTGACTTGGAGCTGGAAGCAAGGAAGCTAAAGGTTGGATTCTTCATTCAAGGTCATTCTGTGTAATTGTAAAGTTTATTTCTGTTATGAATTAGGGAATTTGAAGTGTGGTTTGGGTTTGGGTTTAAGCTTTTAACTTTCTGGTTTGAATTACTAAGGCATGAAACTCAAGAATGGATTCTTGGGTGTGATTGAGTAATTGAGCTAGGTGATGGTGTTTATAGGTTGTTGAAGGGTCTGTTTGGGGTTTTGAATTGGTTTTGGGGCTTAGGTGTGAGTTTGGGATGATTTGGGAGTGTTTTGGCTCGGGGAAATGCAGGGGAGAAACCCAGAATTCTGGGTTTGCGAAGGAGCACCGCGGCCCTGTTCTTGGGCGCCGCGGCGCGAGGCTGATTCTAGGCAGGGGAAGCTCTCTGACTTGTTGGGCGTCGTGGCCCTCTAGGGAAGCGCCGCGGCGCTAGGCCATTTTCAGAACATGAGATTTTGTAATTTTGAGCTTTTGCTCCGGGGGTTCGGGGGATGTCTTCGGTGTATTGTTTTAGGGATTTGGGGGTTCCGAGAGTGTGGGATTGGCCTGGAAAGTGGATTTGGATTGGTTAGCATTAAAGGGTGTTTTATATGTGTTGTGACTAGGTCTTTGGAGACTCAGGTTAGAGGACCGTGCTCGCGGCTTTGGGGCATCGGAAGCTCGGGATACAGGTAAGAAAACTGTAGCACCCGTAGAGCAGGGCTTGGGCCCATAGAATTGTTGCAGGGTGCGGCCCTAAATTGTATCGTTGCTAGGATATATCTTAATATGAATGATTGTGTATTTGATTGTTATTTGAGAATGCTAAATATGGTAAAAGCATAATGAACGGCGAAGGGCCGGGAACGGCGAAGGCCGGGGACGGCAATGGGGCCAGGAATACCACTTAGCACATGGAGTGCTCGTGGCTAGGGTGAGACCCCAATGGATACATGGGATATCCTTACGGTGTAGACCAAGATCCCAGGCTTTGGTAACGCTTCTGGGATGGCATGGCCGTATATGTGTTAGATTATATGGACTGTCTGATTAGATTTGAGATATCTGCTGTAATGACTGTATAATATGCATATGTTATGTGCTGTTTGAGTTTTCTTGCTGGGCTTCGGCTCACAGGTGCTTTGTGTTGCAGGTAAGGGCAAAGAGAAAGTCAACCAGCCATGAGTACGGGGAGCGTGGGGGCGGCGCGTACATGTTCGATCTGCCCGACTGTTCTGGTTGGGGATATTTTTTAGAAATGGCTGTACAAACCCTGGTTTTGATGGTTAATTACTTATAAACTTGTTTTGAGTTGTAAATATTTTATAAACTGAATTATGGGATCCGGAATGTTAAACTCTTGAACTCACTTTTCAAGGTAGATGGAAAAGCTTTACTGAATTGGAAAACAGGAGTATGGAGTTTCGAGTAGAAGGTGGTATCTTTCTTAGGATATCACCAAGGATAAAGGGGTGAAGAGCTAGTTGGACCCCAGAGTATTAAGGCTGTTTGGATCCGGGAAAGGATCAGTGAGGTTGTTTTTAAGTTGATCACAGTTTGGGCACTATTAGCTGTATGCGGTGTATTCTGTATTCCATGTTGAGGACATGGGTTGGAGAAACTCATGTGTTGATTGATAGGAATCTGCAGTTAAAGATGGAGTTATTCCACGTGGAGTGACCAGTTCAGTTACGAAATAGAAAGAATAAGGTTTTGAGGTACAGGATTGCACCTTGAGTTAAGGTAACGTTCTAGAACAGTAAGGTCAAGGAATGACCAGAGTAACTGGAGTCAGTTATGCGGAATCTATATTCCGGGAAGATCAGATAAAATTTCGAGGACGAAATTTCTGTAAGGAGGGGATAGTTGTAACGACCCAAATTTCCTAATAAGGTTTAGGACCTTGATTAGGAGGCCGGGAGGGCCATAATTGATTTATTGTGCTATTATGTGATTATATGCATGATTATGTGGGTCATATTATTATATGATGATAAAGGCATGCATGGGGTTATATACTCTGTTGTGAGGGTATTTTGGTAATTTGGCTCATTGAGAGCGTAATTGCATACTTGTGTGTATATTGGTAGGCTAATGTTGAGACCACATTATTATGTGGGTATGTCTGCAGCTTGTGGCTCGAGGCGATCCTAACAAGCTGTTTAGCGGGAAAGTCACAGCGGGGATTTATACTCGGGTCGAGGTGAGCCTAGGGATGTATCTGGGAATTTGGAGAATATATTGGAGATGATTTGGTATTGAGAAATATAATTGGTGATTAATTAGATGACGGGAATTAAGTGGTAAATATTTAGGACACTTGAGGAGTTAGTGGGAATTGGGAGCAATGACAAAAATGCCCTTAGGATGATTTAAAGGTTTAGTTATTATTGGGAGGGCAAGGTGGTCATTTGGCTTATTAAAGGATAGGCTATATTCTGCTTTATGATATTAGTGGAGGTTGTAGATAAACTCAGAAGCTTAAGGACAAGAAAAGAAGAAGGAAAGAAAGAAAAAACACAGGACACTTAGTGTTATCTCTCTCTCTCATTCGGCTGGGCACTCTTCACCATTCCTTGTGGGTTTGGAGCTGGAATTCCAGAGTAAGCTCAAGATGGAGCTTAGGGCTAAGGACCTTGGTGAAGCTAGAAGAACTAGCAGGATTTAGCCAGTCAATTGAGGTAAGTTTAAAGGCTTCCTGATGTGATTTCTGGGTTTTAATGTGATGGTTTATAAGTTTGAGTTTTGGATGGAATAAAGGGATATGAACCTGAGGAGTTGAAGGGCTTGAGGCTGGTTGGATGCTAGGAATAGCCTAAGGTCGAAATCCTCCATAGAAGGTAACAAGTTCTGGCTTTGATGTTCTAAGTATCTGAGTTTCTGGTTGAATCTTTCAGTTCTTGGGTTCAATGTTTGTTTTTCTAGTTTGATGATGAATGTGGTTAGGTCTTGTGTTATTGAGTTGTATGGGGTGAGAAATAGGTGATGGTAGACTCAATTTGGTGAGTAATTGAGGGTTGGAAGGGTTCCAAGGGGTTTTGGTTTGAGGAAAGTCGAAGAGGGAAAACAGGGTGTTGTTGGTCTGTGACTAGCGCTGTAGTGCTAGCCTTTGGGCGCTACAGCGCTATGCTAGGGCTTCCTGAGCGTTTTGGTTCTGCTTGTAGTGCTATAGCGCCCTCCTTAGAGCACTGTAGCGCTACTCTGTCTCCAGGAAGGGGTTTTTGAGTTTTTCCTTAGGGATTTTTGATGAGTATACCAAGACCCAAGTATCAAGTCAAGTTCCAGTTGGTCCAGTGACGAGGGCACGAGCCAAGAGATTCAAGGAAGAACTTAACAGCCTAGTCCACAAAGTCCTAAAACAAGAGGAGACCGTGGTCAACATTGATGGAGAACAAAGACTTGTCTTACTCATCAAAGTTGACTGAGTTTAGGAGCTTAATGAGTCTTTTTATTTTTAGTCACATTTTTTAGTCTTTGTTTATTTTGTGATAAGTCAAACATTTGACTTGTGTGAGTCCAATAGTCCTTTTGTCTTTAATTTTCGGTTTTCATGAGGAAGACAAAAGGCTTGTCTTTAATTTCGGTTTTCATTAGGAAGATAAAGGGGCTGTCCTTAATTTTTCGGTTTCATTAGGAAGACCAAGGGTCTTGTTTTCATGTAATTTTCGTCCTTATAAGGACTGCCAAAACAATGTGAAGAATCAGATTATGTTGAATGAAATTGTGAGTTTATTTCTTCTTGAGTTCTTGAAGAAACTTTTGAACTTATCAAGGAGATTCCTTGTGGCGTTCATCCTGACTTATCAAACGAATTCCATCCCCGTTTGTGGCGTCTTCCTCATACCAAGGTTCGTGCTTGGCTAAGCATTGGGTCGCGGTTCCATTCCAATCTCGTGTGTTCTTGGTGGCTGTTCCATATTTGGTGTCGGTTTCGTCACACTTGTTGGCGTGGTTCGTATCAGTTGGTATCAGAGATTAGGATCATCCGGTTTAACCTATCCTTTTTTTTCATTTGTGTTCTATTCGTATTTCAATTTTAGGGTTTCTGAAATCAAAAAAAAAAAATCTATCTATTCGTGTTCTTGATTTTCTTAGTCTTTGTTCTTGTTTTCCTTCTAAAAATCTGAAACCATTATAGTTAATCTCTTTATTCCAGATTGTTTCCTTGTTCCAATTGTTTGTTGTGAAATCAGAAACTATTCTAGAGCTTGTTGAAATCGTGAATTAGGGCTTTGAGTTTTTTTTCTCTTGTTCTAATTGTAGAATCTGAATTTTCATCGAGTTTCTAGTGCTGTTTTGTTTTGAAATCCGAATTTTGCCTTGGGTTTCTTGTTCTTGTTGTGAAATCCGAAATTGGTATTGATCATTCCCTTGTTTCAATTGTGTCCCTGGTTTCCATTGATTCCTTTATTTGTTGTGGAATCCAAGACTGTTATAGTGCCACAAATTAGTTTGGTTTTGATCTTATTGTTTGAATCACAGATTAGATTTTGGGAATATTGGTTTTCTGTTATTGGGATTGTTCTTGAATCTGTTATAGTACCACAGTTTGCTTGGTTTTCGGATTGGTTCTTTGGTGTTCAAATTTTTTTTTCTTTTCAAAAATTGAGTATCTGGGTTATCAAATTTGAGAGATAAAAAAAAAAAGGAAGAAAGGAAAGGAAAAATCAAGAGGATCCGAACCTTAAAAAAAAAAAAAAAAAAAAAAAAAAAGTCTGGAAACCTGTCTTAAAATTTTTTGTGCTAATCTTGTTCCTTATGGTCTAGAGGCCTTTTGACCAAAACCCCACACAAGTGTTCCAAAAATCATCATTTTTCGTCATTTTCACCAGTTTTCGTCGGTGTTCGTTTGGTTTGTTTGGTTGGATTTGCTGCTTGAACCTCCATATCACCGTTTCATTAGTTTTCAAAGAGCTTAAAGAAGAAAATAGAGTGGAAAAAGGCAGAGGTGTGAGCTTATTTGAGGGTAAAAGCCATCATTGAGTGCAAACACGAGTGTACTTGAGTGACCATTTTCTTTGAGTGAAACACGTGAGGGAGTGCAGTGAGGTCCTTTCTATAATTGTCTAACCTTATTGTTTTGCAGATTCTCCATCATGTCACAAAATCCAGAGAAAGATGCAAGCAATGATAATCCGCCACCCGAGGTTCCGAATCTACAAATACAAGCATTAATTGGGGAGATGCGAAGGATGATGAGGGCGGAGTGTGAGCAGATACATGAGAGGTTGGATAGGGTAGAAGAGGGGGCACAACGGAGACCAAGGAGGGGTAGGGTACACCAAAGGGAGGATGAGAATGAAGGGGATTTGGAAGGGGTAATTTCTGATGATGAGTTTGATAGGATGTCGGCGGGTAACCATAGGAGGTATGGTGGGAATAGAGAAGATAGGAACCAGGTCGATAATTATTTGGGGAATATCAAAATGAGAATCCCAGCATTTCAGGGGAAGAGTGATCCTGAAGCATACCTTGAGTGGGAGAAGAAAATGGAGCTAGTTTTTGATTGTCACAACTACTCCGACATGAAGAAGGTAAAACTTGCTGCCATTGAGTTTACTGATTATGCTATTGTTTGGTGGGATCAGTTGTGCATCAACAGGAGGCGGAATGGAGATCGCCCTATTGACACATGGGAGGCCATGAAGAGGGTGATGAGGCGATGGTTTGTACCACCTCATTATTATCGAGATCTGTACCTTAAGTTGCAGGGTCTTCGTCAGGGCTACAGAAGTGTTGATGAGTATTACAAGGAGATGGAGATGGCTATGATTAGAGCCAATGTTGAAGAGGATCGGGAGGCAACCATGGCAAGGTTTTTGAATGGGTTGAACCGAGAGATTGCTGACCCAATCGAGCTACACCATTATGTGGAATTGGAGGATTTGGTTCATATGGCAATCAAAGTTGAGAGGCAGCTCAAGAAGGGTAGTTCAAGTTCGAGGTCAAGACCGAGCCCACACAATCCATGTACAACACCTTGGAGGTCGAACTATCCAAAGAAAGAAGACCAACCCACTTCATCATCTACACCAAAACCAGCCACCACAGCCACACCACCTCAAGGTAAAACAACTCCTACTAAGTCTCATTCTAGTGAGATAAGGTGTTTCAAATGTCAGGGGCGAGGACACATAGCTAGCCAGTGTCCAAACAAGAGAGTCATGGTGATTCGAGAAAGTGGAGAGATAGATTCTGAAGATGAAGATGATCTTGCTGACATGCCACCTTTGGAAGATGCTTCTGACAATGAGTATGGACCAGAATCTGGTGAGATGCTTGCACTAGTCACAAGGCGAGTCCTGAATTTGCAAGCAAAAGAAGAGGAAGAAGAGGTGCAGCGAGAGAACATCTTTCACACTCGTTGTCATGTGAGAGACAAGGTATGTAGTGTCATTATTGATGGAGGTAGTTGTACTAATGTTGCTAGTGCTTCCATGGTTGCCAAGCTGGGGCTTACAACGCTTAGGCATCCTTGTCCATACAAATTGCAATGGCTGAATGATAGTGGTGAAGTGAGGGTTACAAAACAAGTACTGGTCTCATTTCGCATTGGCAAGTATGAAGATGAGGTGTTGTGTGATGTGGTTCCCATGCAAGCTGGACACCTCCTTCTAGGAAGGCCTTGGCAATTTGATCGGCGGGTGCAGCATGATGGCTTCACCAACAAGTATTCATTCACATTCCGTCAATGAACAATCACTCTAGCGCCATTGACACCAAAGCAAGTGTATGAAGATCAAGTGAGGTTGCAAAAACTGAGTGACAAAAAGAAAATGAGTGAGGAAAAGGAGAGTGAAAAGATGAATGAGAGTGAGGAAAAAGAGAGACAAAGAGAGAAAAGTGGGGAATCAAGTGAGAGAAATCAAAATAATTTTTATGCAAAAAAAAGTGAGGTTAAGAGAGCATTGGTTACAAAACAGCCCATGATTTTACTCATGTATAAGGAGGCTCTTTTAAATACTAACCAACTTGATTCTTCGTTGCCAAGTGTTGTTGTGTCTATTTTGCAGGAATTTGAGGATGTGTTTCCTGAGAAAGTACCACATGGTTTGCCACCTGTTCGAGGAATAGAACATCAAATTGATTTTGTTCCAGGTGCTTCCATCCCAAACCGACCAGCCTACAGAAGTAATCCTGATGAAACAAAGGAATTGCAAAGGCAAATTGAAGAATTGATGGAGAAAGGGCATGTGAGAGAAAGCATGAGCCCTTGTGCTGTTCCAGTGATTCTAGTTCCCAAGAAGGATGGAACATGGAGGATGTGTGTTGACTGTCGAGCCATCAACAATATAACGGTAAAATATCGACATCCCATTCCTCGTTTAGATGACATGTTAGATGAATTGCATGGTTCTTGTGTGTTTTCCAAAATTGATCTTAAAAGTGGGTATCATCAGATACGTATGAAAGAAGGGGATGAGTGGAAAACTTCTTTTAAAACTAAACATGGATTGGACTAACTAATGCACCTAGCACTTTCATGCGTTTAATGAATCATGTATTGCCTGCTTTCATTGGAAAATTTGTGGTTGTGTATTTTGATGATATTCTTATTTATAGTAAGAATTTGCATGACCATGTTTTGCATTTGCATTCTGTTTTGGATGTTCTTAGGAAACAGAGTTTATATGCTAACCTCAGTAAGTGTACTTTCTGCACCGATAAGCTTGTTTTCCTAGGCTTTGTTGTAAGTGCTACAGGTATTCAGGTGGATGAAGAAAAGATCAAAGCCATCCAAGAGTGGCCGACCCCTACAACTATAGGTAATGTTAGAAGTTTTCATGGACTTGCTAGCTTCTACAGGAGGTTTGTGAAAATTTTTAGCACCATCGCCGCACCACTTACAGAAGTTATCAAAAAGAATGTGATATTTAAATGGGGTGAAGCTCAAGAGGAGGCATTTCAGCTACTGAAATACCAGCTTACTCATGCTCCTTTACTTGCTTTGCCTAACTTTTCTAACACTTTTGAAGTTGAATGTGATGCTTCTGGAATAGGTATTGGCGCTGTTCTTATGCAGGATGGGAGACCGCTTGCATACTTTAGCGAAAAGCTAAGTGGGGCTGCCCTCAATTACCCCACCTATGACAAAGAATTGTATGCACTAGTGCGTGCTTTAGAAACATGGCAGCACTATTTGTGGCCAAAGGAGTTTGTGATTCGCACAGATCATGAATCCTTGAAACATTTGAAAGGCCAACACAAGCTCAACAAGAGACATGCAAGATGGGTTGAGTTCATTGAGACATTTCCTTATGTCATTCGCTATAAACAAGGTAAGGAGAATGTGGTTGCTGATGCCCTTTCTCGCAGGTATGCCCTAATCTCCACTCTTGATGCTAAATTACTTGGGTTTAAACACATAAATGAGCTGTATTCTGCTGACCATGATTTTGGGGAAATTTATGGTGTTTGTGAAAAATCTGCTGAAGGAAAATTTTATAGGCATGAGGGTTTCTTGTTTAGGGAGCATAGGTTGTGTGTACCTAATTGTTCTTTGAGAGATTTGCTAGTTAGAGAGTCCCACGGGGGAGGGTTGATGGGACATTTTGGAGTTGCTAAGACCCTAGCTATGTTGCAAGAGCACTTCTTTTGGCCCCACATGAAACGAGATGTTGAGCGAATTTGTGGTAGGTGTGTCACTTGTAGGCAAGCTAAATCAAGAGTTCAGCCAAATGGCCTTTACACACCCCTACCTATCCCTAGTTCACCATGGGTTGACATTTCAATGGATTTTGTGTTGGGTTTACCTAGAAGTAAGCGTGGGAGGGATTCAATCTTTGTGGTTGTAGACAGATTTTCTAAGATGGCTCCTTTTATTCCATGTCATAAAACTGATGATGCCTCTAACGTTGCAGATTTGTTCTTTAGGGAGATTGTGAGATTACATGGTATGCCTAGAACAATTGTATCAGATAGGGATGCCAAGTTCTTAAGCTATTTTTGGAAAACATTGTGGGGAAAACTTGGGACAAAACTATTATTTTCTACTACTTGTCACCCTCAAACCGATGGTCAAACAGAAGTAGTTAATAGGACCCTATCCACCTTGTTGAGGGCTATCATAAGTAAAAATATTAAGACTTGGGAAGATTGTTTGCCACATGTTGAGTTTGCTTATAATCGTTCAATGCATTCTGCTACTAAATTTTCACCATTTGAAATTGTTTATGGTTTTAATCCTCTAACTCCTTTGGATTTATCACCTTTACCTGTTTCTGACCATTTGAATTTAGATGGCGAGAAGAAGGCAGAATTTGTGAAGAAAATCCATGAGAGGGCGCGACTCAACATAGAGAGAAGGACTGAACAATACATTAAGCAAGCTAACAAGGGTCGTCATAAGCAGGTTTTTGAGCCCGGTGATTGGGTATGGTTACACATGAGGAAAGAGCGATTTCCAACACAAAGGCGTTCAAAATTGCTACCTCGAGGAGATGGTCCATTTCAAGTACTTGAAAGGATCAATGACAATGCCTACAGACTCGATTTACCAGGTGAGTATAATGTTAGTGCTACTTTTAATGTTTCTGATTTGAGTCCTTTTGATGCAGGTGACGATTTGAGGTCAAATCCTTCTAAAGAGGGGGGGAATGATGAGTACACCAAGACCCAAGTATCAAGTCAAGTTCCAGTTGGTCCAGTGACGAGGGCACGAGCCAAGAGATTCAAGGAAGAACTTAACAGCCTAGTCCACAAAGTCCTAAAACAAGAGGAGACCGTGGTCAACATTGAAGGAGAACAAAGACTTGTCTTACTCATCAAAGTTGACTGAGTTTAGGAGCTTAATGAGTCTTTTTATTTTTAGTCACATTTTTTAGTCTTTGTTTATTTTGTGATAAGTCAAACATTTGACTTGTGTGAGTCCAATAGTCCTTTTGTCTTTAATTTACGGTTTTCATGAGGAAGACAAAAGGCTTGTCTTTAATTTCAGTTTTCATTAGGAAGATAAAGGGGCTGTCCTTAATTTTTCGGTTTCATTAGGAAGACCAAGGGTCTTGTTTTCATGTAATTTTCGTCCTTATAAGGACTGCCAAAACAATGTGAAGAATCAGATTATGTTGAATGAAATTGTGAGTTTATTTCTTCTTGAGTTCTTGAAGAAACTTTTGAACTTATCAAGGAGATTCCTTGTGGCGTTCATCCTGACTTATCAAACGAATTCCATCCTCGTTTGTGGCGTCTTCCTCATACCAAGGTTCGTGCTTGGCTAAGCATTGGGTCGCGGTTCCATTCCAATCTCGTGTGTTCTTGGTGGCTGTTCCATATTTGGTGTCGGGTTTCGTCACACTTGTTGGCATGGTTCGTATCAATTTTGTCCGGAGGCTCGGGGTTTGATTCCACCACCCCGTTTGGTGGAATTAGGGCTTCCCGAGGGCTCGGGATTGGTCCCGAGGCTAGCTTTTGGATTTGAAGTTTGGTGGTGATTCTAATCTATGGCTGTGACTAGGTACGCGCTAAGGTTCAGACGGGATCATGCTTGAGGATCAATTGAACAAGCTAGCGAAATCTAAAGGTAAGAAAGCTGCACCTGAATATGTGGTTAGGTTGGGACTAAGTGTTCCCTATGTTTGTATGCATTGTTATGTGATTGTGATTAACCATGTGAACATGATGGGACTAAGAGCTCCCTATATTTGTATGTTATGTCATGAGGTGGTATTATGCCATGGGACATGCGATAACCGGCCTAAGGGTGTCGGAATCAATATTTGTGCACAGGGTGCGGCTCGGCCACTGGTAGCTGAGGCAGCTTATTTATCACTGAGCTCAGTTAAGCTGGCCGGAGTCAGTGAGTATTATTACACTGGGGGCGACCCAAGTGACCCGAAGACAGTGTGTTAAATAGAGGGTGCGACCTAAGGGCGCCGACCCTGAGTATTATTTGGTGGATGTGATAAACTGTTGATTGTGAATGTGAATATTGCATTATGGATATGATTTGCTGATTGTTTAGATGACAAACTGTTAGTTTGTTGAGTGTTATCACTGATTGGATAAATGTTATGAATTGTTGAATTCCTGGTTATGCATTGTGGAATATTTGATTATTGATGTTGATCTTGCTATGATATCATGCTTTCTTGCTGGGCCTCGACTCACGGGTGCTACATGGTGCAGGTAAAGGCAAGGATATGCTGAATCAACCATGAGTTGGAGAGCTCTGGGGGCGAGGTGTACATTGTCAGCTGCTCGGCCGCCACGGTCGGGGAATTGTACAGGGACAGAAACCTAAAATGTGTATTTTGCCATTAGAGTGGCTTGAGTTATTTATAACTTTTGAGATTTGCTGTAACTGAGTCATTTAAACCCTGTTTTAGGTTGCCATGTATTAAACTGTCATTTTTAATGAAAATAGCCTGTTTGTAACCAAAACTTTTACTCCTAATCTGTTGATGACGTTGGATTCATATTTTGTCTAAATGACTTGATTAGCAAGTCTTGCACTATTTAAAGCACACAGTGTAACGACCTTGGTTATCCAGGGCGTTACAGATATGGAGGACTTTGATATGATTTTGGGGATGGATTGGTTGGTCAGGTATGGAGCTACTATTGACTGCAGGAAGAAGATGGTGACTTTTGAGCCTGAGGGCGAGGACCTTTTTGTCTTTGTGGGTGCGGTGTTTGGACCCCACGTGCCCATGATTTCAGCATTGAGAGCCCGAGACTTGCTGTAGGGGGGATGCATGGGTTTTCTGGCTAGTGTGGTGGATACTGCTAGAGTTGTGCCAGCAGGGCGGGGAGAGACCAGGTTTGTGTGTGAGTTCTTAGATGTGTTTCCTGAGGATTTGCTAGGGTTGCCGCGCGCAGGGAGATCCAGTTTGAGATTGAGTTAGCACCGGGGACAGAACCAGTATCAAGGACACCGTATAGGATGGCACCAGCGGAGTTGAAGGAATTGAAGATACAGTTGCAAGAACTTCTGGATTTGGGATTCATCAGGCCTAGTTGTTCTCCATGGGGCTCTCCAGTGTCGTTTGTTAAGAAGAAAGATGGGACTCTGAGGATGTGTATAGACTACCAGGAATTGAACAAGTTGACTATTAAGAATAAGTACCCTTTACCAAGGATTGATGACTTGTTCGATCAGCTGCAGGGAAAGACAGTATTCTCAAAGATTGATCTTCGATCTGGTTATCACCAGTTGAGGATCAAAGATGAGGATATATCGAAGACGGCCTTCCAGACACGATATGGGCATTGTGAGTTCCTGGTCATGTCTTTTGGTCTGACCAATGCCCCAGCGGCTTTCATGGACTTAATGAACAGGGTGTTCAAGGACTTCTTTGATCAGTTCATCATTGTCTTCATCGATGACAGTTTGGTATATTCCAGTTCAGAGGCAGAGCATGAGCAACATCTCCGACAGGTTCTACAGAGGCTGAGGGAGCATCAGTTGTACGCCAAGTTTAAGAAGTGTGAGTTTTGGCTGCCAGAGGTGACTTTCCTTGGACATTAGTTGGGGCAGAAGGGATTAAGGTGGATCCATCCAAGGTTGAAGCAGTAAGGGATTGGCTGAGGCCAAGGAATGCCTCGGAGGTGCGGAGTTTCCTTGGGTTGGCAGGTTACTACAGACGATTCGTTGAAGGGTTTTCGAATATTTCTTCACCGATGATAGAGTTGACAAGAAAGAATCAGAAGTTCGTTTGGTCAGAGAGGTGTGAGAACAGTTTTCAAGAGTTGAAGTGACGACTCATTTCTGCACCTGTGTTGAGTCTTCCTTCGGAGGAAGGAAAGTTTGTGGTCTATTGTGATGCATCGATGATGGGTTTAGGCTCCGTGCTGATGCAGAATGAGAAAGTTATATTATGCATGTCGGCAGCTAAAGGAGTATGAACAGCGGTATCCGACTCATGATTTGGAGTTAGCAGCAGTGGTATTCGCACTGAAAGTGTGGCGTCATTATATGCATGGAGAGAAGTGCGAGATATACACTGATCATAAGAGTCTGAAGTATTTCTTTACTCAGAAGGATCTGAATATGAGGCAGAGACGTTGGTTGGAGTTGGTTAAGGATTATGACTGTGACATCCTTTACCACCCTAGGAAAGTCAATGTGGTGGCGGATGCATTGAGTCGGAGGGGCCCAGGACAGTTGTGTAGTTCCACCCAGATCTCGAGGGAATTAGCTGATGAGATGGTCAGGGCAAAGATAGAACTGGTGGTAGTCCAGTTAGCCAATAGTACCTTGCAGTCGACCCTGTTAGAGCGGGTCAAAGAAGGCCAGTTAGTGGATGCGCAGTTGCAGGAGGTTAGACATCATGTCTTAGCGGGCACAGCTAAGGATTATTCTGTTTCTGAGAAAGGTTTGCTTCGGTATCAGGGGCGGATTTGTGTTCCAGCTGATGAGGGGATCAGGCGAGAGATACTGGATGAGTCTCATACTACACCATACTCGCTTCATCCGGGTACCACGAAGATGTCTCAGGATCTACAGACATTATATTGGTGGCCCGAGATGAAGAAGGATATGGTAGAGTATGTGGCTAGATGTTTGACGTGTCAGCAGGTTAAGGCTGAGCATCAGCAACCAGCAGGATTGCTTCAACCTTTGGGTATTCCGGAGTGGAAATGGGAGTACATTACGATGGATTTCGTGGGAGGATTACCTAGGACAGTTGGACTTCATGACTCGGTGTGGGTGATAGTGGACAGATACACCAAGTCAGCTCATTTTCTACCAATGAGGACGACCTATATAGTGGAGCAGTATGCAGAACTGTATGTGAGAGAGATAGTTCGTCTCCATGGGGTTCCAAAGTCTATTGTATCTGAGACCCTATCTTTACCTCCAAGTTTTGGGGAGCTTTGCAGAGAGCCATGGGAACTCAGCTGAAGTTTAGCACAGCTTTTCATCCTCAGATTGATGGGCAGTCTGAGAGGATGATTCAGGTATTGGAGGACATGCTTAGGGCATGTGTGATTGACTTTGAGGGTTCATGGAGTAAGTATCTCCCATTGATTGAGTTCTCATATAACAACAGCTATCAGTCCACGATTGTAGTGGCCCCTTATGAGATGTTATATGGGAGAAAATGCAGATCACCATACATTGGGATGAGATGGGTGAGAGGAGGTACCTAGGACCGGATATGGTTCAGAGGACTAATGAGGCTATTGAGAAGATTCAAGCTAGAATGCTTGCTTCACAGAGTAGACAGAAAAGCTACGCTGATCCTAAGCGTAGGAACGTGGAGTTCTAGGTTGGGGACCACATGTTTCTGCGAGTTTCACCATTGAGAGGGGTGAGGAGGTTTGGAGTGAAGGGCAAGTTAAGCCCTCGGTTTGTTGGATCTTTTGAGATCATAGAGAGGATTGGACAGGTGGCTTATAGGCTGGCCTTGCCACCGTCGCTATCAGGGGTTCATAATGTGTTCCATGTCTCCATGTTCCAGAAGTATGTTTATGATACGACACATGTGCTGAAATACGAGGACTTAGAGTTACAGACAAACTTGTCCTATGAGGAGCGACCAGTTCGGATTTTGGATCGGAAGGACAAAGTCTTACGGAATAAGACAATTCCATTAGTGAAAGTATTATGGAGAAATAGCAAGGTCGAGGAAGCGACCTGGGAGTTAGAGACAGCGATGCGGGATCAGTATCCCGAGCTATTCAGGTAAATTTCGAGGACAAAATTCTCATTAGGAGGGGATAGTTGTAACGACTCCAAATTTGCTATTAAGGCTTAAGGGCCTTGGTTAGTGTGCCGGGAGGGCATAAATGGGATTAGATTGAATAGTATTTATTTGAATGTGATTAATAGTGCTTAAATGATATTTTATGATAATTGATGATATTATGTGATAATATGTAATAAATATGTTGTATATGTGAGAACCACATTATTATGTGGATAACTCTGTAGCCGGCGACTCGAGGCGATCCTAGGGCTAGATAGCGGGAAAAGTCACAACGGGGCATTATAATTGACTTTGGACAAGTCAGGGGTATTTTAGGTATTGGGTAGTGATTTAGACTATCGGGTGATGGAAATAAATATATGGAGATATATTTGAGGTTAGAGAGTTTAGGCGGGAATATTGGGGAAATTTTACTATTTTGCCCTCGAGGATGTTTCCGGTACCCCAAGCTTTGGGATTAGTCTAATAACCTAGGGATATACTTGGAAGACTTTAGAAAATAGTAGACCCAAAAAATTAGACCAACCCTTTCCCAGCTCTTTCTCTCTCTTAAGGAAGAACAACACTGAATTTGAGGAGCAATTATTGGAACCAAGCTGAATCTTTGAGGAATTAAAGGGCTGAATTAGAGGTTGAGCTCAAGAACTTATCAAGGACTGAGTTAGAGCCAAGGTAAGCATTGATTTTCGTTCTGTGTTTAGGAACTTTAAGAAAAATGGCTGAGTTTTTAATAGTTGTGATTTTGATGTTCAAGGTGGAGTTTGAGGCTTGAAACTTTGAAGATAGCTTAAGGGATTCTTGGAGGAACGATTCTACAGCTGAGGTAAGTTTCAATTCAAAGTTTGATGGTTGAATTTTAGTATTTCCATGGCTGGTTTTGAGTTTCTAGGTTTCAAATCTCAGAAATTGGAATTGGGATTTTGGTGAGTGCTAGGCTGGATTTTTGGTGGAATTGTGTTGTTTAAATCATTCTAATGATGTTGTTATTAATTGGTTTTGAGTTGGGAGTTTTGGGATGGCCTAAAGTGAGGTTTAGAGGTTGAAAATTGTGAGTTTTTCTGGGTTCGAAGGGTCGGGCCGCGGCATAGTTCTTGGTGAACCACGGCCCTTGGAAGTTGAGTTGTGCTGAGGAAGGAGGGCGGGCCGCGGCATGGTCCATGTAGGGTCGCGGCCCTTACCTGTTTTTGTGCTTTAAGTGGGCTCTGTTTGGGGCCATGCCCTGGCGTGGATGGCCTATGCTGGGGTCCTTAAGGGATTTTGGGATTTTGAGATTTTAGGCTTGGGAATTTAACCTAGGGTGCTCGGGATTGAATCTCTAACCATATTTGGTGAAGTACAATGTTCTGAGAACTAGAATTTGGTTTAGAAACTCATTTAAGATTGTTAATGGTATCCTTCATCATGGTTGTGACTAGGTGCTAAGCTAGGGCACGGGGATCAGATCGAGCTCAAGGAGTATCGCCCGTAACTAATTCATCTAGAAGCCAAAGGTAAGAAAACTACACCCGGTTGAATATTTGGATGGGACTAAGGGCTCCCTGATATATATAATTGAAAGAATGGTATTATGCCATGTAAATTGTAAACCAACGGCCTAAGTGTGCCACGGTTAACTTGTGAAATTGGCACGGCTCAGACACTGGTATCCGAGGAAAGCTTATTATGCACTGAGCTCGGTTTAAGCGGGCCGGAGTCAGTGGGTTAAACAGAGGGTGCGACCTAAGGTGTCGGCCCTAGTATTTATGATTAGTTGATTATTATATCTGGCTATGAATGTGATCAATGAGATTGTTGAATAATCTAAGTATAGATGAGGTTATTTGTACCTTGAAGTATGCTTATATGTTATGGATTGAATATCTTGAACATGCTTAATAGAATATTTGTTTGATAATATTGTATATGCTGTGTATGTTGTTTTCTTGCTGGGCCTTGGCTCACGGGTGCTGCGTGGTGCAGGTAAAGGCAAGGGTAAGGTTGATCAACCCTGATTGGAGAGCTCTGTAGGGTGACTGTACATGTCAGAACGCTCAGTCGCCACGGTTGAGGAGATTACAGGAACGAGAGGACCAGAACCTTGTATTTTGCCTTAGTATGGCTAATGGTTACTCTTAACTGTTGAATTTTGTAAACCAACTTTTAAACGTTGTACTTTTGGGGATCCCTTCTGTAAATTGTTTATAATCTATAGAATGTTTCTTTTGCGGCCAAAATGTCTTTTAGCCCGAGAACACTTTAGCTAATGACACATTTTGATTAAATGACTTGATTAGCAAGTCTCACACCTTTGTAAACACACAGTGTAACAGTCTTGGCTATCCAGGGCGTTACAGTTCGCATGACCGAACTTAGCATAGTACTTTGGTTTGATTTAACAAAATACAAAATTTTGAAATACTCTAAGTACCCTAGGATGCTTTCACTTATTTTGCTCATGTTTTTACATACCTTTCGATATGCTTTGCTTACTAGATACCTTATATGCCCCCCAAGTGACCGAGGAGCTTTAGGTCCTTGGTCACTTGCCTTGACCAAAACCAGTTTAAACAATACTGCTCATAGCAAAATAATTAAAATTGTAATGCAGCAAAACAACAAACGTAATGAGCAAATACTTGTATAAAATACAATAATTGGCAAGAATGACTGGCTACGCACAACCCCTTATATTTCTCGTAATAAATGGACAAAAAGTGTCTGTACGAGTGATCAAAAAGATCTTACACTTATAAGCAACTAGTCACATAAAATGACCAACCCTTTTTCATAACTTGTAAAAAGTAAAATTAATACAAGCCAATCCTTTAAGAAGGATTATTCATTGATAGTACTTGCGCAGGTGTTCTCCATTCCAATAGCAAGGAATGAGATCTCTGTTTAAGCGAGCAAGTTTATAGGTGCTTGGGTGAAGGACTTCTTCAATCTACTATGGCCCTTCCCAATTAGGTCCGAGTACTCCAGCACCTTGGTCGCGGGTGTTCAGGAAAACTCTTCAAAGTACTATGTAACGCTCTACTTCCTTAGAGCCGTTACTAAGTGAGTTTAAACTGTGCATTCAGCTCGCTAATCAAGATTTTAGGTCAAAAAGTGTAATTAAATCAATAACAGGGTTACAAACTTTGAAAATAATTCCATTCACTGAAAATCATAAAATATTTGACATCTGGGATCCCAAAAAACTGTTTGGAAATATTTACAACATATAAGTACAAACAACGTCGACTAAACGACAAAATCTAAGTTTTAATACAATCATCTCTCAAAACCACTGGCTGTGGCAGCCAGACAGGCCAAACATGTACGCGCCGCTTCACGCTCTCTGTACTCATGGTTGGTCGACTTTTCCCTTGCCCTTACCTACACCACAAAGCACCCGTGAGCCGAATCCCAGCAAGAAAACCCTCACAAGTAGAAAACATATGCATAACAAACACTCAGCATATAAATAGGCCATCAATAGGCAAAAACACATACGGCCATGTCGTCCCAGGCGCTTTAGCAGGCCCTGGGTTCGCGGTCCACACCGTGAGGATATCACCGTTCCTGGCTCTTGCCGAACATTTACACAATTGCATCCATAGTATAATAAACAAATACTGAACATTAACAAATTCAATCAAAGGGCTACGCCCTACAATTCAAACATATTGGGCTCTGCCCTGCATACAAGCTCTATGAGAACAGTGGTTTTCTTACCTGCGTCTCGAGCTTTCCGAGCACCGATATCCCGAGCACACTCCCCTAACTTGAGCCTCGCCGAAACCCTAGTCACAATGCATTAACAATATTCATCCATCAAGTTCTAATCCATTAAATAACTTTGAGCCAAAACTCTATTCTCCGGGACCTTGAATTCTATCAATCCGGGAAATAAAATCCATCCCGAGCCTTAACCTTTCAGTTCCCAAGCCTAAACACACTTAAAAACACAAAATGGCACTAAGATCCGTGGCCCTACCCCACAAGTGCCACGGCTAGCCTCGAAACAGAGGCTAGCACCTCCCTGGAACATGCACGGGCCGCGGCCTTCACCTCCAAACCCATAAATCTCCATCTTATCCTACATTTTCTTCAAACCATCTCATCCAAAATCACCTCAACCCAGAAATTAAACCCAAAAATCAAGCTTAAGCCTCTCTACCACACCATCTAAGCTTTTCACACAGCCATGAAACTCAGCTCACAACCAAACTTAACTCATAATCCCAATTCACATGCAGCTCATGGTTTAAACTACAATTCAACTGAATCTCAAGAAATTTTAAGGTTAAACTCCTTACCTCAGCTGATAATTCCTAGCCTTGTTTTGTTCCTCCACCTTCAAAGCTCTCACACAACAAGCCTCAAACCTTGGATTTCAGCTGGAAATCTCCCAAGCTCATACACCACAAGCCAAAATGATAAACCGACCTTGAGAGGAAAAAGTTGAAGACTGATTCTCCTCTTTGGTTCCAACAGTTTCCTTTTACTTAACTATGTCTAATTTTACCCTTACAAAATGACCAAGCTGCCCCTTAAGCTTAGCCTCTATCTTTAATTGACCCAAGGGCAATTTAGTCATTTACCAAATCCTGCTAAGTCCTCAAGGTCCAAAATATTAATTTTCCCCAATATTCTTTCCTATACACTCTAACCTCAAATATATCTCCGAATATTTATTTTCATACCCCGATAACCCAATATAATAGTTAATACCCAAATTACCCCTCGACTCGCCCCGAGTCGGATTCTCAACCCCGTTGTGACTTCCTGGCTAACTGCTCTCTAGAACTGTCTCGGATCGTGCTACACAGATATATCACATGCATATCATATTTATCACATTTACGCCCTCAACGGGCTAAAATCACAAACATACCCCTAATATCCAAACGGGACCCACATGCACATTTAACTCAACTAAATATGCATCTCTATCACATACTCACATAAATTCACATATTAACATATTAAATCATTTATTGCCCTCCAGGCACGCTAATCAAGGCCCTAAGCCTTATTAGCAAATTTGGGTCGTTACAACTATCCCCTCCTTACAGAAATTTCGTCCTCGAAATTACCTGTACAACTCGGGATACCGCTCCCTCATCTCTGATTCAAGCTCCCACGTCGCCTCCTCAACTTTGTTGTTCCTCCACAGCACCTTCACTAGGACAATAGTCGTGTTCCGCAAGACTTTATCCTTCCATTCAAGAACCTGAACTGGCTTCTCCTCATAGGGCAAATTCTGATCCAGTTCCAAGTTCTCATAACTCAAAACGTGCGTCGTATCTAACACATACTTTCGAAGCATGGACACATGGAAAACATCATGAACCCCTGATAAAGCTGGAGGCATCGCTAGTCTGTAAGCTACTTTTCCAACTCGCTCCAACAAACCTAGGGCTCAGCTTGCCCCAAACACCAAACCGTTTCACTCCCCTCAAAGGTGAAACCCTAAGAAACACATGATCACCAACCTAAAATTCCACACTCCTGTGTTTCAGGTCTGAATAACTTTTCTGACGACTCTGGGAGGCAAGCATTTGCGCTCTAATCTTCTCAATCGCCTCATTGGTCCTTTGAACCATCTCTGGACCCAGATATCTCCTCTCACCTGTCTCATCCCAATGAATAGGTGATCTACACTTCCTTCCATAAAGGATCTCATACGGAGCCACTCCGATGGTCGCCTGATAACTGTTGTTATACGAGAACTCGATCAAAGGGAGATACTTACTCCATGATCCCCCAAAATCTAGCACACAGGCTCGCAACATGTCCTCCAATATCTGAATCGTCCTCTCAAACTGTCCATCTGTCTGAGGATGATAAGCGGTACTAAACCGTAACTGCGTGCCCATAGCCTTCTGCAGACTCTCCCAAAACTTGGAAGTGAAGTTGGGGTGTCTGTCGGATACTATCGACCTCGGAGCCCCATGAATTCGAACAATCTCCTTCACATATAACTCAGCATACTACTCCACAGTATAAGTTGTCCTAATAGGCAAAAAGTGGGCGGACTTGGTATACCTATCCACAATCACCCACACCGAGTCATGCTGTCCCACAGTCCTCGACAAACCAACCACAAAGTCCATGGTGATATCTTCCCACTTCCATTCTGGAATCCCCAGAGGCTACAACAACCCCGCTGGCCTCTGATGCTCAGCCTTAACCTGCTGACAAGTTAAGCACTTGGCCACATAATCCACCACATCCCTCTTCATACCCGACCACCAATATAAAGCTCTCAAATCCTGGTACATCTTCGTCGTACCCAGGTGCAAAGAATAGGGAGTGGTATGTGATTCATCTAAGATCTCCCACCGAATATCAAAATCCATTGGAACGCAAATCCGACCCTTGTAGAAAAGTCCTTAGTCGCTCCGACTAAGACATCCTCTCTGTGTCCTCTCAACTGAGGATCTCTCCCCTGCGCCTCCTTGATCCTCTCAAGGAGTGTAGACTGAAGAGTGATGTTGGCCAACTGACCAACCACCAACTCTATAACTGCTCTAGTCATCTCCTCGGCTAACTTATCAGATATCTGCCTCAAACTAAACAACTGTCCTGGGCCTTTCCGACTCAATGCATCAGCCACTACATTAGCCTTCCCAGGATGGTATAGGATATCACAATCGTAATCCTTAACCAAATCCAACCACCGCCTCTGGCGCATATTCAGATCCTTCTGAGTAAAGAAATACTTCAAGCTCTTATGGTCGGTGTATATCTTGCACTTCTCACCATAGAGATAATGTCTCCAAATCTTAAGTGCGAACACCACCGCTGCCAACTCCAAATCATGCGTGGGATACCTCTGCTCATACTCCTTTAGCTGTCTCGATGAATAGGCTATCACCTTACCAGCTTGCATTAGCACACACCCCAAACCCTGTCTGGAAGCATCACAATAGACCACAAACTTCTCATTATCTGTCGGCAAACTTAACACTAGCGCAGTGATCAATCGCCGCTTCAACTCCTTGAAGCTATTCTCACACCTATCTGTCCAGACATACCTTGTCTTCTTCTTTGTCAGTTCTGTCAAAGGCGCAGCTATTCTGGAGAACCTCAACAAACCGTCGATAATACCCTGCTAAACCCAGAAAGCTTCTTACTTCAGGAACACTGCTCGGTCTAGGGCATTCTCTTACTGCCTCAATCTTACTTGGATCAACCAGAATCTCCTCCTTACTGACGATATGGCCCATAAATGTAACTTGTGGTAACCAGAACTCACACTTACTGAACTTAGCATATAACTTATGCTCCCTCAACTGCTGTAGAACCAACCGCAGATGTTGCTCGTGCTCTGCCTCTGACTGAGAATACACCAGGATGTCATCGATGAACACAATCACAAACTTATCCAAATAATCCTTGAAAACCCTATTCATCATGTCCATAAAAGCTGCTGGGGCATTGGTTAATCCAAAGGACATAACTAGGAATTCATAGTGTCCATACCTCGTTTGGAAAGCGGTCTTTGGTATGTCCTCCTCTTGAATCCTTAATTGATGGTAACTTGATCGGAGAGCTGTCTTGGAAAACACTGTTCTTCCCTGTAACTGATCAAATAAATCATCGATCCTAGGAAGTGAATACTTGTTCTTAATGGTTAACTTATTCAACTCCCTGTAATCAATACACATCCTAAAGGATCCATCCTTCTTCTTAACAAACAACACTGGAGCACCCCATGGCGAGAAACTCGGTCTGATGAACCCCAAATCAAGTAACTCTTGCAACTGAATCTTCAACTCCTTTAACCTCCGCTGGAGCCATTCTGTAAGGTGTCCTAGATACTGGCTCCGCTCCTGGTGCCAACTCTATAACAAATTCAATCTCACACTACGGCGGCAATCTTGGCAGGTCTGTTGGAAATAAGTCCAGAAACTCACACACCAATCTAGTCTCACCCGGTCCAACCGACACCACCCTATAGGTATCCACAACACTCGCTAGAAATCCCATACAACCTTCCTGCATCAGGTCTCTAGCCTTCAATGTTGAAATCACTGGTACTCGCGGTCCACTAACTGCCTCCACAAACACAAAGGGTATCTCCCCTTCCGGTTCAAAAGTCACCATTCTGTGCTTGCAGTCTATCATTGCCCCATACTTTGATAACCAATTCATCCCTAGAATCATATCAAATTCATCCATCTCCAACTCAATTAAATCAACAGACAGTTCCCTATCATCTATCTCTACTGGCAATGCTCTAATCCATTTCCTAGAGACTACCAGTTCTCCTGTTGGCAACAAAGTCTGAAATCCCCTAGCATACACACCACTAGGTCTACAAAGCTAGTATATCACTCTAGCAGATACAAATGAATGGGTAGCTCCCGAATCAAACAATGCAGTATACAAAGAAACAGCACTAGAGATCTGACCTATCACAACTGAGGGGCTAGCCTCCGCCTCAGTCTGAGTCAAAGTAAATACTCTGGCTGGAGCAAGGCTGTCACTCTGCTTCAGCTCCTCTTTCTTGACTTGAGGGCAGTCCCTCTTCAGATGACTAGCACTCCCACAGACAAAGTAGGCTCTAATCCTGCACTCACCCTGGTGTCGACGTCTGCACCGCGGACACACCGGGAAACTCCTCTAGTTGTCACTTCCACCCTGACGGTCAGTAGAAGCACCCCATGCCCTCCTATCTGAACTGGGAGGAACAAAGGAATCTGGGGCCTTCCTCTTCTGCTCACTAGAGCCACCACCCCGACTGGATCCAACATGATACGAATCACGCCAACAAGTGTGACGAAACCCGACACCAAATATGGAACAGCCACCAAGAACACACGAGATTGGAATGGAACCGCGACCCAATGCTTAGCCAAGCATGAACCTTGGTATGAGGAAGACGCCACAAACGGGGATGGAATCCGTTTGATAAGTCAGGATGAACGCCACAAGGAATCTCCTTGATAAGTTCAAAAGTTTCTTCAAGAACTCAAGAAGAAATAAACTCACAATTTTCATTCAACATAATCTGCTTTTTTCCAAAATGTTTTCAAGGCCTTATATAGCCGAAAATTACATCAATACAAGCCCCTTTGTCTTCCTAAAAACCGAAATATTAAAGACAAGCCTTTTGTCTTCCTAATGAAACCGAAAAATAAAGACAACCCTTTGTCTTCCTAATGAAAACCGAAATTTAAAGACAACCCTTTGTCTTCCTAATAAAAACCGAAAATTAAAGACAAAAAGGACTCTTGGACTCACACAAGTCAAGTGTTTGACTTATCACAAAATAAACAAAGACTACAAAAACGTGATTAAAAATAAAAAGACTCATTACAAGAAGCTAAATATTGATCAAGCTCCTAAACTGGTGTCCTCATCATTCCTCCCCTCTTGGCTTGGATCAACTGGAACTTGACTTGGATTTTGAGTCTTGGTGTCCTCATCACAACAGCACTGTCCTCTTGGCATCGTGCCTAGCAGCGCTCTCCCTCCATATTTGATCTTCGGCCCTCTCAGCTGTAAGGGCCTTGTCCACTACCTAAGCATAAGTAGTAGTCTCTGGATCCAAAGTAATATTCACATCGCGGGCGATCATAACGTTCAAATCCCGCACAAACCTGTCTCTTCTTGCCGCATCAGTCGACACTAAATCTGGCGCAAACTTCGCCAATCTGTCAAACTTCAGAGCATACTTTGTCACTGTCAATCGGTTCTGAGTCAGGTTGATGAACTTGTCAACCTTCACAGCTCGAACTGCCACACTATAATACTTCTCATTAAATAAGATTATGAACTCTTCCCAAGTCATCACTGTTACGTTCCTTCTCTGAACTACCACGTCCCACCAGATGCGGGCATCCTCTCTGAACATGTTGCTAGCACAGGCTACCCTCTCATTTCCCTAAACCCTCATAAAATCCAGAATTGAGGAAATCATATTCATCCACTGCTCTGCTCTACCCGCAGTGGGTCTGGTCCACCCTCGAAGGTGCGAGGATGTTGTTTCCTGAACCTCTCATACAGAGGTTGATACGAACCACACCAACGATTGTGGTGAAACCCGACACCAAATATGGCAGCCACCAAGAACACATGAAATGGGAATGAAAACCGCGACCCAATGCTTAGCCAAGCACGAACCTTGGTATGAGGAAGACGCCACAAACGGGGATGGGAATCCGTTTGATAAGTCGGATTGAACGCAACAAGGAATACCCTTGATAAGTTGGAATAGTCTCTTCAAGAACTCAAGAAGAAAACCTCTCAATTTTCATTTCATCAAAATCTGATTTTTCCAAATGTTTTCAAGGCCTTATATAGCCGAAAAATACATCAAGACAAGCCCCTTGTCTTCCTAAAAACCGAAAAATAAAGACAACCTTTTGTCTTCCTAATGAAAACCGACAAATAAAGACAACACTTTTTCTTCCTAATGAAAACTGAAATTTAAAGACAACCCTTTGTCTTCCTAATGAAAACCGAATATTAAGGACAAAAGGACTCTTGGACTCACACAAGTCAAGTGTTTGACTTTTCACAAAATAAACAAAGACTAAATAAAAAATACAAGATGAAAAAATACAATAAGACTCATCAAGCACCTAAACTGAGTATTTTGGCTCGCGCCCTCGTCACCAGACCAACTGGAACTAGATTTGGATCTTTAGTCTCGGTGTGAGTCTGGAAAACCTTCTTAAAATTTTTTGTTATATTCTTGTTCCCCATAGTCTAGAGGCCCTTTTTCCAAATCCCCACACAAGTGTTCCAAAAATCACTATTTTTTTGCCACTTTTTCATCGGTTTTCGTTTGATTTGTTTGGTAGAATTGGCTGCTTGAACCTCCATATCACCGTTTCATTAGTTTTCAAAGAGCTTAAAGAAGAAAATAGAGGGGGAAAAGGCAGAGGTGTGAGCTTATTTGAGGGTAAAAGCCATCATTGAGTGCAAACACGAGTGTACTTGAGTGACCATTTTCTTTGAGTGAAACACGCGAGGGAGTGTAGTGAGGTCCTTTCTATAATTGTCTAACCTTATTGTTTTGCAGATTCTCCATCATGTCACAAAATACAGAAAGAAATGCAGGCAATGACGCTCCACCACCTACAGTTCCAAATCTACAAATTGAAGCATTAATGGGGGAGATGAGGAGGATGTTGAGGGAGGAGTGTGAGCAAATACATGAGCGGTTGGATAGGGTAGAAGAGGGGGCACAACGGAGACCAAGGAGGGGTAGGGTACACCAAAGGGAGGATGAGAATGAAGGGGATTTAGAAGGGGTAGTTTCTGATGATGAATTTGATAGGATGTCGACGGGTAACCATAGGAGGTATGGTGGGAATAGAGAAGATAGGAACCAGGTAGATAATTATATGGGGAATATCAAAATGAGAATCCCAGCATTTCAGGGGAAGAGTGATCCTGAAGCATACCTTGAGTGGGAGAAGAAGATGGAGCTAGTTTTTGATTGTCACAACTACTCCGACATGAAGAAGGTAAAACTTGCTGCCATTGAGTTTACTGATTATGCTATTGTTTGGTGGGATCAGTTGTGCATCAACAGGAGGCGGAGTGGAGATCGCCCTATTGACACATGGGAGGCAATGAAGAGGGTGATGAGGCGACGGTTTGTACCACCTCATTATTATCGAGATCTGTACCTTAAGTTGCAGGGTCTTCGTCAGGGCTACAAAAGCGTTGATGAGTATTACAAGGAGATGGAGATGGCTATGATTAGAGCCAATGTTGAAGAGGATCGGGAGGCAACCATGGCAAGGTTTTTGAATGGGTTGAACCGAGAGATTGCTGACCCAATCGAGCTACACCATTATGTGGAATTGGAGGATTTGGTTCATATGGCAATCAAAGTTGAGAGGCAGCTCAAGAAGGGTAGTTCAAGTTCGAGGTCAAGACCGAGCCCACACAATCCAAGTACAACACCTTGGAGGTCGAACTATCCAAAGAAAGAAGACCAACCCACTTCATCATCTACACCAAAACCAGCCACCACAGCCACACCACCTCAAGGTAAAACAACTCCTACTAAGTCTCATTCTAGTGAGATAAGGTGTTTCAAATGTCAGGGGCGAGGACACATAGCTAGCCAGTGTCCAAACAAGAGAGTCATGGTGATTCGAGAAAGTGGAGAGCTCGATTCTGAAGATGAAGATGATCTTGCTGACATGCCACCATTGGAAGATGCTTCTATCGATGATGAAGAGTATGGGCCAGAATCTGGTGAGATGCTTGCACTAGTCACACGACGAGCCTTAAATTTGCAAGCAAAAGAAGAGGAAGAAGAGGTGCAGCGGGAGAACATCTTTCACACTCGTTGTCATGTGAAAGACAAGGTATGCTGATGAGGACACCAAGACTCAAAATCCAAGTCAAGTTCCAATTGATCCAAGTCAAGAGGGGAGGAATGATGAGGACACCAGTTTAGGAGCTTGATCAATATTTAGCTTCTTGTAATGAGTCTTTTTATTTTTAATCACGTTTTTTTTAGTCTTTGTTTATTTTGTGATAAGTCAAACATTTGACTTGTGTGAGTCCAATAGTCCTCTTGTCTTTAATTTCAGTTTTCATTAGGAAGACAAAGGGGCTGCCCTTAATTTTTCGGTTTCATTAGGAAGACAAAGGGGCTGCCCTTAATTTTTCGGTTTCATTAGGAAGACCAAGGGTCTTGTTTTCATGTAATTTTCATCCTTATAAGGACTGCCAAAACATTTGAAAAAAATCAGATTATGTTGAATGAAATTGTGAGTTTATTTCTTCTTGAGTTCTTGAAGAAACTTTTGAACTTATCAAGGAGATTCCTTGTGGCGTTCATCCTGACTTATCAATCGGATTCCATCCCCGTTTGTGGCGTCTTCCTCATACCAAGGTTCGTGCTTGGCTAAGCATTGGGTCGCGGTTCCATTCCAATCTCGTGTGTTCTTGGTGGCTGTTCCATATTTGGTGTCGGGTTTCGTCACACTTGTTGGCGTGGTTCGTATCATATGCAGTGTTATTATTGATGGTGGTAGTTGCACTAACGTTGCTAGTTCTTCCATGGTTGAAAAGCTGGGGCTCCCAACGCTTAAACATCCTTGTCCATACAAGTTGCAGTGGTTGAATGATAGTGGTGAAGTGAGGGTTACAAAACAGGTGCTGGTATCATTTCGAATTGGCAAGTATGAGGATGAGGTATTGTGCGATGTGGTTCCCATGCAAGCTGGACACCTCCTTCTAGGAAGGCCTTGGATATTTGATCGGCGAGTCCAGCATGATGGCTTCACCAACAAGTACTCATTCACGTTCCATCAACGAACAATCACTCTAGCTCCATTGACGCCAAAGCAAGTATATGAAGACCAAGTGAGGTTGCAAAAATTGAGTGATAAAAAAAAATTGAGTGAGCAAAAGAAGGAGAGTGAAAAGATGAATGTGAGTGAGAAAAAAGAGAGACAAAGGGAGAAAAGGGTCGAATCAAGTGAGAGAGAAAAGAAAGAGAAGAGTCCGATCAATGAGGGAAAATTAGAGAGAAAACAAAGTAATTTTTATGCAAAAAAAAGTGAGGTTAAGGAGGCTCTTTTAAACACTAACCAACTTGATGCTAACAAGGGTCGTCACAAGCAGGTTTTTGATCCCGGTGATTGGGTATGGTTACACATGAGGAAATAGCGATTCCTAGCACAAAGACGTTCCAAATTGCTACCTCGAGGAGATGGGTGATACGAACCACGCCAACAAGTGTGACGAAACCCGACACCAAATATGGAACAGCCACCAAGAACACACGAGATTGGAATGGAACCGCGACCCAATGCTTAGCCAAGCACGAACCTTGGTATGAGGAAGACGCCACAAACGGGGATGGAATCCGTTTGATAAGTCAGGATGAACGCCACAAGGAATCTCCTTGATAAGTTCAAAAGTATCTTCAAGAACTCAAGAAGAAATAAACTCACAATTTCATTCAACATAATCTGATTTTTCCAAATGTTTTCAAGGCCTTATATAGCCAAAAATTACATCAATACAAGCCCCTTTGTCTTCCTAAAAACCGAAATATTAAAGACAAGCCTTTTGTCTTCCTAATGAAACCGAAAAATAAAGACAACCCTTTGTCTTCCTAATGAAAACTGAAATTTAAAGACAACCCTTTGTCTTCCTAATAAAAACCGAAAATTAAAGACAAAAGGACTATTGGACTCACACAAGTCAAATGTTTGACTTTTCACAAAACAAAGACTAAATAAAAAACGTGATTAAAAATAAAAAGACTCATTACAGGAAGCTAAATATTGATCAAGCTCCTAAACTGGTGTCCTCATCATTCCTCCCCTCTTGACTTGGATCAACTGGAACTTGACTTGGATTTTTAGTCTTGGTGTCCTCATCATTCCCCCCCTCTTGAGAAAGATTTGACCTCAAATCGTCACCTGCATCAAAAGGACTCAAATCAGAAACATTAAAAGTAGCACTAACAGTATACTCACCTGGTAAATCGAGTCTGTAGGCATTGTCATTGATCCTTTCTAGCACTTGAAACGGCCCATCTCCTCGAGGTAGCAATTTGGAACGTCTTTGTGCTGGGAATCGCTCTTTCCTCATGTGTAACCATACCCAATCACCGGGATAAAAAACCTGCTTGTAAGCATCAAGTTGGTTAGTGTTTAAAAGAGCCTCCTTAACCTCACTTTTTTTTGCATAAAAATTATTTTGTTTTCTCTCTAATTTTCCCTCATTGATCGAACTCTTCTCTTTCTTTTCTCTCTCACTTGATTCAACCCTTTTCTCTCTTTGTCTCTTTTTTTCTCACTCTCATTCATCTTTTCACTCTCCTTCTTTTGCTCACTCAATTTTTTTTGATCACTCAATTTTTGCAACCGCACTTGGTCTTCATATACTTGCTTTGGCGTCAATGGAGCTAGAGTGATTGTTCGTCGATGGAACGTGAATGAGTACTTGTTGGTGAAGCCATCATGCTGGACTCGCCGATCAAATAGCCAAGGCCTTCCTAGAAGGAGGTGTCCAGCTTGCATGGGAACCACATCGCACAATACCTCATCCTCATACTTGCCAATTCGAAATGATACCAGCACCTGTTTTGTAACCCTCACTTCACCACTATCATTCAACCACTGCAACTTGTATGGACAAGGATGTTTAAGCGTTGGGTGCCCCAGCTTTTCAACCATGGAAGAACTAGCAACGTTAGTGCAACTACCACCATCAATAATAACAATGCATACCTTGTCTTTCACATGACAACGAGTGTGAAAGATGTTCTCTCGCGGCACCTCTTCTTCCTCTTCTTTTGCTTGCAAGTTTAAGGCTCGTCTTGTGACTAGTGCAAGCATTTCACCAGATTCTGGTCCATACTCATTGTCAGAAGCATCTTCCAATGGTGGCATGCCAGCAAGATCATCTTCCTCTTCGGAATCTATCTCCCCATTATCCCGAATTACCATAACTCGCTTGTTTGGACATTGGCTAGCTATGTGTCCTCGCCCCTGACATTTGAAACATTTTATCTCACTAGAATGGGACGAAGTAGGGGCTGTTTTACCTTGAGGGGTCGTGGCTGGTTTTGGTGTAAAGGATGAAGTAGGTTGGTCTTCTTCCTTCTTTGGATAGTTCGACTGCCAAGGTGTTGCACTTGAATGGTGTGGGCTCGGTCTTGGCTTTGAACTTGTACTTCCCCTCTTGAGCTGCCTCTCAACTTTGATTGCCATATGCACCAAATCTTCCAATTCCACATAATGGTGTAGCTCAATTGAATTAGCAATCTCTCGGTTCAACCCATTCAAAAACCTTGCCATGGTTGCCTCCCGATCCTCTTCAACATTGGCTCTAATCATAGCCATCTCCATCTCCTTTTAATACTCATCAACACTCTTGGAACCTTGACGAAGGCCCTGCAACTTAAGGTATAGATCTCGATAATAATGAGGTGGTACAAACCGTTGCCTCATCACCCTCTTCATTGCCTCCCATGTGTCAATAGGTCGATCTCCACTCCGCCTCCTGTTGATGCACAACTGATCCCACCAAACAATAGCATAATCAGTAAACTCAATGGCAGCTAGTTTTACCTTCTTCATGTCGGAGTAGTTGTGACAATCAAAAACTAACTCCATCTTCTTTTCCCACTCAAGGTATGCCTCAGGATCGCTCTTCCCCTGAAATGCTGGAATTCTCATCTTTATATTTCCTAAATAATCATCTACCTGGTTCCTAGCTTCTCTATCCCGACCATACCTCCTATGGTTACCCGCCGACATCCTATCAAACTCTTCATCAGAAACTAACCCTTCCAAATCCCCTTCATTCTCATCCTCCCTTTGGTACACCCTATTCCTCCGTGGCCTCCGTTGTGTTCCTTCTTCTACCCTATCCAACCTCTCATGTATTTGCTCACACTCCGCTCTCATCATCCTTCGCATCTCCCCAATTAGTGCTTGCATTTGCAGATTCGGAACTTCAAGTGGTGGAATATCATTGCTTGCATTTTTCTCTGGATTTTGTGCCATGATGGAAATCTGCAAAATAAGGTTAGAATAATATGGAGAAAAGACCTCACCACACTCCCTCACGTGTTTCGCTCAAATAATATTTTCACTCAAATCCCCTCGTGTTTCACTCAATTTCAATGGCTTTTACCCTCAAATAGGCTCACACCTCTGCCTTTTTCCACTCGTATTCTTCTTTAAGCCCTTTAAAAACTAATCAAACAGTAATATGGAGGTTCAAGAAGCAAATCCAACCAAACAAACCAAACGAACACCGACGAAAATTGGTGAAAATGACGAAAAATGATGATTTTTTGGAACACTTGTGTGGGGTTTTGGCAAAAAGGCCTCTAGACCATAAGGAACAAGATTAGAACAAAAAATTTTAAGAGAGGTTTCCAGACTCTTTGTTTTCTTCTTTTTTTTTTCTATTTATTATTATTTTTTTTTCTCAAATGCAGATACAAGACACAAGAAGAATCAGAATTGGTGGAATTACAACAATTCGAAAACAATACAACTCGGATTGCACAACAAGAACAAGAACAATTAGATATTTCACAACAAGAACAAGAGACCCCAATCCCAATTTCGGATTTCACAATAAGAAAAGAGAACTCAATCCCAATTCGGATTTCACAACAAGAACCAGAGAAAAAAAAAAAAAACTGATACGAACTGATACGAACCACGCCAACAAGTGTGACGAAACCCGACACCAAATATGGAACAGCCACCAAGAACACACGAGATTGGAATGGAACCGCGACCCAATGCTTAGCCAAGCACGAACCTTGGTATGAGGAAGACGCCACAAACGGGGATGGAATCCGTTTGATAAGTCAGGATGAACGCCACAAGGAATCTCCTTGATAAGTTCAAAAGTTTCTTCAAGAACTCAAGAAGAAATAAACTCACAATTTCATTCAATATAATCTGATTTTTCCAAATGTTTTCAAGGCCTTATATAGCCAAAAATTACATCAATACAAGCCCCTTTGTCTTCCTAAAAACCGAAATATTAAAGACAAGCCTTTTGTCTTCCTAATGAAACCGAAAAATAAAGACAACCCTTTGTCTTCCTAATGAAAACTGAAATTTAAAGACAACCCTTTGTCTTCCTAATAAAAACCGAAAATTAAAGACAAAAGGACTATTGGACTCACACAAGTCAAATGTTTGACTTTTCACAAAACAAAGACTAAATAAAAAACGTGATTAAAAATAAAAAGACTCATTACAGGAAGCTAAATATTGATCAAGCTCCTAAACTGGTGTCCTCATCATTCCTCCCCTCTTGACTTGGATCAACTGGAACTTGACTTGGATTTTTAGTCTTGGTGTCCTCATCAATGGGCCGTTTCAAGTGCTAGAAAGGATCAATGACAATGCCTACAAACTCGATTTACCAGGTGAGTATATTGTTAGTGCTACTTTTAATGTTTCTGATTTGAGTCCTTTTGATGCAGGTGACGATTTGAGGTCAAATCTTTCTCAAGAGGGGGGGGGGGGGGGGGGGGGGGAATGATGAGGACACCAAGACTCAAAATCCAAGTCAAGTTCCAGTTGGTCCAGTGACGAGGGCACGAGCCAAGAGATTCAAGGAAGAACTTAACAGCCTAGTCCACAAAGTCCTAAAACAAGAGGAGACCGTGGTCAACATTGAAGGAGAACAAAGACTTGTCTTACTCATCAAAGTTGACTGAGTTTAGGAGCTTAATGAGTCTTTTTATTTTTAGTCACGTTTTTTAGTCTTTGTTTATTTTGTGATAAGTCAAACATTTGACTTGTGTGAGTCCAATAGTCCTTTTGTCTTTAATTTTCGGTTTTCATGAGGAAGACAAAAGGCTTGTCTTTAATTTCGGTTTTCACTAGGAAGACAAAGGGGCTGTCCTTAATTTTTCGGTTTCATTAGGAAGACCAAGGGTCTTGTTTTCATGTAATTTTCGTCCTTATAAGGACTGCCAAAACAATGTGAAAGGGCAGATTATGTTGAATGAAATTGTGAGTTTATTTCTTCTTGAGTTCTTGAAGAAACTTTTGAACTTATCAAGGAGATTCCTTGTGGCGTTCATCCTGACTTATCAAACGGATTCCATCCCCGTTTGTGGCGTCTTCCTCATACCAAGGTTCGTGCTTGGCTAAGCATTGGGTCGCGGTTCCATTCCAATCTCGTATGTTCTTGGTGGTTGTTCCATATTTGGTGTCGGGTTTCATCACAATGTTGGTGTGGTTCGTATCACAAAGAACTAATGTAAACAAGGAAATAAGAACACGATTTGAACAAAGAAACAATCTGGAATAAAGAGATTAACTATAATGGTTTCGGATTTTTAGAAGGAAAACAAGAACAAAGACTAAGAAAATCAAGAACACGAATAGATAGATTTTTTTTTTTTTTATTTCAGAAACCCTAAAATAGAAATACGAATAGAATAGAAACACAAATGAAAGAAAAAAAAAGGATAGGCCAAACCGAATGATCCTAAGCTCTGATACCAACTGATACGAACCACACCAACGATTGTGGTGAAACCCGACACCAAATATGGCAGCCACCAAGTACACACGAAATGGGAATGAAAACCGCGACCCAATGCTTAGCCAAGCATGAACCTTGGTATGAGGAAGACGCCACAAACGGGGATGGGAATCCGTTTGATAAGTCAGATTGAACGCCACAAGGAATACCCTTGATAAGTTCGAATAGTCTCTTCAAGAACTCAATCAAGAAGAAAACCTCTCAATTTTCATTTCATCAAAATCTGATTTTTCCAAATGTTTTCAAGGCCTAATCTAGGCAAAAATTACATCAAGACAAGCCCTTTGTCTTCCTAAAGCAAAACCGAAATTAAAAAAAACAAGCCTTTTGTCTTCCTAATGAAAACCGAAATTAAAGACAAAAGGACTCTTGGACTCACACAAGTCAAGTGTTTGACTTTTCACAAAATAAACAAAGACTAAATAAAAAATACAAGATGACAAAATACAATAAGACTCATCAAGCTCCTAAACAGAGTCTTTTGGCTCGCGCCCTCGTCACCAGACCAATTGGAACTAGACTTGGATCTTTAGTCTTGGTGTCCTCATCATTCCCCCCCTCTTGAGAAGGATTTGTCCTCAAATCTTCACCTGCATCAAAAGGACTCAAATCAGAAACATTAAAAGTAGCACTAACAGTATACTCACCTAGTAAATCGAGTCTGTAGGCATTGTCATTGATCCTTTCTAGCACTTGAAACGGACCATCTCCTCGAGGTAGCAATTTGGAACGTCTTTGTGCTTGGAATCGCTCTTTCCTCATGTGTACACATACCCAATCACCGAGGTCAAAAACCGCTTGTGACGACCTTTGTGAGCATCAAGTTGGTTAGTGTTTAAAAGAGCCTCCTTAACCTCTATTTTTTTTGCATAAAAATTATTCTGTTTTCTCTCTAATTTTCCCTCATTGATCGAACTCTTCTCTTTCTTTTCTCGCTCACTTGATTCAACCCTTTTCTCTCTTTGTCTCTCTTTTTTCTCACTCTCATTCATCTTTTCACTCTCCTTCTTTTTCTCACTCAATATTTTTTATCACTCAATTTTTGCAACCTCACTTGGTCTTCATATACTTTCTTTGGCGTCAATGGAGCTAGAGTGATTGTTCGTTGATGGAACGTGAATGAGTACTTGTTGGTGAAGCCATCATGCTGGACTCGCTGATCAAATAGCCAAGGCCTTCCTAGAATTCCAAATGTTTTCAAGGCCTTATATAGCCGAAAAATACATCAAGACAAGCCCCTTGTCTTCCTGAAAAACCGAAAAATAAAGACAACCTTTTGTCTTCCTAATGAAAACCGACAAATAAAGACAACCCTTTGTCTTCCTAATGAAAACTGAAATTTAAAGACAACCCTTTGTCTTCCTAATGAAAACCGAATATTAAGGACAAAAGGACTCTTGGACTCACACAAGTCAAGTGTTTGACTTTTCACAAAATAAACAAAGACTAAATAAAAAATACAAGATGACAAAATACAATAAGACTCATCAAGCTCCTAAACTGAGTATTTTGGCTCGCGCCCTAGTCACCAGACCAACTGGAACTAGATTTGGATCTTTAGTCTTGGTGTCCTCATCAGAGGTTCCCACTTATTCTCCATAGTAGATTGAATTGGCACTGGCGCCACAACCTGCTGAACTGGCAGCCCAGTGACCTGAGGTGAGGTCTGTTGCCTCAACTGTCGAAGCTCTTCCTCTGTTCGCTACAGCCTTGCTTCCATTTTGGCAAACATCTCTTGCCAATTCTGTGGGGCAGGTGGAGGGTCCTGACCCTGGTTGTCATCCCTACTGCTGCGGAGTCTAGATGATTGTGGAGGCATCTCAATAAATATGCCTGCAACCAACATCGCCGCTCATCAGGCATGATAACAACATCCAAAACCACCTCCCAAACACATTAGCCATCCACAAACAGTAATTCACATAACATACAGATAGCATATAACACACAACAGGCCATGCCTTGGCATCATGCATATATTAACTTATTCGGCATGCTCTAAATGAAATAAGCAGGCAAACAAGGCATTCAAGCACATGTTCAAGCATATTAGTCAATCATACCAACCAACCCTGAGTCAAGCTTGTCATTGACAGCGAGCGTACATGTTCGGTCATTCTCTGGAACCATAAACCTTGGCTCGCTCTGATACCAAGTTGTAACGCCCTACTTCCTTAGAGTCGTTACTAAGTGAGTTTAAAATGTGCAATCAGCTCGCTCATCGAGATTTTAGGTCAAAAAGTGTAATTAAATCAATAACAGGGTTACAAACTTTGAAAATAATTCCATTTATTGAAAATCATAAAGTATTTGACATCTGGGATCCCAAAATACTGTTTGGAAATATTTACAACATATAAGTACAAACCACGTCGACTAAATGACAAAATCTATGTTTTAATACAATCATCTCTTAAAACCACTGGCTATGGCAGCAAGGCAGGCCAAACATGTACGTGCCGCTTCACGCTCTCCGTACTCATGGTTGGTTGACTTTTCCCTTGCCCTTACCTGCACCACAGAGCACCCGCGAGTCGAAGCCCAGCAAGAAAACCCTCACAAGCAGAAAACATATGCATAACAAACACTTAGCATATAAATAGGTCATCAATAGGCAAAAACACATATGGCCATGCCGTCCCAGGCGCTTTACCAGGTCCTGGGGTCGCGGTCCACACTATGAGGATATCCCAAGTATCCTTTAGGGTCTCGCCCTGGCAACTCGCACTCCACATGCTCAACGCTGCTCCTGGCCCCTTGCCGTACTCGGCCTTGCACTCAACGTGCCCCAACGCTGTTCCCGGCCCTTTGCCGTTCCCAGCCCCTGCCGATCTCGGCCCGCTCCGTTCCCGGCTCTTGCCAAACATTTACACAATTGCATTCATAGCATAATAAACAAATACTAAACTTTAACAAATTCAATCAAAGGGCTACGCCCTGCAATTCAAACATATTGGGCTCTGCCCTGCATACAAGCTGTATGAGAACAATGGTTTTCTTACCTGCGTCCCGAGCTTTTCGAGCACCAATATCCCGAGCAAAGTCCCCTAACTTGAGCCTCTTCGAAACCCTAGTCACAACGCATTAACAATATTCATCCATCAAGTTTTAATCCATTAAATAACTTTGAGCCAAAACTCTAATCTCCGATACCTTGAATTCTATCAATCCGGATGATAAAATCCATCCTGAGCCTTGACCTTTGAGTTCCCAAGCCTAAACACACTTAAAAACACAAAATGGCACTAAGAGCCGCGGCCTTACCCCACAAGCGCCACGGCTAGCCTCGAAATAGAGGCTAGCACCTCCCTGGAACACGCACGGGCCGCGGCGCGCCTTGAATGTCTTGGCCTCCCAGGGCCCTGCGTGCACACAGCCACGTCATACCCCCCTAGGGCTGCGTTCCTCGCCTCCAAACCCATAAATCTCCATCTTTTCCTACATTTTCTTCAAACCATCTCATCCAAAATCACCTCAACCTAGCAATTAAACCCAAAAATCAAGCTTAAGCCTCTCTACCACACCATCTAAGCTTTGCTATAAGTTCACACAGCCATGAAACTCAGCTCACAACCAAACTTAACTCATAATCCCAATTCACATGTAGCTCATGGTTTAAACTACAATTCAACTGAAACTCAAGAAATTTTAAGGTTAAGCTCCTTACCTCAGCTGATAATTCCTAGCCTTATTTGTTCATCCACCTTCAAAGCTCTCACACAACAAGCCTCAAACCTTGGATTTCTACTGGAAATCTCCCAAGCTCATACACCACAAGCCAAAATGATAAACTGACCTTGAGAGGAAAAAGCTGAAGACTGATTCTCCTCTTTGGTTCCAGCAGTTTCCTTTTACTTAACTATGTCTAATTTTACCCTTACAAAATGACCAAGCTGCCCCTTAAGCTTAGCCTCTATCTTTAATTGACCCAAGGGCAATTTAGTCATTCACCAAATCCCGCTAAGTCCTCGAGGTCCAAAATATTAATTTTCCCCAATATTCTTTCCTATACACTCTAACCTCAAATATATCTCCGAATATTTATTTTCATACCCCGATAACCCAATTTAATAACTAATACCCAAATTACCCCTCGACTAGTCCCGAGTCGGATTCTTAACCCCGTTGTGACTTCCTGGCTAACTACTCTCTAGAACTATCTCGGATCGTGCTACACAGATATATCACATGCATATCATATTTATCACATTTACGCCCTCAACGGGCTAAAATCACAAACATACCCCTAATTTCCAAACGGGGCCCACATGCACATTTAACTCAGCTAAACATGCATCTCTATCACATACTCACATAAATTCACATATTAACATATTAAATCATTTATTGCCTTCTCGGCATGCTAATCAAGGCCCTAAGCCTTATTAGCAAATTTGGGTCGTTACATACTAGATCTCTGACATCGAATTTCCTTTCTCGTACTTTAGAATTGAAATACCAAGCGACTTTTTGCTGGTACACAGCAACTCGGAGTTGGGCTTGCTCACGCTTCTCATCGACCACGTCTAGGGAGTCCATCAGTAGTTGGATGTTCGAGCCTTGATCGTACGTTATTCTGAGATGCGAAGGCGGATCTAACTCAACAGGCAACATAGCCTCATATCCATAAGCTAAAGAGAATGGAGTATGGCCTGTTGTTGTTCAATGGGAAGTTTTGTACGACCAAAGGACTTTAGGAAATTGTTCTGGCCACGCCCCCTTAGCTTCTTCTAGTCTTTTCTTTAGTGTATCCTTTAGCGTTTTGTTGACTGCTTCGACTTGTCCATTTGCTTGGGGATGAACGACTAAAGAAAAGCTCTTGATAATGCCATGCCGTCCGCAAAAATCTGTGAATAAATCACTATCGAACTGGGTGTCGTTATCTGAGATGATTTTCCTTGGCAATCCATAACGACAAATGATGTTTTTGATCACAAAATCCAGAACGCGAGTGGCTCGGCTTCGGCCCATTTAGTGAAGTAGTCGACGGCAACCACAGCATACTTGACGCCGCCCTTCCCTGTGGGCAGAGATCTAATTAGATCTATGCCCCAGACTGCAAACAGCCATGGACTTTGCATCTGTTTAAGCTCATTAGGGGCTGCTCGTGGGATTTTGGAGAACCTCTAGAACTTGTTGCACCTCTGCACAAACTCCATCGAGTCTTCATTCATCGTGGGCCAGAAGTATCCTTGCCTCAGGATCTTTTTTGACAAGCTTTGCCCCCCAGTGTGGTCTGCACAAAAGCCTTCGTGTACCTCTTTCATTAATTCTTTGGCCTTTTCTTTTGAAATACATCTGAGGAGTGGCATTGAGTATCCCCTTCGGTACAAGATTCCATCAACCAGGTTATACCTAGTAGCTTGTTTGTAGAGTCCAAGAACTTTACTTAGCTAATTGTTTAGTAGTATTATAGTATGTATAGTATTATCTTTGTTACTGTGGATTTTTGGTTCAGACCGGGAATTATTTGGACACTCATAGTAGTACTTATAGATTTTCTAAGTTTAACCTATAGTTTAAGAATATTAAGTATAACCTAAGGTTTGATTATATGACTGATATTAAGGATAGTATTTGTTATATTATAAGGTTTAGATATCAACCAATAGGATTTTAAGCACATGTTATGAATGGTAATTAAGGATTAAGTATTTTTGAGGATTAAATTAAATAAGGGTAAAGTTTGAATGATATAGGGTCAGTCAGCAGCTTTGAATACGTTAAAGGCTTAGTCAAGGCTGTTTACTCCATTCAAACTTAGCTAAAAATGTGTAATTTCGTGTTTAAATATTCAGCGTGTGCCGATATATCGCAGCTATAGGGGGCGATATATCGCAGCATGTAGATACGGAAAACACGAAACGATGCACGGTCGCCTCGGGCATACTGGCCCAGGCGATATATCGCCTACAGGGGGCGATATATCGCCTCCACCAGCATGTTTTCAAACACTTTTGAATTCTTTTTCCTTCAGCCATTCAAACTCCTTCATAAGTCCAGCATCTTTTGAACGAGTCTTCAGCCTCTGCTGAACGATTATTCAAATGATTTTCACCTAAAAAGCCATTATTTTTATTCAAGTAAAATCAAGATACTTTCATCCCCAAAATCTATAAATAGAACCTAGTACCCAGCCATTATTCACCTTTTGCTCTAAGTTCAAAAGCTGCTAGTGTTAAGTGAGTGTGAGAGTGTAAACACCTGGTTTGGGAAAATCATAAGCTTAAACATCATAAGCTTATCAAACACTTTGGGAAGTGAGGTTCTATAGTATTTCGGTTGAGGTGTAGATTGGTCTTTCAAGTCTTTGAGGTAACCAAAACTCTAGTTCATTTCTGTATTATGTTATTTTCTTCCTCATAGTCTTCTACTCAGTTTCCTAACCTCATTCTTATTTCGGTTAGGGAATCCAAGTTCTTAAGCACATAAGTTGTGGTAAGCATATTTTTCAATGGTTTAGTCTTCCTAGTCATTTTCATTTCTTCTTCTTCTTAAGATTCACTCTTTCTCATATGGTTTTAGGAGTGTTCCAAAAGTCCCAACTCAGTCCATTATATCCCGGTAACTTTTGTAAGGAAAATAGGCTAGAATCTATATGTTTATGTTTATGTTATCTTATGTGTTATGTTATGTTATGTTATGAATATGTTATAAATGTGTTTGTTGTAGGCTTGGGCTTATGCCCTATTTGACTAACAAGACCCCAAAAAGATTGTGGGCATATGCCTATTTAGCTGGTAGGACCCCACTAATCTCATGGGCATAAGCTTGTTTAGTCTATGGGACCCCAAGTAATAATGGCCATTATAATAAGTGTATTATGTGTTATGATATGTCTTTACGTTATTATGAAATTGATGTGTATGACTATGTGTTAGATTTTTCCTTGCTGGGCATTAGGCTCATTCCTTTATGTTTATGTGCAGGAAATAAGGTTTAGAGGCGGAAAGATTCGTGACGCTTAGAGGATGTGTATCGATGGCGAATGGAGTCAAGGGGCCGAGCGTTATTCGATTCGAGGATGTAGTCTTGTTTATGTTTTTTTTTGGTTTTAGATGTATTTTTCGCATTTTCTATGTAACCCTTTTTACTTTAAGTTATTTTTGTTTTAAAGACAATGGGTACCCATATCCTACTTATTTTTATGAAAGTAACATTTGTTTCTACAAGTTTATAATAAATTATGGTATTTTCGCAAATGTATGTTTTAGTAAGAATTTGTATGTATAGTTCGATAATGGTCCAGGAGTCTAGATTAGTGGGTCATTAAATTGTTGCTAAACGGTCCTGGCTTTGTTTCTGTCTGTTGGTAACACGCCTTGCGTCAGATACTCTATATATGGTGCCATCCATGTATCTGCCATCAGGAACACCATAGTGGTTTCCTCTGATTGGATGCTTGGCATAGACAGTCGCTCAACTGGCACTATATTTAGAGTATCTGCATCCTTTGCACTTGCTAATTTGGCCAAAGCATCAGCATTGGAATTCTGGTCACAAGGTACTTGCTAGAGGGTGTATTTGTCGAACTGAGCCAATAAATCTTTTGTTTTGTTTAAATAGGCAACCATCTTTAAACCTTGCGCCTGGAATTCTCCCATGACTTGATTTACCACCAGCTGAGAATCATTGTAGATGTTGAGCACCTTTATATTCATGCCCTGGCTAAACGCAACCCAGCGAGTAATGCTTCATACTCGGCCTCGTTGTTAGAAGCAATGAATTCAAACCTGATTGCGCAGTGAAATCGATGCCCTTTCGGCATTATCAATATTACTTCTGCTCCAGTGTGGCACTCATTAGAAGAAGTGTCTGTAAATAATTTCCACAAAGGAGCTTGGTGATACGAACCACGCCAACAAGTGATGAAACCCGACACCAAATATGGAACAGCCACCAAGAACACACGAGATTGGAATGGAACCGCGACCCAATGCTTAGCCAAGCACGAACCTTGGTATGAGGAAGACGCCACAAACGGGGATGGAATCCGTTTGATAAGTCAGGATGAACGCCACAAGGAATCTCCTTGATAAGTTCAAAAGTTTCTTCAAGAACTCAAGAAGAAATAAACTCACAATTTCATTCAACATAATCTGCCTTTTCACATTGTTTTGGCAATCCTTATAAGGACGAAAATTACATGAAAACAAGACCCTTGGTCTTCCTAATGAAAACCGAAATTAAAGAAAACAAGCCTTTTGTCTTCCTAATGAAAACCGAAATTAAAGAAAACAAGCCTTTCGTTATTCCTAATGAAAACCGAAATTAAAGACAAAAGGACTCTTGGACTCACACAAGTCAAGTGTTTGACTTTTACAAAATAAAGAAAGACCAAAACAACAATAACGTAAATAAATTAAAATGACAAATACAATAAGACTCATGAAGCTCCTAAACTCAGTCAACTTTGATGAGTAAGACAAGTCTTTGTTCTCCTTCAATGTTGACCACGGTCTCCTCTTGTTTTAGGACTTTGTGGACTAGGCTGTTAAGTTCTTCCTTGAATCTCTTGGCTCGTGCCCTCGTCACTGGACCAACTGGAACTTGACTTCATACTTGGGTCTTGGTGTCCTCATCATTCCCCCCCCCCCCCCCTCTCTTTAGAAGGATTTGACCTCAAATCGTCACCTGCATCAAAAGGACTCAAATCAGAAACATTAAAAGTAGCACTAACATTATACTCACCTGGTAAATCGAGTCTGTAGGCATTGTCATTGATCCTTTCAATTACTTGAAATGGACCATCTCCTCGAGGTAGCAATTTTGAACGCCTTTGTGTTGGGAATCGCTCTTTCCTCATGTGTAACCATACGCAATCACCGGGCACAAAAACCTGCTTATGACGACCCTTGTTAGCTTGCTTAATGTATTGTTCAGTCCTTCTCTCTATGTTGAGTCGCGCCCTCTCATGGATTTTCTTCACAAATTCTGCCTTCTTCTCGCCATCTAAATTCAAATGCTCAGAAACAGGTAAAGGTGATAAATCCAAAGGAGTTAGAGGATTAAAACCATAAACAATTTCAAATGGTGAAAATTTAGTAGCAGAATGCATTGAACGATTATAAGCAAACTCAACATGTGGCAAACAATCTTCCCAAGTCTTATATTTTTACTTATGATAGCCCTCAACAAGGTGGATAGGGTCCTATTAACTACTTCTGTTTGACCATCGGTTTGAGGGTGACAAGTAGTAGAAAATAATAGTTTTGTCCCAAGTTTTCCCCACAATGTTTTCCAAAAATAGCTTAAGAACTTAGCATCCCTATCTGATACAATTGTTCTAGGCATACCATGTAATCTTACAATCTCCCTAAAGAACAAATCTGCAACGTTAGAGGCATCATCAGTTTTATGACAAGGAATAAAATGAGCCATCTTAGAAAATCTGTCTACAACCACAAAGATTGAATCCCTCCCACGCTTACTTCTAGGTAAACCCAACACAAAATCCATTGAAATGTCAACCCATGGTGAACTAGGGATAGGTAGGGTGTGTAAAGGCCATTTGGCTGAACTCTTGATTTAGCTTGCCTACAAGTGACACACCTACCACAAATTCGCTCAACATCTCGTTTCATGTGGGGCCAAAAGAAGTGCTCTTGCAACATAGCTAGGGTCTTAGCAACTCCAAAATGTCCCATCAACCCTCCCCCGTGGGACTCTCTAACTAGCAAATCTCTCACAGAACAATTGGGTACACACAACCTATGCTCCCTAAACAAGAAACCCTCATGCCTATAAAATTTTCCGTCAGCAGACTTTTCACAAACAGCATAAGTTTCCCCAAAATCATGGTCAGCAGAATACAACTCCTTTATGTGTTCAAACCCAAGAAATTTAGCATCAAGAGTAGAGATTAGGGCATACCTGCGAGAAAGGGCATCAGCAACCACATTCTCCTTACCTTGTTTATAGCGAATGACATAAGGAAATGTCTCAATGAACTCAACCCATCTCGCATGTCTCTTGTTGAGCTTGTGTTGGCCTTTCAAATGTTTCAAGGATTCATGATCTGTGCGAATCACAAACTCCTTTGGCCACAAATAGTGCTGCCATGTTTCTAAAGCACGCACTAGTGCATACAATTCTTTGTCATAGGTGAGGTAATTGAGGGCAGCCCCACTTAGCTTTTCGCTAAAGTATGCAAGCGGTCTCCCATCCTGCATAAGAACAGCGCCAATACCTATTCCAGAAGCATCACATTCAACTTCAAAAGTGTTAGAAAAGTTAGGCAAAGCAAGTAAAGGAGCATGAGTAAGCTTGTATTTCAGTAGCTGAAATGCCTCCTCTTGAGCTTCACCCCATTTAAATATCACATTATTTTTGATAACTTCTGTAAGTGGTGCGGCGATGGTGCTAAAATTTTTCACAAACCTCCTGTAGAAGCTAGCAAGTCCATGAAAACTTCTAACATTACCTATAGTTGTAGGGGTCGGCCACTCTTGGATGGCTTTGATCTTTTCTTCATCCACCTGAATACCTGTAGCACTTACAACAAAGCCTAGGAAAACAAGCTTATCGGTGCAGAAAGTACACTTACTGAGGTTAGCATATAAACTCTGTTTCCTAAGAACATCCAAAACAGAATGCAAATGCAAAACATGGTCATGCAAATTCTTACTATAAATAAGAATATCATTAAAATACACAACCACAAATTTTCCAATGAAAGCACGCAATACATGATTCATTAAGCGCATGAAAGTGCTAGGTGCATTAGTTAGTCCGAAAGGCATGACTAACCACTCATACAATCCATGTTTAGTTTTAAAAGCTGTTTTCCACTCATCCCCTTCTTTCATACGTATCTGATGATACCCACTTTTAAGATCAATTTTGGAAAACACACAAGAACCATGCAATTCATCTAACATGTCATCTAAACGAGGAATGGGATGTCGATATTTTACCGTTATATTGTTGATGGCTCGACAGTCAACACACATCCTCCATGTTCCATCCTTCTTGGGAACTAGAATCACTGGAACAACACAAGGGCTCATGCTTTCTCTCACATGCCCTTTCTCCATCAATTCTTCAATTTGCCTTTGCAATTCCTTTGTTTCATCAGGATTACTTCTGTAGGCTGGTCGGTTTGGGATGGAAGCACCTGGAACAAAATCAATTTGATGTTCTATTCCTCGAATAGGTGGCAAACCATGTGGTACTTTCTCAGGAAACACATCCTCAAATTCCTGCAAAATAGACACAACAACACTTGGCAGCGAAGAATCAAGTTGGTTAGTATTTAAAATCATGGGCTGTTTTGTACACAATGCTCTCTTAACCTCACTTTTTTTTGCATAAAAATTATTTTGTTTTCTCTCACTTGATTCGACACTTTTCTCTCTTTGTCTCTCTTTTTCCTCACTCTCATTCATCTTTTCACTCTCTTTTTGCTCACTCATTTTCTTTTTGTCACTCAATTTTTGCAACCTCACTTGATCTTCATACACTTGCTTTGGTGTCAAAGGCGCTAGAGTGATTGTTCGTTGACGGAATGTGAATGAATACTTGTTGGTGAAGCCGTCATGCTGCACTCGCCGATCAAATTGCCAAGGCCTTCCTAGAAGGAGGTGTCCAGCTTGCATGGGAACCACATCACACAACACCTCATCTTCATACTTGCCAATTCGAAATGAGACTAGCACCTGTTTTGTAACCCTCACTTCCCCACTATCATTCAACCATTGCAATTTGTATGGACAAGGATGCCTAAGCGTTGTAAGCCCCAGCTTGGCAACCATGGAAGCACTAGCAACATTAGTACAACTACCTCCATCAATAATGACACTACATACCTTGTCTCTCACATGACAACGAGTGTGAAAGATGTTCTCTCGCTGCACCTCTTCTTCCTCTTCTTTTGCTTGCAAATTCAGGACTCGCCTTGTGACTAGTGCAAGCATCTCACCAGATTCTGGCCCATACTCATTGTCAGAAGCATCTTCCAATGGTGGCATGTCAGCAAGATCATCTTCATCTTCAGAATCTATCTCTCCACTTTCTCGAATCACCATGACTCTCTTGTTTGGACACTGGCTAGCTATGTGTCGTCGCCCCTGACATTTGAAACACCTTATCTCACTAGAATGAGACTTAGTAGGAATTGTTTTACCTTGAGGTGGTGTGGCTGTGGTGGCTGGTTTTGGTGTAGATGATGAAGTGGGTTGGTCTTCTTTCTTTGGATAGTTCGACCTCCAAGGTGTTGTACTGGGATTGTGTGGGCTCGGTCTTGACCTCGAACTTGAACTACCCTTCTTGAGCTGCCTCTCAACTTTGATTGCCATATGAACCAAATCCTCCAATTCCACATAATGGTGTAGCTCGATTGGGTCAGCAATCTCTCGGTTCAACCCATTCAAAAACCTTGCCATGGTTGCCTCCCGATCCTCTTCAACATTGGCTCTAATCATAGCCATCTCCATCTCCTTGTAATACTCATCAACACTTCTGTAGCCCTGACGAAGACCCTGCAACTTAAGGTACAGATCTCGATAATAATGAGGTGGTACAAACCGTCGCCTCATCACCCTCTTCATTGCCTCCCATGTGTCAATAGGGCGATCTCCACTCCGCCTCCTGTTGATGCACAACTGATCCCACCAAACAATAGCATAATCAGTAAACTCAATGGCAGCAAGTTTTACCTTCTTCATGTCGGAGTAGTTGTGACAATCAAAAACTAGCTCCATCTTCTTCTCCCACTCAAGGTATGCTTCAGGATCACTCTTCCCCTGAAATGCTGGGATTCTCATTTTGATATTCCCCATATAATTATCTACCTGGTTCCTATCTTCTCTATTCCCACCATACCTCCTATGGTTACCCGTCGACATCCTATCAAACTCATCATCAGAAACTACCCCTTCTAAATCCCTCTCATTCTCATCCTCCCTTTGGTGTACCCTACCCCTCCTTGGTCTCCGTTGTGCCCCCTCTTCTACCCTATCCAACCGCTCATGTATTTGCTCACACTCCTCCCTCAACATCCTCCTCATCTCCCCCATTAATGCTTCAATTTGTAGATTTGGAACTGTAGGTGGTGGAGCGTCATTGCCTGCATTTCTTTCTGTATTTTGTGACATGATGGAGAATCTGCAAAATAATAAGGTTAGATAATTATAGAAAGGACCTCACTGCACTCCCTCACGTGTTTCACTCAAAGAAAATGGTCACTCAAGTACACTCGTGTTTGCACTCAATGATGGCTTTTACCCTCAAATAAGCTCACACCTCTGCCTTTTTCCACTCTATTTCCTTCTTTAAGCTCTTTGAAAACTAATGAAACGGTGATATGGAGGTTCAAGCAGCCAATTCTACCAAACAAATCAAACGAAAACCGATGAAAAAGTGGCGAAAAATGGTGATTTTTGGAACACTTGTGTGGGGTTTTGGTTAAAAGGCCTCTAGAGCATGGGGAACAAGAATAGAACAATTTTTTTTTTTTTTTTTGTAGGAATCCGTTTGATAAGTCAGGTTCAACCTGAAAACATTTGGAATGATTGAACAAGGAAACAATTGAAATAGGGAAATTAGCAATAGTAGTTTCGGATTTCACAAGAAAACAAAAGACTCAGATTTCAAACAAGGAAACAATTGAAATAAGGAAATCAACATACTCTAGAATAGTTTCGGATTTCACAACAAATAAGGGAAACAAGGAAACAATTGAAATTAACAAGCTCTAGAATAGAAAAACACGACTAGATGAACACGAATTGATTTTTTTTTTTTTTTTGAAATCCTAATATAAGAACACGAACTGAATAGAAAAAAAAAATGAAAAAGGATAGGCCAAACCGGATGATCCTAAGCTCTGATACCAACTGATACGAACCACACCAACACTGTGATGAAACCCAACACCAAATATGGCACAGCCACCAAGAGCACACGAAATGGAATGAAGAACCGCGACCCAATGCTTAGCCAAGCACGAACCTTGGTATGAGGAAGACGCCACAAACGGGGATGGGAATCCGTTTGATAAGTCAGGTTGAACGCCACAAGGAACCCCTTGATAAGTTCAAAAGTTTCTTCAAGAACTCAAGAAGAAATAAACTCACAATTTCATTCAACATAATCTGCCTTTTCACATTGTTTTGGCAATCCTTATAAGGACGAAAATTACATGAAAACAAGACCCTTGGTCTTCCTAATGAAAACCGAAATTAAAGAAAACAAGCCTTTTGTCTTCCTAATGAAAACCGAAATTAAAGAAAACAAGCCTTTTGTCTTCCTAATGAAAACCGAAATTAAAGAAAACAAGCCTTTTGTTCTTCCTAATGAAAACCGAAATTAAAGACAAAAGGACTCTTGGACTCACACAAGTCAAGTGTTTGACTTTTACAAAATAAAGAAAGACCAAAACAACAATAACGTAAATAAATTAAAATGACAAATACAATAAGACTCATGAAGCTCCTAAACTCAGTCAACTTTGATGAGTAAGACAAGTCTTTGTTCTCCTTCAATGTTGACCACGGTCTCCTCTTGTTTTAGGACTTTGTGGACTAGGCTGTTAAGTTCTTCCTTGAATCTCTTGGCTCGTGCCCTCGTCACTGGACCAACTGGAACTTGACTTCATACTTGGGTCTTGGTGTCCTCATCAGGATTGAATGCCACAAGGGATACCCTTGATAAGTTCGGATAGTCTCTTCAAGAACTCAAGAAGAAAACTCACAAATTTTCATTCAACATAATCTGCCTTTTCACATTGTTTTGGCAGTCCTTATAAGGACGAAAATTACATGAAAACAAGACCCTTGGTCTTCCTAATGAAAGCACCATAAACAAGACCTTTCGGCTCACACAACTCTTCAGCTCACAAAACAAGACCTTTCGGCTCACACAACTCTTCAGCTCACACAAGTCAAGTGTTTGACTTTTACAAAATAAAGAAAGACCAAATAACAACAATAACGTGAATAAATTAAAAATACAAGATGACAAATACAATAAGACTCATCAAGCTCCTAAACTGAGTCTTTTGGCTCGCGCCCTCGTCACCAGACCAACTGGAACTAGACTTGGATCGTTAGTCTTGGTGTCCTCATCACGTACATGTAGGAAGAAACAGGGATAACAATTACCCCCCAAGTCTTCATCTGGGCTTGCACGGTGGAGGCTTGTCTCCCTCCCGGACCATCTCAGCACTTCCCGACTCTTTTCCAAGGCGACGGGGTCTGCGAACGGGTGACACTGCTGGCTGATTGATCACGGAGTGTCAACCTTCTGATAAGAACCACACCAACATTGTGACGAAACCCGACACCAAATATGGAACAGCCACCAAGAACATACGAGATTGGAATGGAACCGCGACCCAATGCTTAGCCAAGCACGAACCTTGGTATGAGGAAGACGCCACAAACGGGGATGGGAATCCGTTTGATAAGTCGGATTGAACGCCACAAGGAATACCCTTGATAAGTTCTAATAGTCTCTTCAAGAACTCAAGAAGAAAACCTCTCAATTTTCATTTCATAATAATCTGCCTTTTCACATTGTTTTGGCAGTCCTTATAAGGACGAAAATTACATGAAAACAAGACCCTTGGTCTTCCTAATGAAAGCACCATAAACAAGACCTTTCGGCTCACACAACTCTTCAACTCACACAAGTCAAGTGTTTGACTTTTACAAAATAAAGAAAGACCAAATAACAACAATAGCGTAAATAAATTAAAATGACAAATACAATAAGACTCATCAACCTCCTAAACTGAGTCTTTTGGCTCGCGCCCTCATCACCAGACCAACTGGAACTAGACTTGGATCTTTAGTCTTGGTGTCCTCATCACCTTCTTTGATGTTTGGGACAAAATCCAAAAAGCCCAGACCGTTTACCAGGATCCGGGTTCGTTTACCAGAGCCCGGGTTCTGATACGAACCACGCCAACAAGTGTGACGAAACCCGACACCAAATATGGAACAGCCACCAAGAACACACGAGATTGGAATGGAACCGCGACCCAATGCTTAGCCAAGCACGAACCTTGGTATGAGGAAGACGCCACAAACGGGGATGGAATCCGTTTGATAAGTCAGGATGAACGCCACAAGGAATCTCCTTGATAAGTTCAAAAGTTTCTTCAAGAACTCAAGAAGAAATAAACTCACAATTTCATTCAACATAATCTGATTTTTCCAAATGTTTTCAAGGCATTATATAGCCGAAAATTACATCAAAATTACATCAAGACAAGCCCCTTTGTCTTCCTAAAAACCGAAAATTAAAGACAACCTTTTGTCTTCCTAATGAAAACTGAAATTAAAGACAAGCCTTTTGTCTTCCTAATGAAAACCGAAAAATAAAGAAAAGGAATCTTGGACTCACACAAGTCAAGTGTTTGACTTTTCACAAAATAAACAAAGACTAAATAAAAATATAAGATGACAAAATACAATAAAACTCATCAAGCTCCTAAACTGAGGCTTTTGGCTCGCGCCCTCGTCACCAGGCCAACCGGGTTCATTCACTTCAGGGTCTTCTAGAGACCTTCCCATTCTCCATGCTTCATCATGAAGGGTGCACGTGTCCCATTGTGATTGGTGCATTGATGGCACTTGATCTTGAAAGGTCAGCAAACATTCTATTGGTTACTGTGCTGGGGGCTAGTATGTCAGCTCGATTTACGAAGCATCCCATCCGCACGAATGTTCCTATTATTATCTCTGCGATAAAGTGGACCGTTGGATGGGACGACCTTTGAGGTGCTCTTTTTCTGGGCCGTTGGATCGGGACAGCGCGGATCACACCTCGGGGGTACCGTGATCCAGTACTCGAGTAGGTCCATTAATGTCCCTGCATGATCCAGGACCGTCCGATGGGGGGGAATCACGCGGAACCGTTATATCAAAACAGCCTTCTGATTCTTATAAATAACCTCAGATTTTCATTTGATATCTTTACATTCTCAGAAAAGAAAAATGCTTAAAGGACCTTTTATGTCCGAGCTTGTCGACGACATTTTCCATCGTCTACTTCGTCTTCGTCGTTGCTTGTTCCCAACGCACCCGATATCCGCACCTTCGCCTGAGCAGACGACATTGGCATGTCCCATAGATGAGCTTTTGAGCCGTCTTCACCTGTTCAAAGCCGAGATTCTACCGTCACTATCGTCGGAAACCCACCATTCTTCATGACCAGCCTTTTATAGTAAGTTTTCCTGACTTTTGCTTTTATTTTCTTGCATTTGCCATACCGTCATATTTATTTGTTTAGGCTGTTAAATCTTGCCTATGTTTAGATTGGCTCTAGGTGCATTAGAATAGGTTAGGAAAAGAAAACTAGTCCGGGTTTTCCCAGATCTCCTTAGGTTCGAGTGGTTCTCGGACAAGCGGCAATAGGCCGGCTTAGGAGAATAGCTAGATTCTTTCTATTTTTTGTTCCCGATCAGGGTTCCGCGACTTCTTGGTGATCCCGGACCTGATCCGGAGGGGACTCCTCCAAGAAGTTCATAGGAGAGCCCCCGTACCTTAACCAACCTTCTTGGGTTTTGGTGTTGACTGATTTGATGTTTGTTTTGTTCTATTGTGCTCCCAGATCATCAGCCATGACCTCAGGCATTACCCTTCATTCGGAAGAAATAAGTTAATGCGGCCCCTGTCACTCTATCCGGATCCAAAACTCTCAGTGGCAACAGATGGGAGATGGATGGGGTGCATAACTTGTTCCAAAATTATCAGATGTTGTACGCCCTGGAGAGGCATTTAGGCATGGAGTCGACTCCCGGACTATTCTATAACCGCCTGGCCAGAAAAGAGGAGAAGGCTCACACCGGCGTGGGCAAGTTCGGGGCCTGGAGCATAGGCCATATCAGTGCGGGAGCCACTCTCACGCTTCACGACTACTTCGTGAAATTCCTCAAGTTTGTGGGGATTGCGCCGTTCCAGCTCCTACCTCAAGCGTACTGGCTGCTTGCAGGATGGCGCATCTTTTGCATAGCGAAGCAGATCCCAGATCTGTCTCTGGCAGAGGTGTTGTATTTCTACAAGTTGGAGCCGCAAGTCAATGTCAAGGACAAGACCCTGGACGGCTTCTACAGATTAAAACTGCGGGGAAACTATGCTGCACCCACCAGCACATGGAAGCACCCCCCGGACGTCAGACATTATTGGTTCATGACGTCCGGGTTTCTTATAGAAAAGAACCCCACACTGATGTTGGACTTCCAGTGAGTGGGTAAGTGGCTTCCCGTTCCCTAATTTCTTTCTTGCTGTTGCTTTTTATTCCTCATTCTCAATATATTGCCTTGGATGGCAGGACCCTATGCCCAGACTCTCCTCACCCAGTTCATCTTGGACTGGAAGAAATTCTACTCCGCGCTAAGTGCGAAAGATTTGGACGTAGGGGGCTACGTCAACACTGATAACCTTCGGGTGGTCGGGATGCTGGCAGCCAATCAAACGATCAAGGCCCCCAGTCTCCAGGGGGTACAATGTGAGAAAGACCCGGCATAGAGGGAGGAGCTGGCCCTCGAGCACATCAGGGTTGTAGAGGCCGCGACCCTAGCAGACGCGGCCAAAAGGAAACAGGACCAGACTGAGCAGAGGGAGATTGTCACCTCTGAGGAGTTGGAAGCCCTTTTTGACGAGGCCCGACCAAACACGGGGACCCCCGGTGCTAGTGTATCAGGGCAAGGTAATTCACCTTTGCTTTTGACTAATGCTCCCCGGAGATGGGGACTTAGTTAGGGACAGACTAGTTTATCGAGGCTCCCTATTCGGGGCTCATGGAGAGATGAGACCTTCATCTCCCATCACTGTAGATCAGGAAACTCTCATGTACTTGTCTGGGTTTCTTCAATATGGGAACTTCTTGGACCCGGATGACATGGGAGATCGAGTCCATTCCTTCGCCTTAGGAGAATTAATTCGAGTCCGAGGTCTAGACAAGGGTTCATCTCGGAGGACTTTTAGCTTTGTTTTTCTTTTTGCTGACTCATCCTGACTTGTTTATTTTGCTAATTCCCTTTTTGCTTGTTTATTTAAGAAGACTCCAACATGTGAAATCCTGTGGAGAAGATGAAGCAGGCCCTTGAGGTCCGGGCTGCCTAGGTGAGAGCTTCGGCAAAAAAGACCACCAAAGGCTCCGGATGCGATCATCGAGAGCTCGATGCCGAAGCCTAACTCCATTGGGGAGGCCTCAACCATGGTCCCGATCATGATAGTTAATCCCGAAACATTCTCAGCTCCCCCTGCCCATCCTCCGGTAATCGACCTGGAGCGGGACCTGCCGGTGAGTCGGAGTTCCGGGAAGAGAACCGGGGACTCAGGCGCGGGTGAGGCCGCGAAAGGGACAAAGAGGGCCAAGGCCAGAGGCATAGGCTCGGCCGAGGAATCTGATCAATGAGGGTTGAATCAAGTGAGCGAGAAAAGAAAGAGAAGAGTTCGATCAATGAGGGAAAATTAGAGAGAAAACAGAATAATTTTTATGCAAACAAAAGTGAGGTTAAGGAGGCTCTTTTAAACACTAACCAACTTGATGCTCACAAAGGTCGTCACAAGTAGGTTCTTGACCCCGGTGATTGGGTATGCGTACACATGAGGAAAGAACGAGTCCCAGCACAAAGACGTTCCAAATTGCTACCTCGAGGAGATGGTCCGTTTCAAGTGCTAGAAAGGATCAATGACAATGCCTACAGACTCGATTTACCAGGTGAGTATACTGTTAGTGCTACTTTTAATGTTTCTGATTTGAGTCCTTTTGATGCAGGTGAAGATTTGAGGACAAATCCTTCTCAAGAGGGGGGGAAAGATGAGGACACCAAGACTAAAGATCCAAGTCTAGTTCCAGTTGGTCTGGTGACGAGGGCGCAAGCCAAAAGACTCAGTTTAGGAGCTTGATGAGTCTTATTGTATTTGGTCATCTTGTATTTTTTTTTTTATTTAGTCTTTGTTTATTTTGTGAAAAGTCAAACACTTGACTTGTGTGAGTCCAAGAGTCCTTTTGTCCTTAATATTCGGTTTTTCATTAGGAAGACAAAGGGTTGTCTTTAAATTTCAGTTTTCATTAGGAAGACAAAGGGTTGTCTTTATTTGTCGGTTTTCATTAGGAAGACAAAAGGTTGTCTTTATTTTTCGGTTTTTAGGAAGACAAAGGGGCTTGTCTTGATGTATTTTTCGGCTATATAAGGCCTTGAAAACTTTTGGAAAAATCAGATTTTTGGATGAAATGAAAATTTGTGAGTTTTCTTCTTGAGTTCTTGAAGAGACTATCCGAACTTATCAAGGGTATCCCTTGTGGCGTTCAATCCGACTTATCAAACGGATTCCCATCCCCGTTTGTGGCGTCTTCCTCATACCAAGGTTCGTGCTTTGCTAAGCATAGGGTCGCGGTTTACCATTCCAAATTTCGTATGTTCTTGGTGGCTGCCATATTTGGTGTCGGGTTTCATCACAGTGTTGGTGTGTTTCGTATCAGAATCCTCCGGGAGAGTCATCTCGCCGCCAAGGAACTCCCCAAAGTGCCTGCACTTCCCATCCATCCGGCTTTGCCCGAAGAGGGAGAGACGGTTTTGCAGGAGGAACAATCCAAGTTGGGTTCCCGGACGTGGGAAACTGGCCGGGGGAAGAGGGAGGAGGTTTACCGGGCCCTGATGATCTATCGTCAGGCCAAGTTCTCGGAGCGTTCGGAAGCTTTTAGCGCTTCCCAGCTGATCATGGACCAGCTTGCTGCCAAGACAGGGTTCCGTTCTAAACTGGGCAAGACACGGCTCCGTTTGTCGCGGACTTGCTGGATTAGGTGGGGGCTACTATGTCCAACCTCCAGGTACGCCACCATAGCCAGCCAGAACATGCTATTCATCTCCCAGGCTCTCCGCCATCAGGCCACTGCTGTAAGTTATCCATTTACATCTCCTGTTTCTTCTTGTACTTTTAGTTCTTCATATTTTTCTAACTTCACTTCATTCCAGGACGCTCTACTGGCTCATCGGAATGCCAACTTGGCGGTCGAGATTGTAATGAAAATGGACACGATCCAACTAGAGCTGAGGCGGCCGTGAACTAGCGGGAAGTCGCTAAGGAAGCCCTGGCCAAGGAGGTGGCTCAAGCCAAAGCGGACCGGGAAGAGGCTGCTCAGACTAAGTTTCAACTCGAAGAGACTATGTCCCGAAGAGAGGCTGAGAATAGTAAGCTGGTGGTTGGGTTGGAGGCGGAGCTTCTTCGAGTGAAGGCTCTGCAGGAGGCGGCCGAAGCCCAGTCTACCCAGGACCGAGAGAGGATCACCAGTCTTGAGTCTCGGGTCCGCGAATTGGACAACCTGTTCCAGCAGGAGGTGACGGCACACGATGAGACCCGTCACGAGAAAGAAAAGGCAGACGCCATGCTGGCGGTCACCTTTGAGGAGGCCATCTACATGGCTTGGCTCCAGGACAAGAACATGAACCTCCTGCTTTACCCTGACCCCACTGCAAAAAGAGCCTTCGAGGCAAAGGAGAAAGAAGACGCGGAACCCTTGGACGAGGAAGAGGCAGATGGAGCTAACCCGAAGGCATCGGGGCATGGCAAAGCCTAGGCCGGGTCTTCTATTTGTTTTCCTCCCTTTTTTTTCTATTTTTGTAACACTTTCACGGACGTTGATGCGTCTAAGACAATTTTTATGTTCTTATTTACTTTATTTCTTGCATAATGCTTTCCTGTTTCCATTTCTTAAACTTTTACCAAGTGCTTCCACCACCTTGTGTAAACGAGTCAAATGTTCGGTCCCGATTCCAACGACCAGGACTGTTGGGGAAAAGTTGCAGAAAATGTCTCTTCTGGTGACCCATCTTTGGGTCTCGATGGCCTAGACTAGATGATTCCGGTATTACAATACAGGCTCCAATAGCCCGAACCGCCCGAGATCTTTAGATTTTAACTTATCAGCTCGCTTTACTCCTGGTGCTTAGGTTCCAACTGCCTGGGCCATTAGGGAGTTGATAATTATCACTAAATCTATTCGTCCCAATTCTAGTGTTCAGGTTTTGGCGGTCTGGACCATCAGGGATTAGCTGACTAGCTTATTTTAAAACCTAGGTTAGGTTCTCACGGCCTGGGCCGTTTATAAGACTACTTTTAGACAACTTATACCTGGGACTCGCGCTCCAACAGTTTTGTGCTATCGCAGAGATGACGCGAAGGGGTATTTGGTTGTTTAGGACCACGCTCGGCCAACCAATTTCTAGGTATTTTATATCCCCGGGACACGTATGTCCGGGTTAGGACTTGGGCTAGCCGGTATGTCCTACTGGATATATAACCTCCCGGACTATGTAGGTCTAGGCCGGGACCAGGCCTGAGCCTTAAGTCCTATAGTTTGTACTCCCGGACCATGTATGTCTGGTTCGGGTCGGGACAAGGCCTTAGCCTTGTGCCCTATTTGGTTAGTGTCCTGTTTTGTTTTTGTTCTTGGACTTGCTCATGTGAATGGATACACCCCCCCCCCCCCCCTTTAGTGAGCCAAGACTGGTCTTGGGTCACTTGCTTATGGAGATGGATGAGAACTTTCATTGTATCACAATATTTCTTTATGACGTTTTGTACACGTCAGTTTTATTATTCAAGAAATCGCCCTGGGGCATACATTGTTTACCAAGAAAATATAAAGCCGAAACATGCTCTCCTAACTACTGATAGTACTTACGGAGATGTTCCGCGTTCCTGTCCGTTGGGACTTCAGTTCCATCGAGTCGCTTTAAGCGATACGTACCCGGACATACTTCATGTTGAATTTTGTACCGCCCTTCCCAGTTCAGGCCCAGAACCCCCACTCCTGGATCTTGGGTTGCAGGGAAGACTCTCCTTAGGACTAGGTCACCGGTTTCGAACCTTCGGCTCTTTACTTTCAAGTTAAAATGCTGAGCGATCTTGCCCTGGTACATCTTCAACTGAACTTGCGATTCTTCTCGAATCTCTTCGATGAGATCCAATGATTCCTAGAGTAAGGCATGGTTCTAGGTGGGATCATACGTGTCCCTCCCGTGGGATGGGATTGCCATTTCTACTGGGATGATGGCTTCGCACCCGTACACCATGGAGTACAGAGTGTGTCTGGTAGACGTTCGTTCGGTGGTCCGGTATGCCCATAGTATGCGGGGCAACTCTTCTGGCCATTTGCTCTTGCAGGCTTGAAGCTTTTTCTTTAACATCCCCTTCAAGATTTTTTTGATGGCCTCTGTTTGCCCATTCGCTTGAGGTCTGGCGACCGCGGAGAAGCTCTTGATGATACCATGCCTTTCACAAAAGTTCGTGAAGTGGATGCTGTCAAACTGCTTCCCATTGTCGGACACAATCTTGTAGGGGAGCCCGTTTCGGAACACGATGTTATTGATAACGAAGTCCAAGGCCTTCTTTGAGGTGATGGTGTTCATAGGCTCCATTTCGACCCACTTGGTATAGTAGTCAACGACCACAATAGCATACTTCACACCTCCCTTCCCGGTTGGGAGCGACCCTACTAGGTCGATTCCCCATACCGTGAAGAACCAGGAACTTGTCATTAGGGTTATTTCCATTGGAGGGGCTCGCGGGATCTTCGCGTACCTTTGGCACTGTTCGCATTTGTGGACGTAATCAACACAGTCTTTTTTCATGGTTGGCCAGAAATATCCTTGGCGCAGGATTTTCTTGGACAAGCTGAGTTTGGATGTATGATCTTCGCAGAAGCCTTCGTGAACCCCGTGCATGATTGCACTCATCTCGGTCCCGGACACGCATTGGAGGTACGACATGGATAGTCCTCTACGACAGAGTTTTCCCTCCATCATGATGTATTTATGGACCTGGTATTGGAGCTTCTTGGCTGTTGCCCTGTCCGGGGGCAACCCCCGGTTGTTAGGTATTGGATGATGGGTCCCATCCAGGACGTGGAGTAGTCTATAGCGTTGATCGTGGAGGTTTGGATACTTGGTATGGGGAGATGGTTGATCGGGACTAGCCTGAAAAGCTCTGCCAACGTGTCTGCGAACACGTTTTGATCCCTGGGGATCTGGCAGATGGAGTGCTTCTTGAAAGTTTGGAGCATCTCTCGCGTCTGGGTCACATAAGCTGCCATCTTTTCCCCTTTTTTTTAGTATTGTCCCAAGATCTTTCGGACAACCAACTGGGAATCGCTATAGATCTCGAGGTTTGTGGCCCCCACCTCTCGGGCCAGGTACAACCTGGCCAACATGGCCTCGTGCTCGGCGTCATTGTTCGAAGCCTTGAACTACAAGCGCAGGGCGTTTTTAAACGGGTGCCCCTGTGGCGACACTAGGATGATTTTGGCCCCTGCTCCATTTTCGTTCGAGGCTCCGTCTACGAAAACCTTCCACAAGGGCACTGCGGGATCCACGGGATCGTCCTCTTCAGTGGTCCCGGAGCATTCCATAATGAAGTCAGCTAGGGCCTGTCCCTTGATTGAGATTCTAGGGATGTATGCAATGTCAAACTGACTCAGTTCCATGGCCCATTTCAAGAGTCTTCTGGATGACTCAGGTTTTTGCAACACTTGCCGCAAAGGGTGGTTGGTCAGAACTCTTATGGCATGGGCCTGGAAATAAGGCCTAAGCTTCTGGGATGCGATTAGTAGGCAAAATGTTATATTTTTTATTAGTGGATATCGTGATTCCGCACCCAATAGCCTTTTGCTTACGTGATAAACCGGGAGCTGGGTCTTCCCATCTTCCCGTACTAGCGCAGCACTGACAGCGTGTTCGATCACGGCCAAATAGAGGTATAGTGGCTCTCCCTCCACCGGTTTCACCAATATTGGTGATCGGGCCAGATGTTCTTTTAGTCTTTGGAAAGCCTCTTCGCACTCAGCTGACCATTCGAACCTTTGGCTTCCCCGAAGGACGTTGAAGAATGGGATGCACTTGTCTGTGGCCTTCGAGACAAAACGGCTCAAATCGGCTATTCGCCCAGTCAAGCTTTGAACATCTTTGTGCTTCGGGGGTGAGGGCACCTTAACCAGTGCCTTGATTTTTTCCAGATTGGCTCCTATTCCCCGGAAGCTTATTATGAATCCCAGGAACTTTCCGGATGCTACGTCGAAGGTGCATTTTTTGCGATTCAACTTCATCCCATACCTTCAAATGATCGCGAAGGCTTCGGCCAAGTCGTCAGAATGTTCACTGGAGGTCTTGGACTTGACCAGCATGTTGTCGATGTATACCTCCATGTTCCGTCCCAGCTGGGCCTGGAACATTCTGTTGACAAGCCTCTGATAGGTGGCTCTGGCGTTCTTGAGTTCGAAGGGCATGATGATGTAGCAATACCCCCCTTGTCGGTTTGGAAACTGGTATGTTTCTGCTCCGCTACATGCATAGAGATCTGATTGTAGCCTGAATAGGCGTCCATGAAACTCAAGATCTCATACCCGGATGTTGCGTCCACCATCTGATCAAACCGAGGGAGCAAGCAATCTTTAGGGCAAGCTTTTTTTAGATCCGTGAAGTCGATGCAGGTCCTCCATGTCCCGTTCGGCTTAGGCACCAACACTGGGTTGGCCAGCCACATGGGATACAAAGCTTCTCGGATGAAGTTGATCGAGTATAACTTTTCAAATTCTAGCTTAAGGGCTTCTACCCTTTCTGCCCCTAGGGGTCTTCATTTCTACCGGACCGAGGTCGCATCCTTATTGATATTCAAGGCATGGCAGACGATATTGTGGTCGATCGCGGTCATATTCGAATGAGACCAGGCCAGGACATCCTGGTTCTCCTTCACCCAGGCGATGATGGCGAGCCGGACCTCTGCTTTCAGGTTCCTCCCAACTTGGATTACCTTGGTCAGGTCGGTTTCACTGATGCACACCTCTTCAATCTCCTCAATGGGTTCTAGTACGCGGTCCTCCCCTATCCGCGGGTCCAACTCGTCCTCTTCACGGACAATCTATCTTGCCGGGGGAGGGGGCAAGACTAGATCAGCGATTTCCTCAAGAAGTTCTTCGAGGACTATGTAAACAGGACGGGCGGATACGTGGTAACATTTCCGTGCGCTCTTCTGATCTCCCCGGACTATTCCCACTCCTTAGTTATCGCAGGGGAACTTCATGCATAGGTGGTGGGTGGAGGTGATAGCCCCAAATTCGACCAATGCGGGCCGACCGAAAATGATGTTCTAAGCGACGGGGCAGTCCACCACCACGAACGTACAAAATTTGAACGAGCTTTGCATCTTGTTCCCCAATGTTACGGGCAACTAGATTATTCCCATCGAGAGTATTGAGTCGCCATTGAAGCCGTAGATCTAGGTTGGGCACGAGGCTAGATCCGCCTCGGTCAAGCCAATCGCGATGAAGGCAGGCTTGAACAAAATGTTGACGAAGCTTCCGTCGTCCACCAGCACTATGGATACCATCTTGTTGGCGATTTGGGCATCAATGACCAGAGGATCATGATGCAAGAAATGGACGTTGTGGGCGTCATCTTCTGTGAAGGTGATGGGGAGGTTCATCAACTTTGGGCGCTGAGCCGGTGCTTGGACCAAGGCGCATACCTCTTGGTCGTGGTCAAGCTCGCTGAGGTAATGCTTTTGATCATTCCAGGACGGTCCTCCCAGATGGGCCCCCCCGAGATGGTGGCTACGTGACCATCCACATGCGGGGGCGCGGTCCAGGCCGGGTAAGGTATTTCAGGTCCGGGCGCCTGCACGGCGAGGGCCCCTTGAGGGGTCTGCGATCCCAGGCCCTTTGCGTATCCTCCCTGGGGAGGTGGGTACGCCCCAGGTGCGCCCGGGATCGTGGACTGTCCGGGGACTGCTGACAGTCCCAGAACTCCCACGGGCATCCTGATCCACTTGTGGAGATGTCCCAACTTGATCAAATTTTCGATCTCGTCCTTTAGCTGCCGACATTCTTCAGGTGTGTGGCCCGCCTCCTTATGGTACGCGCACCTTTTGTTGGAATCCCTTGGGTTTTTTCCTCCTTTGAACATGGGGGCTGGTCTTCGGTAATGAACCATCCTTTCTGTGGCCAAGTAGATGTTTTCCCTAGTATCCACTAGGTTGGTGTACTCCGAGTATTGGGGCTCGTAGCTCCTCTTGCCCTTCTTAGATGGTTCAGACCGATTTGGTCCCTTCCCGGATCTCTTTCCCCGGGAGGGATTCACACTTGCTTCAGTTCTCCCCATCTGGGACGGTTGGACCCCGCCGGGAGCAGCACTATACCCGACTGGCGCCATTCTATATCCAGGCAAAGGGATAGTCTGGGCCGGGGCATATCCCGAAGACACAGGGCAATAAACTGTAGGTGTGGCAAAGGTTATTCCAGGCGTAACTGTCGTTCCCGGCGCTACTGGGGGAGTCAGGTACTGCTGGGCCGGATACTGTGCCGCGCTGGGATACTGTGCCCCACAGAGATATTGTGCCCCGTATCCCGGAAAGGTTTGGGCATTCGGCTAAGGTGCCGGCTGCCACCCAAATGCCTGGATCTTGGCCTCCTCCTAGTTGATAAAGCCTTGGGCCCTCCTTATGAATTCCTTAAGGGTGGCCGCCTTGTTGCGCTGCATGTCATCCCAGAGGGGAGACCCGGCCCGGATTCCAGATTGTAGGGCCACCAGGCGCTGCCCATCGTCCACCTTGGTTTTGGAGGCTTCCTCTGTGAAACGCTGGATATAGGCCCCTCAATGTCTCCGTGGGGAGTTGCTTGATGTTGGCGAAGGCACTTGTAACGACCCAAATTTACTAATAGGCTTAAGGGCCTTGATTAGTGTATCGGGAGGGCATAATTGGAATATATGCGATTTAATGATTTAAAGCATGTTATATGACTATTTGAATACTTGAGATGCATGACTATGTGTATTAGTATGCATGTAGGCCCTGATTAGGTTAGAAGGGCATAATCGTAATTTTGGCCCGTTGCAGGCATAACTATATATATATGCGATAATTGTTGAGGCCACATTATTATGTGGATATATCTGTGATCTGTGACTCGAGACGATCCTAGTGGGCAGATTAGCGAAAAAGTCACTGCGGGGATTTATACCCGGCTCGGGGCGAGCCTGGGGGTATAAATGGGAATTTAGAGAATATATTGAGGTTAATCTTGTTAATGAGGAATATAATTGGTGATTAATTAGGTATCGGGAAGTAAGCGGAAAATGTTAGAGACACTCAAGGAATTAGTGGGAATTGGGTAAAATGACTAAAATGCCCCTAAGTGGATTAAAGGATTTAGAATTAAAAGGGAGGGCATTATGGTCATTTGGCTTTTTAGAGATAGCTATTACTGAGGCTTTATGCTCAGTGGAGTTTGTAGAATGCAATAGAAGTCTAAAAAGAAGGAAAAAGAAGGAAAGAAAAGAAAGAGAAAGAAGGGAAGGAAGGCAAGGTCGATTTGGGCATTTTTCCACCATTTTCTTGAGGGTTCTTGGAGCAAAATTCAGAGGAGAGCTAGGTCAAGCTGAGCCATAAGGTTTCTGAGTTAGGCTTGAAGAGTTGGCAAGGGTTTAGCATGAACAAACCTTCCACTTGAGGTAAGACTTTGAAGTTTCTTCAGTTCTGGTTTTGATTTTTAAATAAGGTGTCTAAGCTGAATTGGTGAGGAATTCTAGGGAAGTTGGAGCTAAGGATTGAGGAAGAGCAAGCTAAGGAGGTCTAGAGGCAACTTAAGGTCGAATTTCCATCAAAGGTATAAAATTCTGAGCTTTAAACTTTGAAGGTTTGATTGTCTTTGCTGAGTTTATGAAGTCTATGAGCAACTATGGTGAATTTTGAGACTAGGGATGCATGTGATTGGGTTTTGAGTATTGGGATGCTTGGGATGAGTGGAGTGTGTTAATAAGCTTGTTTTTAAGTTTGGTTGAGAATTGGAAGAGTTTTGGTAAGGGTTTGCTTGGGGAAATCGCAGGAAGGAAAAGTGCTGCATTGGCTGTCTGTGACTAGTGCTACAGCGCTAGCCTTTGGGCGCTGTAGCGCTAGGCCATGCATTCTGGGGGATTTTGGTTCTGCTTGTAGCGCTGTAGCGCCCTCTTTAGAGCGTTGTAGCGCTACCTGTTTCCAAAAATGGGTTTTTGAGTTATTTTCAAGGGTTTTTGCCCGGGGGTTCGGGGTTCGATTCCACCACCCCGTTTGGTGGAATTAGAGCTTCACGAGGGCTCGAGATTGGTCCCGAGGGTCATTTTTGGACTTGAAGTTTGGTGATGACTTTGACCTATGGTTGTGATTAGGTGAGCGCTAGGGCTCGAGAGGGATCGTGCTCAAGGAGTCGAGTGATCAAAGCTAGCGAATCTAAAGGTAAGAAAACTGCACCCATTTGTTTGTGATGGGACTAAGTGCTCCCAATATTTGTATAATGTCAATGATGGTATTACGTCATGGGACATGTGATAGCAGCGGGTGTCGTATTCAATATTTGCGCACAGGGCACGGCTTGGCCAGTGGTAGCCGAGGACAGCTTATTATTCACTTAGCTTGGTTTAAGCGGGCCGGAGTCAGTGGGATAACGAAGGGTGCGGCCTAAGGGTGCTAACCCTAGTTATCATTTGTAAATTGATATATGATATGAGTTGATATGTTTAGTATGCTGAATACTTGGTTATTCCGAATGTTTATGTGGTTGTGAACATGTTTATGCAATATGAGATATTGAATTGGTTGTTGATTGATTATGCTCTGTTGTTGTGTTTTCTTGCTGGGCCTTGGCTCACGGGTGCTACGTGGTGCAGGTAAAGGCAAAGGCAAGTTAGACCAGTCCTAAGATGGAGAGCTGCGGGGTTGAATGTACATAGCCAGCTGTTCGGTCGCCATGGCCGAGGAGTGGATCAGGACAGAGATTGCCTAATTGTCTGTTTTGCCTTAATATGGCTACTAATGTATTTAATTCCTGAATCTTTTGTAAATGGTTTTAATCTTAATATTTTTGGGATCCCATGTAAACAGGAAATGTTTCTTTATAAGAAATGTGACTTTTAAGACCAAAATCTTTTAACCCTAGTTCCATTATAGTTTCTGTTGACTGCGTTTTTAGCCAACGACGTGAGAACGTCAAATACGACAAGCCTTCAAGAGAAATAAAAACGACACAGACGGTTTAAAGAAGAAAAGTAAATAACACACAAGAGATTTTTTTAGTGGTTCAGCCCCGATTGTCGGTAATAGCCTAATCCACTTAGAGTTGTGATTTATAGATCCGTACTCAAGATCAGATGGACTGAGCCAACTGAGTTTCTTCAGTACAGATTGTGAAAATACAAGAGTTCTCTCCAATATCAGCACTTTCTCTCTCTAGAATACACAGACCCAATTTTCTCTCTCTAGAATACACAGTCCCAATTTTCTCTCTCTAGAAAGAAGAAGCAGAAGAAGCCCCTCTCTCATCCCCTAAGCCCTCTATTTATAGGCCTGGGATACTCAACTGATATCCCCTTTAGATAGGGATATTTTATTATTCATCTTATATTTATATTACAAAGAAACATTCAAAATTCAAAATGTAACAAACCTCCCATTTGTGGGAAGAATGAGAGATTCCCGCATATGTTGTTGAAGTTTTTTCTGGGGACCTTGACTTAGTCTCCTTTAGCTAGTTGATCCACCTCCTACTGACTACTCATGCAAGTGTTGGTCGGACGTGCATGGTGGTAGGACATGCATGGTGGTAGGACATGTTTTTGTGGGTTGAACGTGCATGGTGGTAGGACATGCACTTTTCTCCTCTAACATAACACTCTCCTCTAGCATGCCATGTTCCTCCTTGAACCAATCCCCTTGGCTTCTCCTCGGACCAAGGTGGTCCGAGGCATCCTCCTTGACATCTTACCTTGGACAAGTTCAAGGCATTCTCCTTTAGCATCTCCCAAGCATGTCCGATTGGACATTGTGTAGGCTCTTCTTGTCAAAATCTAAGTCCCCATTCTTGACTTGCATGGGACTCCTCCTCCTTAGATATTTACCTTGGACACGTTCGAGCCAACACTTAGGAAACATTGGGAGGCTTACCTCAAACACACCCTTGGAGTCTCCTAGGACCACATCCTCCTTGGGGTCTCCTAGGACCACTTTCTCCTTGGGGTCTCCTAAGACCACTTTCTTGAGTTCTCCTAGGATGCACTCCCCTTAGCCTCCTTGGATGCACTCCCCTTAGCCTCCTAGGATGCATTCTCCTTAGCCTCCTAGGATCAAGGTGCACTTGGCTTGGTTATGACATCTTTGAAGCAGTCCAAATTCTTCGTCAATCTACCGGATCACTTTATCACAACTCTGAGGAGTCAATGTATTTATTGATTATTAATGTGTCTTTTACTGACCATGCACTGCCATTTGTCACATTTATTGCCACGTCCTTGATCTTCAATTTTTGGGTATAACAGTTTCTATAACACGTTCTTAATTAAATGACTTGTTTAGCAAGTCTAACACTTTTATAAACACACAGTGTAACGGTCTTGGCCATCCAGGGCGTTACAGCACTGATTTGCATGTCCATCCTCAGGGCGGCCACGAACTATTTGCGAAAAGCCGACTGCAGTCCGGACAAGGATTGGATGGATCCTGGCTTGAGCCTCTTCCACCATTCCTCTGTAGGTCCACCTAGAATAATAAAAAAACAGAGGCACTTGCTGTTGTCGCAGATGTGGGCCTTGGTCATTAACCGATTGTAGCGTGACAGGTGATCTCTGGGGTTGGTGTTCCCAGTGTAGGCGGACAAACTCGACATTTTGAATCCTTTGGGGAGCACCACATCCAGGATGTGCTTTGCACAAGGATCCTATTCTTCTTCGTCGGAATCGGTGTCTGCTCCCTCCTACTTGCGGACCAGGCATTCTGTGACTTTCTTTAAGGCGCCCAGTTGTTCCATGAATTGTTTGGCCGTCCCGTCTTCCAGGGGAACTCTCTCGATCCTCTTGTCATTGAGATTGTTTCTCAAATTTCCATCTCGGGGGCGAATCTTTTCCTTGCGGGCCCGTTCCTTTCGAGCGTTCAGCCCATCGCGCAGGTCTACCCGGGAAGTATCGTCCCCAGAGCTAAGAGCGTTTGGATCGTCATTATGCTGGCGCCCTCGGTGGCCCTTGTTCACGGAAGCGCTTGGGTGGAAATACCGCTCCCGTGTAGTCCGCCCTGGGCGGGCCGGGGCCTCGTACCCTACGGGAGCGTCCCTTGCGGATTGATTGATTGGGACGAGACGCACCTTCTCTTTCCTAGGGAGCGGCCGGGGACGGGTCCCAGTTTTCTAGATAGGAGGGACTTTTCTATGGGGGTTTGCTTTGGCCTTCCCTTTCTCTTGGGCCGGGTTAACCGAGCCCTGTTCAGGAGCTTGTCCCGGGGTAGGAATCGGCCTCGCGTGCCATTCCTAGCCTGCTGGGAGCGAGCGGTTGTGTTCCTGGAGGCAGAACAACTGGAGGACTAGCCGCCAAACCTTAGGCGACTATGAAAGCTTGCAGGGCTTGGAGGGACTCTTGCATCCATCGAGTAGCTTCCTTTTGTTCGGCAATCCTAGCCTCTTGGTCCAGGACTTGTTGTCTTAGTTTAGTCACCTCCAGGTCCTCCTAGTTGGGGTCTACTTCTTCTGGGATCGCAGGATCCTCAGCTTCGAGATCGTGATATTCCCCCTCATTTCCCTCCTCTTCCTCATAGTAATCTTCCTCATACTCTTCCCCACCTTCATCGTTCCGCGATTCATCAGGTTAGGACATCTGACGAGGTGTGTCCTCAGGCTGGCTCTGAGGAAGAGGTTGGCTAAGCAGTGGCTCTCCATTGCCTTTCTCTTGGTTAGTAGGGTCGAAAGTGGTGTGTCTCGTTTTCACCATTGTTGCAGACGTTCAAGATCAACGCAAGCTTTCTCACTCAAACTCTCAATGAAAGCACCAAAATGTTTAGTGAGTTTTTCGAAAACTAGAATTATGAAAGATTAGAGAGCATAAAAGAAAGGATTTAAGAAAAGTAAACAATGTTTTTACGTGGTTGGGGCGTTAATGAGCCTTAGTCCATGAGACAGTTGTATTAGAGCTTAGAGAACTTTTGACAATGGAGTTTTCTACAAGTTTTAGCAGAGTAACTGCTTACAATCAAAATCTTGGATCCCCTCCTCAGTGCACCACTATTCGTATTTATAGGCACATGAGGACACTGGGCTTGGGCCGGGCTAATCCAAGCCCAATAAGGGTGTAAATACCATTGGCTTCTCTGATGGGAGCCCAATACACAGGTTTAAAATATGAAACATACATTAATCAAAGCCCATTGGCCCAGCCCAAATAATATCTTATTCTAAGACATGCGACAAACTGGTGTTTCAGTCTGGGTGTAGGGGCAAAGAGGAAGATTTGGGGGATAAGATCGATCAGAGTAGTGGTGGCGCAGTTCTAAACCAACGGCGTACAATCCCGAGGTAGTCTCTTCTGCAGGTTAAGCGTGGGGACAACACCCCACGCTTCATGGGACGATGTCAGTATCTTGGACACTTTATCTCGCCAAACTCGGACAACCCATCCAGGTCCGTTTACCAAGGTCCCCCTTCGTTTACCAGGGCCCCGTTTCATTTACCAGGACCCGGATTCATCTACGGAGATCCCGGCCCAATCTTGGATTTGGTAGCCGCGACCTCCTTTACCGTACCTTAGGGAACATCTCGGTACACAATCCCGGGTTTATACAACCTGCCCTGACGATGGCCCCGACTTACTCTCCCGGTAGCCCTTTGGGCCTAATGGGCCTTAACTCCCAGGAAAGCAGGTCATGGACTAACAGCGCGGACCCGTACATGTAGGAAGAAACGGGGATAACAAGAATAAATAAAATATTAATTTGGAAAGATAAATTATAAAAAGTACTAAAATAACAATAAAAAATGTTCAAGGGAGAGGTAAGTCTTACTATATATGGAGTTGAAAATACAATTAGCTAAAATAGATGAGTTATTTAGCTCATCTAATGGAGAGTATTTTTGAGCTAAATTTTTATAGTTTTAGCTATTTGAACTCAATCTTATGAGTGCTCTTTGAGACTCCAAACTTATGAAGTGCCCGAAACAAATATTCGTCCGTATATATAACGTTTTAGATCACTCTCAATGAAGGAGCTAAAATGTCTAATTCTTTATAGTATAGAAAAAAAAAATGTGTTATCCCAAAAATCAGAAGTGAATGACATGGCAGAAATTAATTGCACGTGGCTGACACCTGGCAAAACCTGTGTTCGACTATCGACCAGGAAGACATTCGGCATTATGCGATCGGTCTTTTCATACGACCAGTCTGGTCGTATGCACGTAACACGCGGAGGAAATCTTAGGCAGTTATGATGGAATCCAAAATTCTCACCCATGATTTCCTGAGTATCCGATTATTTAGGAAATAATATCTATAACAAATCAATGTAAATCTTCCCTGAGCTTATAAATAGAAGAAGAGGGCTCAGGGAAGAGGGGCCTGCTTTTTCTTTTTCTGACTTCTAAATCGCTTGAGATTAGTGTTATCATATCAATCATATTGTATTGTTCTTCAGAGGTTGGTGAAACTCATTGAACCCTAGTTCTTTGATCACTTCTTTGGATCTCACATCAATAACAATTTAAGTGGACGTAGGTTATTACCAGATCCTGGGGCCGAACCACCATAAAATATCGTGTTCTTATTATTTTCGTCATCACGTTCTTTTCAACGCATTCATCCACGTCAAGCGTATTTTGACTCCGTGTCAGTTGCCCAAAATCAGGGTCAACATTCTGGTGCTTTCATTGAGAGCTTGATATATCACCGTTGAGAAAAACAATGGCGAAAACTGCAAGGAAAACTGGAGAGGCGGCCGCCGCTGCACCATCAAACCCACCTCCTCCTCCTCCTGCAAGCGTGGCTGAGGATGAGCCACATTTGGACTTTGAGGAGGAAGAAATGGATGATGCGACGCTGAAAAGTACTCTGGGGGTGTTGCATGAAGAGCTGGCCAATTTGAGGGCCAGTCAGGAAAGTGCTGCCGAAATTGTAACGCCTACTTTTTTAGAGCCGTTACCAAGTGAGAACATTGAAGATCTGAGAGTTTGATTTCTTGATCTCTTCTTTATTTATTTATTCTTGAGTTTATGTTTAGATTCAATTTGATTGATTCCATTATGTTTGTTTTGAACTAATCTTGTTATTAGGGTGTTAGTGGATTCTTCTTGAAGCTTTTGATTTCTTAATGCAATTTTTCTGAATTTCTTTCTCCTGCTGTGGATTATTTATCTTATGCTTAATTCTTGTGAATGTTTGATCACCATTTACATGTTTATATGATTTTAGCCTATACTCTGAAAAGAGAAGGCTAATTATGCTATAGGTAGATAATCACAATTTTATATTAGACGAAAGTACTTCTATGAATTGTGTAGTTTAAGGATTATGTGTTTAAAGCCTACAATATATTGATTTACCACAGAGATGTAGGAAATAATATATTGTAGAGAATTATAGATTCTAGCAAGACTATAATATATAATTGTAATCTGCTATCACAATAGAATTAAGAAATATTGAGAATTGGTTAGAAATCATAAGTGGATGGTTGATGAAACTAAAGCCCTAACTTTTACATCCATTGAATTAAATCAAATTTTTATCTTTGAATTTCTCTAGTGCTTAATAGTTTTCTTAATTTTTAGTAATAAGTATTTTATTTATAATTCTGAAATTATTATTTAAATCAATTAGAATTAGAAGTTAATTATTGGTAATTAATATCAGTCTTCGTGGGATCGACACTTTACTTATCATATATTACTTGATTGGACCACGTATACTTGCGTGCTAATTTTAAAGAGATCAAGTTTTTGGCGCCGTTGCCAGGGACTGTTTTTATTAATATCAATAAAGTTAATTTTTGTTCTAATTTGATTTGTTTTTTTATTTATTTTTTTTAACATTTATTCGGATCAAGGTTCTTTTGTGTTTCAGGACTTGTTGGTATATGTGAAGCAATAGACAAAAAGGAGATTATACCAATAGATCGGGAAATTGAAAGAACGTCCAGACAGAACTGAAAAATAAAAAGGAAATTGGAATTTACCACGGCTGACAATTTGGGAAATGGTGCTAATAATGGTCAAGGGGGCTGCAGAAATTCCAAGGGAGCAAGGACCAAGAACTTTGAGAGATTATGATGAGGACACCAAGACTAAAAATCCAAGTCGAGTTCCAGTTGATCCAAGTCAAGAGGGGAGGAATGATGAGGACACCAGTTTAGGAGCTTGATCAATATTTAGCTTCCTGTAATGAGACTTTTTATTTTTAATCACGTTTTTTATTTAGTCTTTGTTTATTTTGTGATAAGTCAAACATTTGACTTGTGTGAGTCCAATAGTCCTTTTGTCTTTAATTTTCGGTTTTCATTAGGAAGACAAAAAGCTTGTCTTTAATTTCGGTTTTCATGAGGAAGACAAAAAGGCTTGTCTTTAATTTCAGTTTTCATTAGGAAGACAAAGGGGCTGTCCTTAATTTTTCGGTTTCATTAGGAAGACAAAGGGGCTTGTCTTGATGTAATTTTTGGCTATATAAGGCCTTGAAAACATTTGGAAAAATCAGATTATGTTGAATGAAAATTTGTGAGTTTTCTTCTTGAGTTCTTGAAGAGACTATCCGAACTTATCAAGGGTATCCCTTGTGGCGTTCAATCCGACTTATCAAACGGATTCCCATCCCCGTTTGTGGCGTCTTCCTCATACCAAGGTTCGTGCTTTGCTACGCATTGGGTCGTGGTTCTTCATTCCATTTCGTGTGCTCTTGGTGGCTATGCCATATTTGGTGTCGGGTTTCACCACAATCGTTGGTGTGGTTCGTATCAGATTATGTACTTCCTACTGTTACAAGAGTGCATTCATGCATTAGACCTCCAACAATTGCTGCCAACAATTTTGAGATTAAGCCTGCAATCCTTCAGATGGTTCAGTCAACTGTTCAGTTTGGAGGTATGCCAACGGAGGACCCCAATTTACACATAGCTAATTTTCTGGAGTTATGTGCAATGTTCAAGATGAATGGGGTGAGTGATGATGCTATAAGACTGAGGTTGTTCCCCTTTTCACTGAGGGATAGGGCGAAGAGTTGTCTGATATCTTTACAGGCAAATTCTATCACTACATGGGAGGAGTTAGCTCATAAATTCCTTGCCAAATTCTTTCCTCCAGCAAAGGCTGCAAAGTTAAGGGGCGAGATTAATAACTTTTATCAGTTGGATGGAGAGTCACTGTATGATTCTTGGGAGCGCTTTAAGGAGTTGTTAAGGAAGTGTCCACACCATGGAATAGAAAAGTGGATGCTGGTGCATAATTTTTATAATGGGCTGAATGGAACGACTAGAACAATTATAGATGCTGCAGTGGGAGGTGCCTTTATGAGTAAAAGTGCTAATGAGGCATATGAGCTATTAGAGGAGATGGCGATGAATAATTACCAATGGCCAACTAAAAGGGGACAACCAAAGAAGATGGCTGGAATGATGGAATTGGATGCTATATCCATGCTTACTGCTCAAGTTGCAGCCTTGACAAAGCAATTACAAAAGACTACACTCCCATCTCAAGCTATACAAGTTCAAAACCTTTGTGAAGTGTGTGGTACAAACCATCAACCAAACCAATGCCCTGCTATAGATATGAATAATATGCCCATGGAAGAAGTACAAGCTATAGGAAATTACCAAAGATAACCTAATAATCCCAATTCCATGACCTATACCCTTGCTTGGAAGAACCATCCAAATTTTTCCTGGTCTAACAACCAAAACACTCTCCAACCTTATCTTCCACCTCAGCCACCATATCAACCTACCCAAAATAGGCCACCTTATCCACAACAATATGCACACCAAAATCCTCTACCTGGCTATTATCAACCACAAAATAGACCACCTCACCAAATTCCAATGAAACCAGCGGAACCCCAACCTGATGTACTTAACCAATTCATAACTGAAACCAGGGCATCCATAAGAAGTTTGGAGACTCAAATAGGGCAATTGGCTACTTTAATGACTAATAGAGCTCAAGGAAATTTGCCTAGCACTACAGAAGTTAATCCTAAAGAACAGTGCCAAGCTATTACTTTGAGGAGTGGAACGAGATATGTAGGGCTAAAGAAGAATCAGTCAGAAGAAGAAAAAAAGAAGTTGAATGATGAAAAGGTCACTGAAGACCTTAAGAAAGAAGAGGAGACCCCACCTGTGAATATTGAGCATCATGTTAGAATTCCATATCCACAAAGACTTCGTAAGCATAATTTGGATAAACAGTTTGCAAAGTTTTTAGAGGTGTTCAAGAAGCTACATATAAATATACCGTTCACAGAAGCATTAGAACAGATGCCCAGCTATGTAAAGTTTATGAAGGAGATTATCTCTAATAAGAGAAAGATGGGTGATTATGAAATAGTGGCGTTAACAGAAGAATGTAGTGCGATTTTGCAAAGAAAGCTTCCTCAAAAGTTACGAGATCCGGGGAGTTTTACTATTCCATGCACGATTTGGGAGTTTGAATGTAAGCATGCACTTTGTGATTTGGGGGCGATTATTAATTTAATGCCATTGTCAGTATTCCGTAGGCTTGGTTTGGGGGAAGCGAGGCCAACCACAGTAACATTGCAGCTGGCTGATAGATCTGTGAAGCATCCACATGGTATTATAGAAGATGTATTGGTAAAGGTGGATAAGTTTATATTTCCAGTTGATTTTATAGTTCTTGATATGGAGGAGGATGAGAATGTTCCTATTATTTTGGGGAGACCATTCTTAGCAACTGGGCAAGCATTGATAGATGTGCAAAAAGGAGAGTTAAAGCTGAGAGTTCAAGGGGAAGAAATAGTATTTAATGTGTTTAAGGCTATGACTTATCCTAAAGCAAGTGATAGTTGTTTCTCAGTTGATGTGGTCGAAGAAGTAGTAGGAAGAAAAAACTTAAGTGAGGATCCTCTTAAATTAAGTCTTACAGTTGATGATGTAGATGGAGAGGAAAATGAAGAAGAGATGAGTTATTTGAAGTGGATAAAATCAGCTGAGCCGTGGAACCATAAGAAGTTTGAAGAATTGGGTGAAGGACCAGAAAGACCATTACCATCGATTCTGAAACCACCTGTTTTAGAATTGAAAGTTTTACAGGACCATCTCCGTTATGCTTATCTTGGGGAAAAAGAGACTCTTCCAGTTATAGTTTCATCATTTCTTTTAGAAGTAGAGGAGGAGAAGTTGTTGAGGGTGTTAAGAGCTCATAAAACTGCTATAGGGCAGACTCTGGCTAATATAAGAGGAATTAGCCCAATGCATAGAATTCTTATGGAAGATGAGGCGAGACCGACTATTGATGCTCAACGAAGACTTAATCCAACAATGAAAGAAGTGGTGAGGAAAGAGATTTTGAAATGGTTAAATGCTGGAGTGATTTACCCTATCTCTGATAGTGCTTGGGTGAGTCCAGTGCAAGTAGTACCTAAAAAGGGGGGTATGACTGTGGTGAAGAATGAAATTAATGAACTGATTCCAACTAGGACTGTGACGGGTTGGAGGATATGTATAGATTATCGAAAGTTGAATAAGGCAACTAGGAAAGATCATTTTCCTTTGCCTTTTATTGATCAAATGTTGGATAGGTTTGCGGGGCATAACTACTATTGTTTTCTAGACGGGTACTCAGGCTATCATCAGATTGTAATTGCACCAGAGGATCAAGAGAAGACGATGTTTACATGTCCTTATAGGACTTTTGCTTTTAGAAGGATGCCATTCGGGTTATGCAATGCACCAGCCATGTTTCAACGGTGTATGATGGCAATATTTTCTGACATGGTTGAGACTGGGATTGAAATTTTTATGGATGATTTTTCGGTTTATGGGTCCTCTTTTGACACGTGTTTGACTAATTTGGAGCTGGTGTTGAGGAGGGGTGAAGAGTTGCATTTGGTGCTTAATTGGGAAAAGTGCCACTTTATGGTAAATGAAGGAATTGTATTGGGGCACAAGATTTCTAAGAAAGGCATTGAAGTGGATAGGGCAAAAATTTCAACGATAGAGAATTTGCCACCACCAATTTCAGTAAAAGGAGTACGGAGTTTCTTAGGTCATGCAGGATTTTATAGGAGGTTTATCAAAGATTTTTCCAAAGTTTCGAAGCCACTGTCCACTTTGTTAATGAATGGGGTTACGTTTGATTTTGATGAGAAGTGTCAACAAGCTTTTAAGATACTTAAGGAGAAATTGATCTCGGCACCTATAATTGTTGCGCCTCAATGGGATTTGCCATTTGAACTGATGTGTGACGCCAGTGATTTTGCGATTGGGGCAGTGTTGGGACAAAGAGTTGACAAGGTATTCAGAACGATTTATTATGCAAGTTGTACCTTGAATGATGCTCAAATAAATTACGATTTATTTTGCTATTGGCCATAGTGTTTGCTTTTGATAAATTTAGGCCATACTTGATTGGGAATAAGGTGGTTGTTTACACAGATCATTCGGCGATAAAGTATCTTATGACTAAGAAAGATTCCAAGCCTCATCTTATTCGGTGGATTTTGTTATTACAAGAATTTGATGTGGAAATTAAGGATAAGAAAGGCACTGAGAATTTGGTGGCTGATCATTGTCTCGATTGGAGGTTGATGAAGATTCTCTTGATAAAGAAGTTCAGATTAATGATGCTTTTCTTGATGAGCAGCTGTTCGAAGTAAGTGTTTGCAAGGATGTTCCATGGTTTTTTCCCCATCCTAAAAATGAGAAAGCATATTCAAAAGAGTAGACAAAGGAATTCTTATTTTATTATAAAAAAGGAAACAAATTGAATTTAATATTATATTGTTGTTGATCAGTTCAAAACAAAACATTAAAGAATATAAATTTGTCCTTTTATAAATCTTTGGACATTTTTTATTTTAGTTTATATATATTTTTATAGATTTCTATCTAATAGAATTAGTCATTTTTTTTTTGTATTATATTTTAAAAGGAATAAATATATAAATAATAGAAATATATAAATAAAGTGAAGTATTATTATAATTATTATAATTCTAATAAAAATATAATTCTAATAAAAAAAAAATTCTAATGTATTTCGGAGTTTTCGAGTTGTAAATTCAAAATTAGACTGATTTTTTTTTTCGAGTCAAAACAATAAAGATGATTCCAATTTTGGATTATTTATTTGGCGTATAAAAAAACTTTTTGAATTTCTTGTAGAAAGAGATTTACCTAAAGAAAAAGCTTTTAATGCTGCCCAATATCCTTTCTTTTTCCAAATATTTTTACGAATCCGTTTTTTTGATATAGAAGTACGTTTTTTTTTGGAACTGCCATTCAAAAATTAGAAATAAATATTTAATCCTGAAAAGTGAATTGTAATATATTTTAATATAATTAATATAATTAAAGTACTTTTTTCTTTTTCAATTAAAAAAAGGAATCATATCATTTGACCTATTTTAACCTCTTACTTTTTCAATATAATATTTCAAAGAGTTGAAAAAGATTCAGAATAATTTAGACTAGAAAATTCTATATTTTGTATATTTTCATTTTTTATTAACTGATTCCTTTCATTTCAAAAGAAATAATAACCGGTAAATCAGAAAAAATTAATTAAGATAAAAAAAAATTATTTATTTTTATGGAATCTACATATCAGTATTCATGGCTTATACCTTTTATTCCACTTCCAGTTCCCATATTAATCGGAGTAGGACTTCTACTATTTCCAACAGCAACAAAAAATTTGCGCCGTATATGGGTTTTTCCTAGTGTTTTATTGTTAAGTATAGTTATGATTTTTTCAACCTATCTATCTATTCAACAAATAAATAACCCTTCTATTTATCTATCTATATGGTCTTGGACTATCAATAATGACTTTTCGTTAGAAGTTGGATATTTGGTTGACCCACTTACTTCTATTATGTTAATCTTAATTACTACTGTTGGAATTATGGTTCTTATTTATAGTGACAATTATATGTCTCATGATCGGGGATATTTGAGATTTTTTGCTTATATGAGTTTTTTCAGTAGACTATGTTAATAATTTGGCAGCTAAAGTTATACCTCCTGAGATGACAAGGCAACAAATAAAGAAATTTATTCGGAGGTGAAGCATTATTATTGGGAGGAACCTATTCTATATAAACATTGCCATGATCAAGTTATTCGAAGATGTATGCCCGAAGAGGAGATGTTGTCAATCTTAACTCACTGTCATAGTCTGCATTACGGTGGTCGGTGGAACAAGAACAGCAGCGAAGGTTTTGCAAAGTGGGTTTTACTGGCCTACATTATTTAAAGATGCTAATGATTTTTTCAAAAGTTGTGATCGTTGTCAACGGACTGGGAATATATCAAGAAGAGATCAAATGCCGATGACTGGTATTTTGGAAGTTGAGCTATTTGACGTATGGGGGATAAACTTTATGGGACCTTTCTCATCATCGTATAATAATAAATATATTTTGCTTGCGGTTGATTATGTTTCTAAATGGGTAGAAGCTGATCGATACATCAAGCTCGGGGACGTGATTGCCAACGAAGGAAAATCGCCAGCAAAAGACAGGGGCCTGAGGAAGAACCCGCCAAAGTCACCAACGGGTCGAAGCCCAATGGCAACGGGAATGGCAATGGTAAGAATGGTGGAAAGCGAGCGAGCAACGAACCCCCGACCTCCGAGAGTAAGCGCCCCAAAGGTAATTGGTATTAATTGAGATTCACCATTTACATTGCCCTTGTTGAAAGCCGAGCCGAGGTCTTCCAAGTGACCAGCTCGAGTGTGCCCTACAAATGACCCACACCAATAAGGAAAGATATCTCCAAGAGAGATTCAACAAAGTTCTGTCATTTTCATAACGACTACGAGCACGACACTAACAAGTGTAACCAGCTGAAGGAGGAAATTGAGTTCCTGATAAGACAGGGACATTTAAGAAGATATGTACGAGCCGCGGGAGGTTCTCAACGAGAGGCTCAAGGGGGCAACGAGTCGGCGCCTGCACGCCAACCTCGCTACCTTTATAGCCAGCTTCTGTGGCAGGTACCCTACTCACCATCTGCGGAGATAGTGGGAAAGCGAGGGAACGATATGCTCGAACCCTACGCCATGACTAGGACATCGAGATGATGAGTGTCGAGGATCGTGCACCAAAAAAGGCTCGAACAGAGGAGGAACTGATCACCTTCTCTGACGACGACGCCCAGCATGTGCAATTCCCGCATTCCGATTCGGTGGTCGTGGATGTTCAGATCGCGAACATGATGGTAAAAAGGGTGTTGATCGATGCAGGAAGTTCGGTCAACATCCTATATAAGTCCTCGCTGGAAAGGATGAAGTTGTCTGTGAAGGACCTGGAGCCGTGCAACCAAACCATTTATGGTTTTTCCGGAGAAGGGCTCGCTCCAGTAGGGTCGACCTGCTAACAGGGCATTACTCGCTACTTTTATAGTAGTTGATTGTCCTTTAGCGTACAACACTGTGATAGGGAGACCAATTCCGGTCGACTTGCGAGCCGTCAGTTCTATATGGCACCTCGCCATGAAATTCCCAACGGACACAGGGGTAGGATGCGTGTTGGGAAACTAGAGGGAAGCGAGGGAGTGCTACAACACCTCGATCACCAAGGCAAAGAAGGGTGTATCGAGAGATGCAATCAGGAAGGAGTTGCAAATGGCAACTGATGTTCAAGCCCGCTCAAGTGATAATCTCACCAAATAGGGCGTTGCCCAAAGTGAGGATAGAGACTTAGATCCTCGCTTTGGGGATTTTGAAGATGAGCTGAGACCCATCGAGGACCTTGAAGAGGTCCAACTCGATGAGGAAAATCCGACCAGAGTTGTGAAAGTCGGTAAAACCTTAGACACAACAACAAAACAAGCACTGGTGGAGTTCTTAAGGAGGAACCAGGATGTCTTTGCCTGGTCACATAAAGACATGGTCGGGATAGATCCTGCAGTCATCAGCCATGTCCTGAACATCAACAAAAGCTTTCCACCAGTGCAACAAAAAAGAAGGCTACTTGACAAAGATAGATCAAAGGCCTTGAAAGAGGAAGTCGAGAAGCTGAAGGAGAATGGGTTCATAGGGTGGCGTTTTATCCATCGTGGGTCTCTAATCTCGAACTTGTGCCCAAGCTGAATGGCAAGTGGCGTACGTGCGTGGATTTTACAGACCTAAATAAAGCCTACCCCAAAGACTGTTTCCCACTCCCGAGGATCGACCAGCTAGTCAATGCAACTGCAGGGCATGAGATCCTCTCATTCATGGATGCATACTTCGGGTATAATCAAATCAGTATGCATCCCCCTGATGAGGATCACACTAGCTTTCGAACTGATACAGGTGATACGAACCACACCAACACTGTGATGAAACCCGACACCAAATATGGCACAGCCACCAAGAACACACGAAATGGGAATGAAGACCGCGACCCAATGCTTAGCCAAGCACGAACCTTGGTATGAGGAAGACGCCACAAACGAGGATAGGAATCCGTTTGATAAGTCGGGTTGAACGCCACAAGGAATCCCTTGATAAGTTCTAATAGTTTCTTCAAGAACTCAAGAAGAAAAACTAACAAATTTTCATTTCACATAATCTCATTTGTCCAAATGTTTTCAAGGCCTTATATAGCCGAAAAAATACATCAAGACAAGCCCCTTTGTCTTCCTAAAAACCGAAAAATTAAAGACAAGCTTTTTTTTTGTCTTCCTAATGAAACTGAAAATAAAGACAACCCTTTGTCTTCCTAATGAAAACCGAAATTTAAAGACAAAAGGACTATTGGACTCACACAAGTCAAATGTTTTGACTTATCACAAAATAAACAAAGACTAAATAAAAAAAACGTGATTAAAAATAAAAAGATTCATTACAGGAAGCTAAATATTGATCAAGCTCCTAAACTGGTGTCATCATCATTCCTCCCCTCTTGACTTGGATCAACTGGAACTTGACTTGGATTTTTAGTCTTGGTGTCCTCATCAACAGGGCTCTACTATTACAAGGCAATGCCCTTCGGTTTGAAAAACGCTGCTGCGACTTACTAGAGACTCGTCAACCACATGTTTAAGGAGCTGATCGACACAAACATGGAGGTTTACGTAGATGACATGCTGGTTAAGTCGAAGAAAGTAGAAGGGCATGTAAGGGATTTGCAGGAATGCTTCAACGTCCTGAATAAATATCGGATGAAGCTAAATCCCCTTAAATGCTCCTTCGGAGTAGGATCAGGGAAGTTCTTGGGGTTTATTGCTAACTCGAGAGGAATTGAAGCTAATCCCGAAAAAATAAAAGCCCTGATCGAGATGAAGTCGCCAGTGAAGATTAAAGATGTCCAAAGCCTGACCGGGAGGATTGCTGCTCTTAGTAGATTCATTTCAAAATCAACAGACAAGTGCGTCCCATTTTTTAATCTACTCAGAGGCAATAAGAAATTTGAATGGACAAATGAGTGCGAACAAGCCTTTCAAGCACTAAAAACGCATATGGCGCAACCGCCCATCCTGTCAAAATCGGTCGATAAAGAGACTCTGTTCATCTACCTGGCAATCACGGATTACGCTGCTAGTGCTGTTCTGGTAAGAGAAGAAGAAGGTGTGTAGAAGGCTGTCTATTATGTAAGCAAAAGGCTAATCGGAGCAGAGTTGAGGTATCGCCCCATTGACAGGTTAGCCTATTGTTTGGTTTTGGCCTATAGGAAGCTGCGACCTTACTTCCAAGCCCATCCAATTACGGTCTTAACCGACCAGCCTCTTCGACAAGTCCTGCAAAAGCCAGAGGCTGCAGGAAGATTACTCAAGTGGGCGGTCGAACTCGGGCAATTCGACATATCTTACTTGCCGTGAGCAGCGATAAAAGGATTGTGGCATCTTCCTCATAACAAGGTTCGTGCTTGGCTAAGCATTGGGTCGCGGTTCCATTCCAATCTCGTATGTTCTTGGTGGCTGTTCCATATTTGGTGTCGGGTTTCATCACAATGTTGGTGTGGTTCGTATCAGTTGGTATCAGAGATTAGGATCATTCGGTTTGGCCTATCCTTTTTTTATTATTATTATTCTTTCATTTGTGTTTCTATTCTATTCGTATTTCAATTTTAGGGTTTCTGAAATTAAAAAAAAAAAAAATCTATCTATTCGTGTTCTTGATTTTCTTAGTCTTTGTTCTTGTTTTCCTTCTAAAAATCCGAAACCATTATAGTTAATCTCTTTATTCCAGATTGTTTCTTTGTTCAAATCGTGTTCTTATTTCCTTGTTTACATTAGTTCTTTGTGAAATCCCTTGAAACCCGAAACTAATCAACTGAAATTGTTATTGAGTTTGGGAAAATCCTTGTTTCCTTTGTGAAAATCTGAGATTGTTATTGAGTCAATTGTTTACTTTGTGATAGTGCCACGGATTGATTGGTCCTTTTCTATTTTGGGTTGTTATTTTTGGGAATATTTGTTCTCTGTTATTGGGAGTGTACCACCGATTGTTATAGTGCCACTGATTGAAATTTTGTTTCCCTTTATTTGGGAGAAATTCGAAATTGTTATAGTGCTGCAAGTCTATTTGGGTTTTCTGTAATTGGGATTGTTTTTGGTATTCTGTTTTGGGTGAATCACCGATTGATTTTTATGTTATTGGGGAAGTGTTCTTGAATCACAGATTGTATTGGGAGTATTGGTTGGTTCTTGAATCTGTGTTAGTAACTCAGATTGTTTGATTTCTGGTTGGCTCTTTGGTATTCATTTTTTTTTCTCCCCTTTTCAGAAATTAGTATCTGGTTTCTCAAATTTGAGAGGTTAAAAAAAAAAAAAAAGGAAAGGAAAGGAAAGGAAAAGGGAAACCCTTCTTAAAAATTTTTGTTCTATTCTTGTTCCTTATGGTCTAGAGGCCTTTTGGCCAAAACCCCACACAAGTGTTCCAAAAATCATCATTTTTTCGTCATTTTCACCAGTTTTTCGTCGGTGTTCGTTTGGTTGGATTTGCTGCTTGAACCTCCATATCACCGTTTCATTAGTTTTCAAAGAGCTTAAAGAAGAAAATAGAGTGGAAAAAGGCAGAGGTGTGAGCTTATTTGAGGGTAAAAGCCATCATTGAGTGCAAACACGAGTGTACTTGAGTGACCATTTTCTTTGAGTGAAACACATGAGGGAGTGTGGTGAGGTCTTTTTCTAACCTTATTTTTTGCAGATTTTCAATCATGTCACAAAATACAGAAAGAAATGCAGGCAATGACACTCCACCACCTACAGTTCCAAATCTACAAATTGAAGCTTTAATTAATGGGGGAGATGAGGAGGATGTTGAGGGCGGAGTGTGAGCAAATACATGAGAGGTTGGATAGGGTAGAAGAGGGAACACAACGGAGACCAAGGAGGGGTAGGGTACACCAAAGGGAGGATGAGAATGAAGGGGATTTAGAAGGGGTAGTTCCTGATGATGAGTTTGATAGGATGTCGACGGGTAACCATAGGAGGTATGGTGGAGAAGATAGGAACCAGGTAGATAATTATATGGGGAATATCAAAATGAGAATCCCAGCATTTCAGGGGAAGAGTGATCCTGAAGCATACCTTGAGTGGGAGAAGAAGATGGAGTTAGTTTTTGATTGTCACAACTACTCCAACATGAAGAAGGTAAAACTTGCTGCCATTGAGTTTACTGATTATGCTATTGTTTGGTGGGATCAGTTGTGCATCAACAGGAGGCGGAGTGGAGATCGCCCTATTGACACATGGGAGGCCATGAAGAGGATGATGAGGCGACGGTTTGTACCACCTCATTATTATCGAGATCTCTACCTTAAGTTGCAGGGTCTTCGTCAGGGCTACAGATGTGTTGATGAGTATTACAAGGAGATGGAGATGGCTATGATTAGAGCCAATGTTGAAGAGGATCGGGAGGCAACCATGGCAAGGTTTTTGAATGGGTTGAACCGAGAGATTGCTGACCCAATCGAGCTACACCATTATGTGGAATTGGAGGATTTGGTTCATATAGCAATCAAAGTTGAGAGGCAGCTCAAGAAGGGTAGTTCAAGTTCGAGGTCAAGACCGAGCCCACACAATCCAAGTACAACACCTTGGAGGTCGAACTATCCAAAGAAAGAAGACCAACCCACTTCATCATCTACACCAAAACCAGCCACCACAGCCACACCACCTCAAGGTAAAACAACTCCTACTAAGTCTCATTCTAGTGAGATAAGGTGTTTCAAATGTCAGGGGCGAGGACACATAGCTAGCCAATGTCCAAACAAGAGAGTTATGGTGATTCGAGAAAGTGGCGAGCTCGATTCTGAAGATGAAGATCTTGCTGACATGCCACCATTGGAAGATGTTTCTATCGTTGATGAGGAGTTTGGGGCAGAATCTGGTGAGATGCTTGCACTAGTCACAAGACGAGCCTTAAAATTGCAAGCAAAAGAAGAGGAAGAAGAGGTGCAGCGAGAGAACATCTTTCACACTCGTTGTCATGTGAAAGGCAAGGTATGTAGTGTGATTATTGATGGAGGTAGTTGTACTAACGTTGCTAGTTCTTCCATGGTTGAGAAGCTAGGGCTCTCAACGCTTAGACATCCTTGTCCATACAAGTTGCAGTGGTTGAATGATAGTGGTAAAGTGAGGGTTACAAAACAGGTGCTGGTATCATTTCGAATTGGCAAGTATGAGGATGAGGTATTGTGCGATGTGGTTCCCATGCAAGCTGGACACCTCCTTCTAGGAAGGCCTTGGCTATTTGATCGGCGAGTCCAGCATGATGGCTTCACCAACAAGTACTCATTCACGTTCTGTCAACGAACAATCACTCTAGCTCCATTGACGCCAAAGCAAGTATATGAAGACCAAGTGCGGTTGCAAAAATTGAGTGATAAAAAAAAATTGAGTGAGCAAAAGAAGGAGAGTGAAAAGATGAATGAGAGTGAGAAAAAAAAGAGACAAAGAGAGAAAATGGTCGAATCAAGTGAGAGAGAAAAGAAAGAGAAGAGTTCGATCAATGAGGGAAAATTAGAGAGAAAACAAAATAATTTTTATGCAAAAAAAGTGAGGTTAAGGAGGCTCTTTTAAACACTAACCAACTTGATGCTAACAAGCAGGTTTTTGATCCCGGTGATTGGGTATGGTTACACATGAGGAAAGAGCGATTCCCAGCACAAAGACGTTCCAAATTGCTACCTCGAGGAGATGGGCCGTTTCAAGTGCTAGAAAGGATCAATGACAATGCCTACAGACTCGATTTACCAGGTGAGTATACTGTTAGTGCTACTTTTAATGTTTCTGATTTGAGTCCTTTTGATGCAGGTGACGATTTGAGGTCAAATCTTTCTCAAGAGGGGGGGAATGATGAGGACACCAAGACTAAAAATCCAAGTCAAGTTCCAGTTGATCCAAGTCAAGAGGGGAGGAATGATGAGGACACCAGTTTAGGAGCTTGATCAATATTTAGCTTCCTGTAATGAGTCTTTTTATTTTTAATCACGTTTTTTATTTAGTCTTTGTTTTGTGATAAGCAAACATTTGGCTTGTGTGAGTCCAATAGTCCTTTTGTCTTTAATTTTCGGTTTTTATTAGGAAGACAAAGGGTTGTCTTTAAATTTCAGTTTTCATTAGGAAGACAAAGGGTTGTCTTTATTTTTCGGTTTCATTAGGAAGACAAAAGGCTTGTCTTTAATATTTCGGTTTTTAGGAAGACAAAGGGGCTTGTATTGATGTAATTTTCGGCTATATAAGGCCTTGAAAACATTTGGAAAAATCAGATTATGTTGAATGAAATTGTGAGTTTATTTCTTCTTGAGTTCTTGAAGAAACTTTTGAACTTATCAAGGAGATTCCTTGTGGCGTTCATCCTGACTTATCAAACGGATTCCATCCCCGTTTGTGGCGTCTTCCTCATACCAAGGTTCGTGCTTGGCTAAGCATTGGGTCGCGGTTCCATTCCAATCTCGTGTGTTCTTGGTGGCTGTTCCATATTTGGTGTCGGGTTTCATCACAATGTTGGTGTGGTTCGTATCAGTATATTCCTTGGGCATATGATTTTTTTAGATAACAAGCCCCATAAATTTATTTGACTTGTTTAGATAACTAGCCCTGTAGAATTATGGGAATATGATTGCCTAGCTAGCAAGCCCCGAGATGTATGATGGGCATTGTAATAGATGTTTTTGTAGCCATATGTTTTATAAAGTATGCTTATGATATATGATATGTGTTTTAGATAGTCTTATGTTCTTTTATAGTATTTGATGTAGTCTTATGCTTATGTTTACGATGTATGTTTTATTTTTAGTAGATTTTCATTGCTGGGCATTAGGCTCATTCCTTTATTTTAGTGTGATGCAGGAAAATGATTATGGAGGCAGAAGGATTCTTGGTAGCATGGCATGTGTGTTGAGGATGAATGGAATGGATGGGCTGCGTATCGATCGAGGATGACGTTTATTTTAGTCTTTTGAAATATGTCTCTTTTGTAATTCCGCATTCAACTTTTTTTGAACTTGTTTTTAAAGCTATGTTTTATGTTGTGTAAACAATGGGATCCAATACCATATCACATTTTATTTTACATTTTTAATAAAGACATGCTATTTCTTATATTTTGGGTTTTCAATAAAGGCATGTTATTTCTTACGTTTGTATCGAAATAGTAGTTATGTCTAGTAGTTTTAATGGTCCAAGGTCTTAGAAATAGTTCAGTCATTACAGATTTGGTACTAAGAATGGCTTTTCTCAACACTTGCGACTAGGCTGCTGGAGTACTGGGACCGACCTGGGAAGGTCCATATCAAATTGAAGAAATTCTTCTAGGCACATACAAACTTGTTCCCTTAAATGGAGATCTTATTCCTCACTATTGGAATGAAGAACACCTGTGCAAGTATTACCAATGAACAATTCTTTTTAAAGAGTTGGCTTGTACTAATTTTACTTTTTACAAGTTTGTGAACAAGAGCTGGTCAGTTAGATGGCTGGTCACTTATAAGTGTAAGATCAAATTTTGATCACTCGTACAAACACGAATTTTGTCAATTTTATTACGAATAATAAAAGGAACTGTGCGCAGCCAGGTATTCCTGCCAATTATTGTATTTATTACAAGTATTTTCTCATTACATGTGTTGTTTTGCCATATTATCATTGATTGTTTATAAGGACGCGAACAGTAATGTTCGAACATGTATTGGTCATGGCAAGTGACCAAGAACCTTAGACTCCTCGATCACTTGGGGGGCATATAAGATGCTAAGCGAGTAAAGCATATCAACAGACATATGTAAACGCACGAGAAAAATAAGGAAAAGCATACTATGACATTTAGAGTATTTTTCAAAATTTTTAGTTATTTTTGTGAAATCTTAATAAAGTGTTATGCTAAGTTTGGTCATATGAGCAGATGTTATAATAACAATGAGAATATATTATAATATCACAATGAAATGTCTTTACACCGCGAGAAAATTCTTCTCGGATGTAATTAAAGCTGCCTTAGGCAGAAAATCGTCTTCACATCACGAACAATTGTTCGTATGTTTTAATTACATAAATAAAAAATTTACTATGCAGCTGAAGAAGGGTCCTGTTGAGGCTGTTGGTTGACTGAAGGTCCAATTTCTTCTTCAGCATCATTGATGCCTATTGCCAAGGAAATTTTAGGAGAATCCGAGGCATTTTGAGCATTTCTCTCCTCCTCTAGGCGAGCAGCACATTTGCCAAGTTTAGCTTTTTTTACCTGCTCGGGAAGATAGTCGAAGTTTGCCTCTGGATTGTTCTTCCAAAACATGTAGAAGCAATGGAAGGTGGCTCATCGGAACCTTTCCAAGTATTGGGAGTTTTTCTCCTTGTGTAGCTTCACTCGCTCCTCTAGACTAGTGGCCTCCTTCATGCTCACCTCCAGATCCTCTTGAAGCTTGGCTACTTCCTTGTAGTTAGTCTCGGAGGTTTCCTTAAACTTCTCCTTGGCAGCAACAACTTTGGCTAGATCTTCTTGGCTCCTCTTCAGCTCCTCGGTTAAATTGGCGACTTTGTCTTCAACCGCCTTATCCTTGGCCTCCCATGCCTTGATCTCCTCAGCATGTATTGCATCAACTACTTCAGGTGATGTTAGCCATTGTTCATGGTCAAGATACCATGCGAGTAGTGGAAGAATGAATCTTTTAGAGCTAATAAAAGGAAATGTTGTTCAACTATGTAACGACCCAAAATTGCTAATAAGGATTAAGGGCCTTGATTAGTGTGTCGGGAGGGCATAATTGGTATTTATGTGAATTAATGATAAAATGCATGATTATGTGGCATGTCTGATTTTATGATTATATGGATATGATCAAATGCATGTTTATGAGTATTAAATATGCATGTGGGCCTTGTTTAGATTATAAAGGCGTATTTATAATTTTGGCCCGTTGAGGGCATAAATGTGATTATATGTGATAAATTGTTGAGACCACATTATCATGTGGATATATTTGCAGCATATGGCTCGAGACGGTCCTAGTGGGCGGATTGGCGAAATAGTCACAATGGGGATTTATACCCAGCTCGGGGGAGCCTAGGGGTATTTTCCAGAATTTAGAAAATATATCGGGGATTATTAGACATTGGATAAATAGTTGGTAATTAATTGGATGACAGGATTAATTGGTAGATATTAGGAACAATTGAGGGATTAGTGGGAATTGGGAGTAAAATGACCCTTTTACCCCTAGGGGCCATTGGAAGGTTAGTTGAACTTGGGAGGGAAAAAGGGTCATTTGCCTAGAAGATAGGTGATATATTCATAAGTTATTAGAACCAACCAGAGCGTGGTATAAATAACTGAAGGAAATTCTCTCTCTCCTCTCTCACGATTTTTCTCTTCTCTCTCCCTTGGAATTGAGCTGGAATCTTTGAGGGAAGTAGAAGGTAATTGAAGGGAAGGGAAGGGAAGGGAAGGGAAGGTTTGAATTATTGAAGGAAGTTGGAGGCTTGGAAGGAAAGCTAGAGGGAAATTACAGCTGAGGATTGGGCTGAAAAACAGAGGAGAAGTCAACTATAATTGTGGTAAGAATTTGGCTTGAATTTTTGTGTTTTGTTGCTGAGTAGGTTGGGTTGATTTTGAGTTCTTGAGTACAGAATGATTGATGAATTTGGCTAATGGTTTGAGTAGGAAGTTTCAGTGGTTATTACAGTGATTCTTGTGGCTGAATTGAGGGGTTGGTTTCTGTTCATATTGCCGGGAATAATAGGATGAAAATATGTGGTTATGGGTCCAAATTCATAGTGGGTTTAGTGTTGAATTGAGGGGAAACTTCTGGGTAGAGCTTTGGTGTTCTTGGCTGGGAGAAGGAGGAGGAAAACCCAGGTTTTCTCTGGGTTCGAAAGGCGCGTCGCGACCTGGCCAAGGGGCATTGCGGCGCATGTGGCCCTTCTGGCCTGGGATGCTCTCTGACTTGGGGCAAGTCACGACTTGCTGAGCCAAGTCGCGATCTGCCTAGGAATTTTTGCCTTAGAATTATTTCTAGAATTGGTAAGGTTCAGGGATTCGAACTTATGTGCCCGGGACAATTTCTACTACCCGATTGGTAGAAATGGAGGTACCGGAGGCTAGTTTCTGTTTCCTAGGTATTTTATTTTGATTGGAAGTTGATAGATATCATGGCCCATGTGACTATGTTTATGCCAAGGCTCGAGGCTAAGGACCGTGCTCAGAATCATTTCGCATTCTCCGCTTGGAATTAAAGGTAAGAAAATTGCACCCGTTTGTGTGGCTGTGTTGGTTTTATGATTCCCTATATTTGTATGCAATGTTGTATGATTGAGTTATGCCATGTGAGCATGAAATAAACGGCCTAAGAGTGCTGGAATTGATATTTGCGCACAGGACGCGGCTCGGCCACTGGTAGTGGAGGTTAATTAAATAATCACTGAGCTTGGCCTAAGCGAGCCAAAGTCAGTGGGTTAAACCCTGGGCTCGGCCTAAGTGAGCTGGAGACAGTGGGTTAAACAGAGGGTGCGGCCTAAGGGCGTCAACCCTGAATATTGTATGATATGTTTACTATTGGTAATCTGATAATTATTGTTTATTGATTTGACAATTGTTATAACTGACTATGTGAATGATATGGATTGCTGAATATCTGGTTAATGTTTTATGAATTATTTGATTATCGATATTGATTATGCAATGATGTTATGGTTTTCTTGCTGGGCCTCGGCTCACGAGTGCTACGTGGTGCAGGTAAAGGCAAGGGTAAGATGGATCAACCATGGGTTGGAGAGCTCTGGGGGCGAGGTGTACATTGTCAGCTGCTCGGCCGCCATGGTCGAGGGATTGTACAAGGACGGAAACCAAAAATGTGTATTTTTCCATTAGAGTGGCCTTGATTATTTATAACTTTTGGAAATTTTGTAAATATGTCCTTTAAACCCTGTTTAGGGATCCTATGTACTAAACATTCATTTTAATGAAAACGACCTGTTTATGACCAAAATCTTTTAATTCTAACCAGTTTATGACTTTACATTCACATTTTTATTTAAATGACTTGATTAGCAAGTCTTGCACTATTTTTAACACACAGTGTAACGGTCTTGGTTATCTAGGATGTTACAGACTAAAACACAATACAGAAGAAACTTACACTGAGGAGTTCATTGAACCCACGAGTAAGGACCTAGCTGGGTTTCAACGAAGGAAAACAGACAAAGGCCTCCTGGTTGCGATGATGCTTGGAAAATCTCTGTAGTTTGTCGTTTGTTGAGTTATAAGCATTGCTCAACAATTCCGCAGCCAAAGATCTTCCTGTTTGGTTGGTGGAAGGATTAGTGTGAGGAGGAGGAGGATGAGTTGTTGATCTTGAAGGAATAGGAGCTGGAGTGACCTCTGGTCGAGCCTTTTTCTTTGAAGGTTCCCCACCGCCTTCTCCAGTATTTCTTCTGCTCGACTTCTTCTTGTTCATTGGAGCGTCTGTAGAAGCGCAGTTATCGAAGTCGTCGTCGAATGGCATGACTACAAAACACAATTAAATGAGCAGATATGTCAAGAAATAGTTTGACATAATAAAGGAAAAAACTAAAAGAAATTCTAAGTAGTATACCTGACTTATTATAACTGGTCGCTACATTATCTAAAGAGCTACTGCTACACTCACTATCTACACCGAAGAAGTCCAAGCTAAAACTACTAGTTGTAAATTTAATGACAAGGGATGGCCAAGTTATTTAGAAGTAAGAAATCTATACCGTTGATGAGGACACCAAGACTAACGATCCAAGTCTAGTTCCAGTTGGTCTGGTGACGAGGGCGCGAGCCAAAAGACTCAGTTTAGGAGCTTGATGAGTCTTATTGTATTTTTCATCTTGTATTTTTAATTTATTCACGTTATTTTTGTTATTTGGTCTTTCTTTATTTTGTAAAAGTCAAACACTTGACTTGTGTGAGCTGAAGAGTTGTGTGAGCCGAAAGGTCTTGTTTTGTGAGTTGAAGAGTTGTGTGAGCCGAAAGGTCTTGTTTATGGTGCTTTCATTAGGAAGACCAAGGGTCTTGTTTTCATGTAATTTTCGTCCTTATAAGGACTGCCAAAACAATGTGAAAAGGCAGATTATGTTGAATGAAATTGTGAGTTTATTTCTTCTTGAGTTCTTGAAGAAACTTTTGAACTTATCAAGGAGATTCCTTGTGGCGTTCATCCTGACTTATCAAACGGATTCCATCCCCGTTTGTGGCGTCTTCCTCATACCAAGGTTCGTGCTTGGCTAAGCATTGGGTCGCGGTTCCATTCCAATCTCGTATGTTCTTGGTGGCTGTTCCATATTTGGTGTCGGGTTTCATCACAATGTTGGTGTGGTTCGTATCAACCATTCTCATCTTAAGATTCGAGTATAGGGCCAGTGTATTCCGGTAGTTTTTGTTTTCCCCTCCCATGTTGGGTAGGGGTATTAGCTGCTCGAGTGTTAGGGGATGGTTCTCGAATGGTCACTCTCATTGGTCATCGCCTCTGGGGTTGTGATACATCTTGCTGCTGCTTGGGGATTTCTTGTCCTTCAGTGCCCTCTCCAGTGGCACTCCCCGCAGTGGATTCCCTCACCTCCTGGTGATGTTCTAAAAGGTCGACCAGCCTTAAATTGCTCTCCGTGCCCAGCTCCTTGACACTTTTTTCTATATTCATCATGCTGGCCATAGTTGTGGCTCTTATATCCATGTTTGGGGTAGGGTCTGGTCGGTGCCATGGAACCTAGATACAGCACAAAAAACTAAGGACAAGGAAAGACAAAAAAAATGACTGGATAAGTGTTGATAAGAGATTCAAAGTTTACCTCCTTGTGTGAAGGCCATGTTGTCGGCAACCAAGTTGGTTGTGAGGAAGTACTCTTGGAAGTACCTTCCTACATTGGACTTGTAGGGTAATGTCACTTAGGCATGTGCGAGCATATTCCTAGTGGTAGAAATGGAAGAACCCCATGTTTTTCTGATTAGGGTTGGATTTGAGATCGAACAGGTAGTTGATCTCATGCGGAGTACGCACATGCCATTTTTTGTGGTTGTATAGGATATAGAGTGCCTAGAGTATTCTATATCCATTGGGTGTTATTTGGAAAGGGGCGACCTAGAAATAATTGGCAACCTTGTGCAAAAAGTCATGCAAGGGCAAGATTGCCCCTGCTTCTATGTGATACCTTGACCAGGCACTGTAGGCGCCTCCGGGAACGTTTGCCATCTGGTTGGGTGTAGGTTTATATAAAGTAATCCTAGGAAGCCCGTACTTCTTTGGACATTTTGCCACCATCCTAGTCGATATGACGTTAGGAGGGGCAATGTACCAGTCAACCTTTGCTCGAGGGCCATCATGGGGACGAGCTTTAGGCTGGATATCTGGTGGTGAAAAGTTTAAAGGTTGAGGATCGCTTGAAGGACCCTCGGCATTGGTTGCATGGTTGTTGGACAGTGAATTTGTGGTTTTCTTTTTTCTACGAGGAGTGTATTTGACACGACCCATGTTCGATTGGTTCTGTTACGGACTGTGTGAAGGACTGGTCGTAGGGTTTGGGTGTAAAACTGAAGGCTCGGGAAAAGGCAAAGAAGGTTGTTGTTGATCATCGAACAGCAAAGCAAGAAGATCTTCGTCTATTGGTCTCTCACCTCCCCAGAGATCATGTAACGCCCAGGATAGCCAAGAACATTACACTGTGTGTTTATAAAGGTGCAAGACTTGCAAATCAAGTCATTTAATTAGAAATGTGTTATTGAAACTACAGTTGAACTAGGGTTAAAAGATTTTGGTCTCAAAAGTTACATTTCTTATATAATCAAACATTTTCTTTCACATGGGATCCCAGAAGTAGTAAAGTTATAAATCAGTTTACAAAATTTTAGGATTAAAATACAGTTACTAGCCACTCTAAGGCAAAACAGACAATTAGGTTTTTCTCGTCCTATTCAACTCCTCGGCCGTGGCGGCCGATCAGCTGATTATGTACATTCAGCCTCAAATCTCTCCATCTCAGGACTGGTCCAACTTGCCCTTGCCTTACCTGCACCACGTAGCACCCGTGAGCCAAGGCCCAGTAAGAAAACACAATAACAGAGCATAATCATCAAGCAAACAATAATACTCACATAGTATAAACATGTACTCAACAGTCCAAACATTCATGTTATTCAAGTATTCAGCATACCAAGTACATCATTTTATATCATTAATCAAATCACATATGAAACTAGGGTTAACGCCCTTAGGCCGCACCCTCTATTTATCCCACTGACTCCGACTCGCTTAAACCGAGCTTAGTGAATGTTAAGCTGTCCTCAGCTACCAGTGGCCGAGCCGCGCCCTGTGCGCAAGTATTATTTACGGCACCCTTGGCATAATACTATGACATCATACAGATATAGGGAGCTCTTAGTCCCATCACAAACACATAATCGGGTACCATTTTCTTACCTTTGGATTTTGATAGCTTTGTTCAATTCGATCCTCAAGCACGATCCAACTGAGCCCTAGCGTACACCAAGTCACGGGCACAAGTCAGAACCAACTCCAAACCTTAATTTCAAAACCTAGCCTCGCGACCAATCCCGAGCCCTCGGGAAGCCCTAATTCCACCAAACGGGGTGGTGGAATCAAACCCCGAGCTGCCAGGCAAAAACCCTAAGAAATAACCCAAAATCCCCTTTCAGGGAATAGGGTAGCGCTACAACGCCATAAGGGGAGCGCTATAGCGCTACAAGCAGAGCCTAAAAGCTCTGGAACTTCAGGGCCTAGCGCTGTAGCGCCCAATGACTAGCGCTACATCGCTAGTCACAGCACAACCTAGCACAGATTTTCCCTCCTTCGAAGTTTTCCGAGCCAAACCTTTCCAAAACTCAACCAAACCTCAACCAAACTTAAAAATAAGCCTCCCAACATCTCATCAAAAACAACCTAACCACAAATAATTCAATCACATTGATACGAACCACACCAACGATTGTGGTGAAACCCGACACCAAATATGGCAGCCACCAAGAACACACGAATCTGGAATGATGAACCGCAACCCAATGCTTAGCCAAGCACGAACCTTGGTATAAGGAAGACGCCACAAACGGTGATGGGAATCCGTTTGATAAGTCAGATTGAACGCCACAAGGAATATCCTTGATAAGTTCGAATAGTCTCTTTAAGAACTCAAGAAGAAAACCTCTCAATTTTCATTTCATAAAAAAAATCTCCCATGACCAAACGTTTACAAGGCCTAATATAGCCGAAAATTACATCAAAGACAAGCCCATTTGTCTTCCTAATGAAAACCCTAACAAGCTCGAAAATTACATCAAAGACAAGCCCCTTTGTCTTCCTAATGAAAACCCTAACAAGCACAAATAGAAAGACTCTTGGACTCTCACAAGTCAAATGTTTGACTTTCACAAAAACAAAGACTAAATAAAAGCGTGATTAAGTGACTGATTAAAATAAAAATACAAGATGCCAAAAACCAATAAAACTCATTACAAGAAGCTAAATATTGATCAAGCTCCTAAACTGAGTCTACTTTGATGAGCAGTACAAGTCTTTGTTCTCCTTCAGTGTTGACTACGGTCTCCTCCTGTTTTTAGGACTCTGTCGACTAGGTTGTTAAGTTCTTCTTTGAATCTCTTGGCTCGAAGCCCTCTTGGCTCGAGCCCTCGTCACCGGACCAACTGGAACTTGACTTGGATCTTTAGTCTTGGTGTCCTCATCATTCCCCCCTCTTGAGAAAGATTTGACATCAAATCGTCACCTGCATCAAAAGGACTCAAATCAGAAACATTAAAAGTAGCACTAACAGTATACTCACCTGGTAAATCGAGTCTGTAGGCATTGTCATTGATCCTTTCTTGCACTTCAAACGACCCATCTCCTCGAGGTAGCAATTTGGAACGTCTTTGTACTGGGAATCGTTCTTTCCTCATGTGTAACCATACCCAATCACCGAGATCAAAAACCTGCTTGTGACGACCCTTGTTAGCATCAAGTTGGTTAGTGTTTTAAAGAGCCTCCTTGTACATGAGTAAATTCATTGGCTATTTTGTACGCAATGCTCGCTTAACCTCACTTTTTTTTGCATAAAAATTATTTTGTTTTCTCTCTAATTTTCCCTCATTGATCGAACTCTTCTCTTTCTTTTCTCTCTCACTTGATTCGACCCTTTTCTCTCTTTGGCTCTCTTTTTTCTCACTCTCATTCATCTTTTCACTCTCCTTTTGCTCACTCAATTTTTTTTTATCACTCAATTTTTGCAACCTCACTTGCTCTTCATATACTTGCTTTGGCGTCAATGGAGCTAGAGTGATTGTTCGTTGACGGAACGTGAATGAGTACTTGTTGGTGAAGCCATCATGCTGGACTCGCCGATCAAATAGCCAAGGCCTTCCTAGAAGGAGGTGTCCAGCTTGCATTGGAGCCACATCGCACAATACCTCATCCTCATATTTGCCAATTCGAAATGATACCAGAACCTGTTTTGTAACCCTCACTTCACCACTATCATTCAACCACTGCAACTTGTATGGACAAGGATGTTTAAGCGTTGGGAGCCCCAGCTTTTCGACCATGGAAGAACTAGCAACGTTAGTGCAACTACCACCATCAATAATAACACTGCATACCTTGTCTATCACATGACAACGAGAGTGAAAGATGTTCTCCCGCTGCACCTCTTCTTCCTCTTCTTTTGCTTGCAAATTTAAGGCTCGTCATGTGACTAGTGCAAGTATCTCACCAGATTCTGCCCCAAACTCCTCACCACCCATAGAAGCACCCTCCAATGGTGGCATGTCATCAAGATCATCTTCTTCTTCGGAATCTATCTCCCCATTATCCCGAATTACCATAACTCGCTTGTTTGGGCATTGGCTAGCTATGTGTCCTCGCCCCTGACATTTGAAACACTTTATCTCACTAGAATGGGATGAAGTGGGGCTGTTTTACCTTGAGAGGCTGTGGTTGTGGTGGCTGGTTTTGGCTCCGTTTTAGGCTTGGGCGTGAAAGGGTTTTCTTCCTTCTTTGGATAGTTCGACCGCCAAGGTGTTGCACTTGAATTTTGTGGGATTTGTCTCGGATTTGAACTTGTACTACCCCTCTTGAGCTGCCTCTCAACTTTGATTGCCATATGCACCAAATCTTCTAATTCCACATAATGGTGTAGCTCAATCAGATTAGCAATCTCTCGGTTCAATCCATTCAAAAACCTTGCCATTGTCGCCTCCCGATCCTCTTCCACATTGGCTCTAATCATAGCCATCTCCATCTCTTTGTAATACTCATCAACACTCTTGGAACCTTGACGAAGACCCTGCAACTTAAGGTATAGATCCCGATAGTAATGAGCTGGTACAAAACGTCGCCTCATAACCCTCTTCATACCATCCCAAGTCTCAATAGGACGATCTCCATATCTCCTCCTATTGATGCACAACTGATCCCACCAAACAACAGCATAATCAGTAAATTCAATTGCAGCAAGTTTTACCTTCTTCACTTCGGAGTAGTTGTGACAATCAGAAACCAACTCCATCTTCTTTTCCCACTCAAGGTATGCTTCAGGATCACTCTTCCCCTGAAATGCTGGAATTCTCATCTTGATATTTCCTAAATAATTATCTACCTGGTTCCTAGCTTCTCTATCCCGACCATACCTCGTATACCCGCCGACATCCTATCAAACTTTTCATCAGAAACTACCCCTTCCAAATCCCCTTCATTCTCATCCTCCCTTTGGTACACCCTATTCCTCCGTGGCCTTCATTGTGTTCCCTCTTCTACCCTATCCAACCTCTCATGTATTTGTTCACACTCCTCCCTCAACATCCTCCTCATCTCCCCCATTAAAGCTTCAATTTGTAGATTTGGAACTGTAGGTGGTGGAGTGTCATTGCCTGCATTTCTTTCTGTATTTTGTGACATGATTGAAAATCTGCAAAAAAATAAGGTTAGAACAGTTATAGAAAAAGACCTCACCACACTCCCTCACGTGTTTTCACTCAAAAAAATTGTCACTCAAGTCCACTCGTGTTAAGTTCTTCTTTGAATCTCTTGGCTCGAGCCCTTGTCACCGGACCAACTGGAACTTGACTTGGATCTTTAGTCTTGGTGTCCTCATCACACATGCCCCCCCAAAACACAAAATTCACCATGGCTGAACTTAGAGCTCAAAACCTCCACAAGAAAAACAACTGAAACCACATAATTCAAGTGACCAAGTTCAAAACTTCTTACCTTTAGCAGAGAGATTCAACCTTAGGCTATCCTCCACTCTTCCTTAGCTTTCACTCCTCAAAGCTTCAGCCTCAATTCCCTAGAATTCCCACCAAAACTCAGCTGAAAATCCATATTAATACTAAGAACCAGAAACTGAGTTACAACCTCAAGACCTTACCTCAAATGATGAGTAATCTCTGCCAATTCCCCAAGACAAATCAAGGATCCTAGTGTTGAGTCCTAGCCTAAGCCTTCTCTGAACTTTAGCTCCAAATTTCTAGAGATTTGGTGAAGAGAAGCCCAAATCGTGCAAGAGAGAAAACCCCTGTTTTTTTCCCTCCTTTCCATTTCCTTCTTTCTTTTCTTTTCTTTCTTCAGACTTCCAACACTTTCTACACTATCCACTAAAGCAATAAAGCCAAAACAACATTTATCTGACTCTAAACACCATAAGGCCATATTGCCTCCCACTTATAACTAAGCTTTTACACATCTTAAGGGCATTTTAGTCATTACACCCAATTCCCGCTAATTCCTCGAATGCCTCTAATATTCACCGCTTACTTCCCGACACCTAACTAATCCACCAATTATATTCCTCAATATCAAAACAGACTCCAATATATTCCCAGAAATACCCCCAGGTTCGCCCCGAGCTGGGTATAAATCCCCACCGTGAATTTTTCACTGAACTGCTCACGAGGATCGCCTCGAGCCACAGATTACAAATATATCCACATAATAATGTGGTCTCAACAATTTATCATAGTTATTTACATTTATGCCCTCAACTGGGCCAAAATTACGAATATGCCCTTCTAACCTAATCAGGCCCTACATGCATACACTAATACACATAGTCATGCATCACAGATATTCAAATAATCATATAATGCTTTTAATCATTAAATCACATATAATCCAGCTTTGCCCTCCCGGCACACTAATCAAGGCCCTTAAGCCTTATTAGCAAATTTGGGTCGTTACAGACCATGCTTGAATATTTGAGAAGAGTAAAGGGGAAGTGAGAATCTACGACCAATAGATAAAAGAAAGAGAAAAGCAAGGATAACGTTGCTTGTGTATAAATGTTAAGATTTTATACGAACAACAACATCCTGATAAAAACACAATAAACATGCGAGCAGGTTGGAAAAACATATTAAAAAGTGAATGTGAAAAGTTTTTTCAGAAAAGCTTTTCAACTCTGAAAATAGGAGGGAAAAACCCAGTTTTTCCGAGATACTCAAAATCAAATTTTCACTTCGATTTTAGACCTGAAATCAGTGTACCTATACCCCACATTACTTTTTAAGCATTGTCTAGTATTTTATACCTCCTAAAATCCCTATTCTAGAATACTTATTCTATGTATGTTTGCCTAAACCCGGTTACCAAAAAATTTCTCAAGAACAGTAGAAAACCAGTTATGGAAACTCGTAAATCAAGACTAGAATACATTAAAATTTATACAAAGATAAGAGGATGGATTCGAAAACTTACTTGGACTATGGATTGTAGGAGAAATCCCAAACGTTTTTTCTTGGAGTTGCTCGAAGACGTCTCGAATCGCACTAGGATCTCTGGGTTTTCTGGAAGGTTTTTCTGAGTTCTTAAAGAGAGAGAAGGTTCGGATAAAAAATGACAAAAGGTGAAGAGGCTTATATTTATACTGCTCGGGGCAGTAAAGAAGGTAATGATGGGAATAGAGCTCTGATGCATGGGGAATCGTGATCACCATTAAAACATTTCTGGGAAATTGTAAAAGTCATGATTACTTGCCTTTTCGAAAAAGTAAGTACTGACAGATGTGACAGGTTAGATGAATTGCTGGTTGAGTGGTTGAGTGAGTTTATTAAATGTTGATCGCATTAATATAAACTTCGGGGGCAAATGTTTAGCCAAAAAATATTTGCTTCCTAACGTGGCACGACTGAGGGGCACGTGGATAGCATGTGACTGTTTAGTGATGGCAGTCTAGTCGACCAACGACTAGAATTGATACGAACCACACCAACATTGTGATGAAACTCGACACCAAATATGGAACAGCCACCAAGAACATACGAGATTGGAATGGAACCGCGACCCAATGCTTAGCCAAGCACGAACCTTGGTATGAGGAAGACGCCACAAACGGGGATGGAATCCGTTTGATAAGTCAGGATGAACGCCACAAGGAATCTCCTTGATAAGTTCAAAAGTTTCTTCAAGAACTCAAGAAGAAATAAACTCACAATTTCATTCAACATAATCTGCCCTTTCACATTGTTTTGGCAGTCCTTATAAGGACGAAAATTACATGAAAACAAGACCCTTGGTCTTCCTAATGAAAGCACCATAAACAAGACCTTTCGGCTCACACAACTTTTCAGCTCACACAAGTCAAGTGTTTGACTTTTACAAAATAAAGAAAGACCAAATAACAACAATAACGTAAATAAATTAAAATGACAAATACAATAAGACTCATGAAGCTCCTAAACTCAGTCAACTTTGATGAGTAAGACAAGTCTTTGTTCTCCTTCAATGTTGACCACGGTCTCCTCTTGTTTTAGGACTTTGTGGACTAGGCTGTTAAGTTCTTCCTTGAATCTCTTGGCTCGTGCCCTCGTCACTGGACCAACTGGAACTTGACTTGATACTTGGGTCTTGGTGTCCTCATCAAGAATAGAAGTTTCTCGATGGATTCAAGAAAGATGCTGAACAGTACGACAGAAGATGTGCTGACATATGCGACCAGGTCTAATCGAAGTAATGAAACCAGAGTCCAAATACAGTTATAAGTAAGATATTTCTAAGATATTTGACCATCTTTATGTGTAATTATTATGATTTCTGTTATTATTCAAATATGCTTGTAACAAAATTTAAACACGGCCCATCGACCCATATGTACATCCTTGAACCTATAAATAGGACTCATGGGATTCATTTAAAAAGAGGCAATAATTTGTATTTAGAGAGAACTAGTGTTTTATTTACACGACTTTTGTATCCTTCTTTGGAGCTTATGAAACTCAGTGAACCCTAGTTTGTTGATCGCAAGTTTCAGAGTATATCAATAGAAACACTAAGTGGACGTAGGTCATTACCAATCTTTGGGACTGAACCACTATAAATCTTGGTTTTATTTAGTTCTTGCATTCAGCTTATAAATCTTTATCGACTCCGTGTCGTTGGCTAAATCGTCAGTTAACAATCATACTCTCTCAAAAGAAAGAAACGATGTAATTCAATATACCTGAAATTCTAGAAGTTTCTATAGCCTCTCTCTTCTCAAATCTCTCTAGGTCTCATGTGCTGTGTAGATCTGGAGAGCCTAAAATCAACCTGTGAGTCCTACGTACCCACACATGTCCTTGTGTGTTAGAAAATCAGCTTAGAAGGCTAAGGTGTGAGCTTTCATCAGGATAGGAAGATCGTTGATTTTACTATAAGACTCAAGGACACTTGATAGGCTATGAGAGGTAATCTATATTCCTTGTATGTGTTATTTAATATATCTATACATGTATGATCCTGACTAGTATTAATGATTTTGTGAAAATCCCTTTCCTGCACATTCCGCTGCGTATTTTGATATTTTTCAAATTTAATACCAAAAATTATTACCAGAGCAAGCTACATATATATATATTAAATTATGTGTGGATTTCTTGTATTTTTTATATGTATGTTGATATATATATATATTAAATTGATGGATATATTTTTTGAATGTATGGTTGAATGATGGATCAGTATATATATATACGATGTTATTGGGATAGGAATTTATTGTAAAATTTTCTTAGATCTTGTGTGTGTCATATGGGGCATGGGAATTTTTGTAATTTTTATTTTGCAAATTTGAATGTGAAAAATTCTGGACACAAGAAGAAAAAAGGACTCGAACCACCTACGCACACCAAGACCTTCCAGTCTAGCCACCAAGGCATGCCCGCGCACCCCGTGCGTGCCCCTGCCTCTGCAATCAGCCTCGTGCACCTCATCCCTGCAACCACCTGCGATAGCCATGCCTGAGCCCCTTGGAGGCCTATCCTTTCCGCCGGCCCTAGCCTAGGGCACCATTCTTGGTGCCCAACAAAATTCTATTTTTTTGCTAATTATCTGTTTTACCTAATTTTAAATTATTTGAATTTAAAAAGATAATTATCTTATTTTATTTTTATTAAAAAAATAAAATATATATTAGTTGGTTAAGCTCTCTTATCTTAAATTTAAATAATTATTTGAATTTGATTATTTGAATTATTTAAATTCAACTAAGTTAGAAAGACGACAAAAGGGTTATTTAATTAAACATTAGTTTTTATTAAATAAATTAATTAGAAAATTTGTTTTCAATGAATTATTTGGGCCTAATGGATTCCTAAGAATTTTGAAGATGGGCCTGTAAGAGAAGAGAAGCAGTTTGGAGTCTTCTATACAACTGAAGCCCACTTTGTAGTTTAAATTTCTATTTTTTCAAGGGTTGTAAAATTTAGAAATATCCAACAGTACTCGGTTCATCATTTATTGTTTATTTATTTATTATATTTATTTAAATAAATGTTAATTAATGTTTGATTGATAACATGATCATGCATTAGATTATAACATGCCATTCATGAAACCCCACACAATTTTGATTAATCATGCATCTTTTAGAAACATGATTATCTAGGATTGTCGTAAGTGTTTATATGAATTATTTTGGTGAAATCAATTGCATGTAAACTGCTAAGTCTTAAATTAGTTAAAACTTTGTAAATCACACCATAATAAAGTCAATAGTTATTATAAGCCTTTAAGATAGCCAACTTTATTTTAAAAAAGTGTTTTAGTAATAGATGAATGTAATGGGTAATTATTTAGACCACATTAATTGTAGAAACATGCTATTTTATAATTATATGTATTTTGTAATTAATTACATTCATAGGGTTAATAATAAACTAGTAATTAATTTACAATTAATTGATTATTTTAATAAACTTATTTATTCTAAAATAGTAAGTGGGACTGTTAACATCTCAATGTGACATATTGTCTCCATTATTAGTATAACACTGTGAAATATGAATAGGGCCTCAAGGCGGCTTTGTTTCTATTCCCCTAAGGAAGGTTTCTAGACATATTAATACCAAGGTTGATTTCTTACGAAGATAGGATAGTGATATATTTTAGGATTGACCGACCCTAAGGCAACACTCTCTAAGTTAAGTCATGAATTTCGAAATAATGAGTTACACTTACAAATATACAATTAAGCTTTTGTAGTGGATAATTGTATATTGTCAAAATCAGCGTTACTTTATTTTTAAAAGAGAAAATATGAGTTATTTTAAGTTTTAAATAATAAAGATAAGATTGTCTTATAAGCTATCTGAATTTAATTTGACCAACCCTAAGGTGGCACTTTATTTGTTGGGTAGTTTTATCGTGGAATAGTAACTGTTAAGTTTATATGTTTTAATTGTTGCATTCATGGATCATATGTACTTTCCAAATTATTGACATTTTCAAATCATAACATTCTTGTATTTTATTTCTTTTAGTAATGTCGAACGGTGGCAATCCTATTACTACATTATTATCACTTGAAAAATTTAATGGTGATAATTTTATAAGATGGAAATCGAATCTAAATTTGATATTAATCTGTGAGTCATAAATTTGTCCTAATTGAGGAATGTCTTGGAGATCCCACTCCTAATGTCCCGAAAAACTTTCGGGACAAATATGATGCTTGGATTCTATCAAATAATAAGGATATAAGTGTTACCTGCTTCTGAGCATGAATGATGTTCTGAGAACAAAGCATGAACCCATGGAGACTGCTTTTAAGATAATGGAATCTCTTCAGGCCATGTTTGCAGCAATTTGATCAAAGCAGTGATGAGGTTACTACAACCTACATGACTACTAAGATGAAGAAGGGTTTTCTTGTGCGTGAACATGTCTTGAGCATAATTAACGTGATGCATGAAGAAGAAATACATGGAGCTATCATTGATGAGCGTACACAAGTAAGCATCATACTTGAATCAATCACTCCTGATTTCTCTGCATTCACAATCAACTATATTATGAATGAGTTGGAGTTCAACATGACCCAGTTGTTGAATGAATTGCAGACATTTGAGTCTCTTAACAAAACCATTACAAAAGAGGCAGAGGCAAATGTGACTGAGGAGAAACCTGCACCCTCTGAGGATAAAACCAAGAAGAGGAAAAAGAACAATTACAAGGAAAAGAGTAAGGGCAAGTAGTCCAAGAAAGGAAAGAAGGCACCTAAAGCCAAGGAGAACAAGAATGACAATAACTCTAAAAAGAAGTAACCTAAGGGAAAGTGTTTCCAATGTGGAGTTGAAGTTCACTGGATGAGAAACTGTAAAAAGTATCTTGCTGAGCTAAGAAAGAAAGGTTTATTTGATTTGCTTGTACTTGAAGCTTGTATAGTAGAAGACGATATGTCATCCTGGGTTTTAGATTCAGAAGCCAACCATGTTTTGATACGAACCACACCAACATTGTGATGAAACCCGACACCAAATATGGAACAGCCACCAAGAACATACGAGATTGGAATGGAACCGCGACCCAATGCTTAGCCAAGCACGAACCTTGGTATGAGGAAGACGCCACAAACGGGGATAGAATCCGTTTGATAAGTCAGGATGAACGCCACAAGGAATCTCCTTGATAAGTTCAAAAGTTTCTTCAAGAACTCAAGAAGAAATAAACTCACAATTTCATTCAACATAATCTACCCTTTCACATTGTTTTGGCAGTCCTTATAAGGACGAAAATTACATGAAAACAAGACCCTTGGTCTTCCTAATGAAAGCACCATAAACAAGACCTTTCGGCTCACACAACTCTTCAGCTCACAAAACAAGACCTTTCGGCTCACACAACTCTTCAGCTCACAAAAGTATAACAACAATAACGTAAATAAATTAAAATGACAAATACAATAAGACTCATGAAGCTCCTAAACTGAGTATTTTGGCTCGCGCCCTCGTCACCAGACCAACTGGAACTAGACTTGGATCTTTACTCTTGGTGTCCTCATCATTCCCCCCCTCTTGAGAAGGATTTGTCCTCAAATCTTCACCTGCATCAAAAGGACTCAAATCAGAAACATTAAAAAGTAGCACTAACAGTATACTCACCTGGTAAATCGAGTTTGTAGGCATTGACAGTGATTCTTTCTAGCACTTGAAATGGACCATCTCCTCGAGGTAGCAATTTGGAACGTCTTTGTGCTGGGAATCGCTCTTTCCTCATGTGTACCCATACCCAATCACCAGGGTCAAAAACCTGCTTGTGACGACCCTTGTTAGCATCAAGTTGGTTAGTGTTTAAAAGAGCCTCCTTAACCTCACTTTTTTTTGCATAAAAATTATTTTGTTTTCTCTCTAATTTTCCCTCATTGATCGAACTCTTCTCTTTCTTTTCTCTCTCACTTGATTCGACCCTTTTCTCTCTTTGTCTCTCTTTTTTCTCACTCTCATTCGTCTTTTCACTCTCCTTCTTTTGCTCACTCAATATTTTTTGATCTCTCAATTTTTGCAACCTCACTTGGTCTTCATATACTTGCTTTGGCGTCAATGGAGCTAGAGTGGTTGTTCGTTGACGGAACGTGAATGAGTACTTGTTGGTGAAGCCATCATGCTGGACTTGCCGATCAAATATCCAAGGCCTTCCTAGAAGGAGGTGTCCAGCTTGCATGGGAACCACATCGCACAATACCTCATCCTCATACTTGCCAATTCGAAATGATACCAGCACCTATTTTGTAACCCTCACTTCACCACTATCATTCAACCACTGCAACTTGTATGGACAAGGATGTTTAAGCGTTGGGAGCCCCAGCTTTTCAACCATGGAAGAACTAGCAACGTTAGTGCAACTACCACCATCAATAATAACACTGCATACCTTGTCTTTCACATGACAACGAGTGTGAAAGATGTTCTCTCGCTGCACCTCTTCTTCCTCTTCTTTTGCTTGCAAGTTTAAGGCTCGTCTTGTGACTAGTGCAAGCATTTCACTAGATTCTGGCCCATACTCTTCATCATCGATAGAAGCATCTTCCAATGGTGGCATGTCAGCAAGATCATCTTCATGAATCCAAGGCCAAATGAAGATTAGATCTAATCGATATCATCATTGAATGGCTCTAAGGCATTAACGCTGGACCGACCCTAAGGTCGATGAACCTATAAGCGCTTGGCTAGTCTAAGACTAGTTATTAGATCCAGGGCCAAAGGCCCAGGTGACTGGTTGTCACATGGCTAGGGAACGTTGTTCGAGGGTTATGAATCTAAGGTCATGAGGAAGGTTATGTTGGTGACTAGTCACCATGCACCTATCATGTTCGAACTAATAAAAGTTCACTTATATATTATGCCCCGATGACCCTATCGTCACAAGGGGGCACTGGACCCAACTTAGTGACCTTTGTGACTGTCACCTATTTGTTTGGACTGATAGTCCTGAATGATTATTATGATCATTGTTGATATTATATCATGCTTAATTGTGTTTTCTTGCTGGGCCTTGGTTCATGGGTGCTATGTGGTGCAGGTAAAGGGAAAGAAAAGCTGTAACGACCCAAAATCACTAATAAGGCTTAAGGGCCTTGATTAGTGTGCCAGGAGGGCATAATTGGGATTAGAATGAATTTTGTTGATTTAAATGCGTAATTACATGATTAATAGTGAGCATGTGATAATTGATGATATTATATGATGTGAAATATATGTATGTATTATATGTGAGAACCACATTATTATGTGGATAACTCTCTAGCCGGCGACTCGAGGCAATCCTAGGGCTAGATAGCGAGAAAAGTCACAACGGGGCACTATAATTGACTTTGGACAAGTCAGGGGAAATATTAGGTATTGGGTAGTGATTTAGACTATCGGGTGATGGAAATAAATAATTGGATATATATTTGAGGTTAGGATGTCTAGGCAGGATTATTAGGGGATTTTACCGTTTTGCCCTCGGGGATGTTTCCGGCACCCCGAGCTTTGGGATTAGTCTAATAACCTAAGGATATACTTGGAAAGACTTAGAAAATACTAGACACAGAAATTAAACCGACCCTCTCTTAGCTCTTTCTCTCTCCTCTCTCTCCTAAGGAAGAACAACACTGAAATTTGAGGAGGAATTACTGGAATCAAGCTGAATCTTTGAGGAATTAAAGGGCTGAATTAGAGGTTGAGCTCAAGTACTAACAAGGACTGAATTAGAGCCAAGGTAAGCATTGATTTTCGTTCTGTGGTTAGGAACTTTAAGAAAAATGGCTGAGTTTTTGATAGCTGTGATTTTGATATTTATGGTGGAGTGTGAGGCTTGAAACTCTGAAGACAGGCTAGGGGGTCCTTGGAGAAACGATTCTATAATTGAGGTAAGGTTCAATTCAAAGTTTGATGGTTGAATTTTAGAGTTTCCATGGCTGGGTTTTGTGTTTTTAAGTTAGGAAGTTTTCAGTAATTGAAATGGGTCTTTGATGGTGATACGAACCACACCAACGATTGTGGTGAAACCCGACACCAAATATGGCAGCCACCAAGAACACACGAAATTGGAATGAAGAACCGCGGCCCAATGCTTAGCCAAGCACGAACCTTGGTATGAGGAAGACGCCACAAACGGGGATGGGAATCCGTTTGATAAGTCGGATTGAATGCCACAAGGGATACCCTTGATAAGTTCGAATAGTCTCTTCAAGAACTCAAGAAGAAAACCTCTCAATTTTCATTTCATCAAAATCTGATTTTTCCAAATGTTTTCAAGGCCTTATATAGCCGAATATTACATCAAGACAAGCCCCTTTGTCTTCCTAAAAACCGAAAATTAAAGACAACCTTTTGTCTTCCTAATGAAAACCGAAAAATAAAGACAAGCCTTTTGTCTTCCTAATGAAAACCGAAACAAATAAAGACAAGCCTTTTGTCTTCCTAATGAAAACCGAAAAAATAAAGAAAAAGGATTCTTGGACTCACACAAGTCAAGTGTTTGACTTTTCACAAAAATAAACAAAGATTAAATAAAAATACAAGATGAAAAAATACAATAAGACTCATCAAGCTCCTAAACTGAGTCTTTTGGCTCGCGCCCTCGTCACCAGACCAACTGGAACTAGACTTGGATCTTTAGTCTTGGTGTCCTCGTCATTCCCCCCCTCTTGAGAAGGATTTGTCCTCAAATCTTCACCTGCATCAAAAGGACTCAAATCAGAAACATTAAAAGTAGCACTAACAGTATACTCACCTGGTAAATCGAGTCTGTAGGCATTGTCATTGATCCTTTCTAGCACTTGAAATGGACCATCTCCTTGAGGTAGCAATTTGGAACGTCTTTGTGCTGGGAATCGCTCTTTCCTCATGTGTACCCATACCCAATCACTGGGGTCAAAAACCTGCTTGTGACGACCCTTGTTAGCATCAAGTTGGTTAGTGTTTAAAAGAGCCTCCTTAACCTCACTTTTTTTTGCATAAAAATTATTTTGTTTTCTCTCTAATTTTCCCTCATTGATCGAACTCTTCTCTTTCTTTTCTCTCTCACTTGATTCGACCCTTTTCTCTCTTTCTCTTTCTTTTTTCTCACTCTCATTCGTCTTTTCACTCTCCTTCTTTTGCTCACTCAATATTTTTTTATCACTCAATTTTTGCAACCTCACTTGGTCTTCATATACTTGCTTTGGCGTCAATGGAGCTAGAGTGGTTGTTCGTTGACGGAACGTGAATGAGTACTTGTTGGTGAAGCCATCATGCTGGACTTTCCGATCAAATATCCAAGGCCTTCCTAGAAGGAGGTGTCCAGCTTGCATGGGAACCACATCGCACAATACCTCATCCTCATACTTGCCAATTCGAAATGATACCAGCACCTATTTTGTAACCCTCACTTCACCACTATCATTCAACCACTGCAACTTGTATGGACAAGGATGTTTAAGCGTTGGGAGCCCCAGCTTTTCAACCATGGAAGAACTAGCAATGTTAGTGCAACTAACACCATCAATAATAACACTGCATACCTTGTCTTTCACATGACAACGAGTGTGAAAGATGTTCTCTCGCTGCACCTCTTCTTCCTCTTCTTTTGCTTGCAAGTTTAAGGCTCGTCTTGTGACTAGTGCAAGCATTTCACTAGATTCTGGCCCATACTCTATATCATCGATAGAAGCATCTTCCAATGGTGGCATGTCAGCAAGATCATCTTCATCTTCAGAATCCAGCTCGCCACTTTCTCGAATATCCATAACTCTCTTGTTTGGACATTGGCTAGCTATGTGTCCTCGCCCCTGACATTTGAAACACTTTATCTCACTAGAACGGGACGAAGTAGGGGCTGTTTTACCTTGAGGGGTCGTGGCTGGTTTTGGTGTAAAGGATGAAGTAGGTTGGTCTTCTTCCTTCTTTGGATAGTTCGACCGCCAAGGGGTTGCACTTGAATTGTGTGGGCTTGGTCTTGGCTTTGAACTTGTACTACCCCTCTTGAGCTGCCTCTTAACTTTGATTGCCATATGCACCAAATCTTCCAATTCCACATAATGGTGTAGCTAAATTGGATTAGCAATCTCTCGGTTCAACCCATTCAAAAACCTTGCCATTGTTGCCTCCCGATCCTCTTCCACATTGGCTCTAATCATAGCCATCTCCATCTCCTTGTAATACTCATCAACACTCTTGGAACCTTGACGAAGACCCTGCAACTTAAGGTATAGATCTTGATAATAATGAGATGGTACAAACCGCCGCCTCATCACCCTCTTCATAGCCTCCCAAGTGTCAATGGCACGATCTCCATTTCGCCTCCTGTTGATGCACAACTGATCCCACCAAACAATAGCATAATCAGTAAATTCAATGGCAGCTAGTTTTACCTTCTTCATGTCAGAGTAGTTGTGACAATCGAAAACCAACTCCATCTTCTTCTCCCACTCAAGGTATGCTTCAGGATCACTCTTCCCTTGAAATGCAGGGATTCTCATTTTGATATTTCCCAAATTATTATCTACCCAGTTCCTACCTTCTCTAGCCCGGCCATACCTCCTATAATTACCCTCTGACATCCTATCATACTCTTCCTCTAAATCTTCCCCTTCAAACTCTCTTTCACCCTCAACATCCCGTTGTTGCACCCTATTCCTCCGAGCCCTCCATTGCGTTCCCTCTTCTACCCTATCCAACCTCTCATGTATCTGTTCACACTCCGCCCTCATCATCCTTCGCATCTCCCCAATTAATGCTTGCATTTGTAGATTCGGAACCTCAGGTGGCGGAATATCATTGCTTGCATTTTTCTCTGGATTTTGTGCCATGATGGAAATCTGCAAAATAAGGTTAGAATAATATGGAGAAAAGACCTCACCACACTCCCTCACGTGTTTCGCTCGAACAATATTTTCACTCAAATCCCCTCGTGTTTCACTCAATTTCAATGGTTTTTACCCTCAAATAGGCTCACACCTCTGCCTTTTTCCACTCGTATTCTTCTTTAAGTTCTTTCAAAACTAATCCAACGGTAATATGGAGTATTCAAGCAGCAAATCCAACCAAACAAACCAAACGAACACCGATGAAAACTGGTGAAAATGATGAAAAATGAGGATTTTTGGAACACTTGTGTGGGGTTTTGGCCAAAAGGCCTCTAGACCATAAGGAACAAGAATAGAACAAAAAATTTTAAGAGGGGTTTCCAGACTTTTTTTTTTTTTTTTAGAGTTCGGATCCCCTTGAAATTTCCTTTTCTTTCTTCCTTTTTGTTTTTTTTATCTCTCAAATTTGATAACCCAGATACTCAATTTTTGAAAAGAAAAATTTTGAACACCAAAGAACCAATCCGAAAACCAAGCAAACTGCGGTACTATAACAGATTCAAGAACACTCCCAATAACAGAAAACCAATATTCCCAAAATCCAATCTGTGATTCAACCAATAAGATCAAAACCAAAATAATTTGTGGCACTATAACAGTCTCGGATTCCACAACAAATAAAGGAACCAATTGAAACCAGGGACACAATTGAAACAAGGGAATTATCAATACCAATTTCGGATTTCACAACAAGAACAAGAGAATCCCAAGGAAAAATTCGGATTTCAAAACAAAACAGCAAGAGAAACTCAATGAAAATTCAGATTCCACAATTAGAACAAGAGAAAAACTCAAAGCCCTAATTCACGTTAAGAACCCTAATTCAAGATTTCAACAAGCTCTAGAAGAGTTTCGGATTTCACAACAAATAAGGGAAACAAGGAAACAATTGAAACAAGGAAATTAACAAGCTCTAGAATAGAAAAACACGACTAGATGAACACGAATTGAATATAGGAACACGAATTGATTTTTTTTTTTTTTATTTCAGAAACCCTAATATTAGAACACGAATTGAATAGAAAAAAAAAAACACAAAGGAAAGGATAGGCCAAACCGGATGTTCCTAAGCTCTGATACCAACTAATACGAACCACACCAACGATTGTGGTGAAACCCGACACCAAATATGGTAGCCACCAAGAACACACGAAATTGGAATGAAGAACCGCAACCCAAGGCTTAGCCAAGCACGAACCTTGGTATGAGGAAGACGCCACAAACGGGGATGGGAATCCGTTTGATAAGTCGGATTGAACGCCACAAGGAATACCCTTGATAAGTTCGAATAGTCTCTTCAAGAACTCAAGAAGAAAACCTCTCAATTTTCATTTCATCAAAATCTGATTTTTCCAAATGTTTTCAAGGCCTTATATAGCCAAATATTACATCAAGACAAGCCCCTTTTGTCTTCCTAAAAACCAAAAATTAAAGACAACCTTTTGTCTTCCTAATGAAAACCGAAAAATAAAGACAAGCCTTTTGTCTTCCTAATGAAAACTGAAAAAAATAAAGACAAGCCTTTTGTCTTCCTAATGAAAACCGAAAAAATAAAGAAAAATGACTCTTGGACTCACACAAGTCAAGTGTTTGACTTTTCACAAAAATAAACAAAGACTAAATAAAAATACAAGATGACAAAATACAATAAGACTCATCAAGCTCCTAAACTGAGTCTTTTGGCTCGCGCCCTCGTCACCAGACCAACTGGAACTAGACTTGGATCTTTAGTCTTGGTGTCCTCATCAGATGGGTTTCCAGCCTAGTATTCAGCTGGGTTGAGTTGTTGGAATCTTGGGGGAAGTCTTTGGATAATTGAGTTGTGGATTTGGGGTGGTTTTGAGTGAGTTTGCATGAGGTTTGGGAGTTAAAAATGGTGGTTTTTCTGGGTTCGAAGGGGTCGGACTGCAACATAGTTCTTGGTGAGCCGCGGCTCTTGGAAGTTGAGTTGTGCTGAGGAAGGAGGGCGGGCCGCGGCATGGCCTAAGGAATGTCGCGACCCTTACCTATTTTGTGCTTTAAGTGGGCTCTGTTTGGGTCCATGCCGCAGCATGGATGGCCTATGCCGGGGCCCTTAAGGGATTTTGGGATTTTGAGATTTTAAGCTTGGGAATTTAACCTAAGGTGCTTGGGATTGAGTCTTTTACCATATTTGGTGAAGTTCAATGTTCCGGGGACTAGAACTTGGTTTAGAAACTCATTTAAGATTGTTAATGGTATCCTTCATCATGGTTGTGACTAGGTGCTAAGCTAGGACTCGGGGATCGGATCGCGCTCAAGGAGTATCGCCCGTAACTAGTACATCTAGAAGCAAAAGGTAAGAAAACTACACCCGGTTGAATATTTTAATGGGACTAAGGGCTCCCTGATACATATGATCGAAAGAATGGTATTATGCCATGTAAATTGTAAACCAACGGCCTAAGCGTGCCATGGTTAACTTGTGCAATTGGTACGGCTCGGACACTGGTATCCGAGGACAGCTTATTATGCACTGAGCTCGGTTTAAGCGGGCCGGAGTCAGTGGGTTAAACAGAGGGTGCGACCTAAGGTGTCGGCCCTAGCATTTGAGTTAATTGATTATTATATTTGGCTATGAATGTGATTGATGAGTTTGTTGCATAATCTAAGTATAGATGAGGTTATTTGTACCTTGAAGTATGCTTATATGCTATGGATTGAACATTTGAACATGCTTACTAGAATATTTGTTTGATAATATTGTATATGCTATGTATGTTGTTTTCTTGCTGGGCCTCGGCTTACGGGTGCTGCGTGGTGCAGGTAAAGGCAAGGGCAAGATTGATCAACCCTATTGGAGAGCTCTGCAGGGTGAATGTACATGTCAGGCCGCTCAGCCATCTGGTATCCTCTCCCTATAAATACCAAGACCCTGGGCATTGCGAGGGGGGGCATATTTTTTGTAATGAAGTACTTTGTAAGGATTAATCGAGAGATATCAATAGTATCGACTGGTGAACTAGAGGGATTTTAACCTTCGAACCACCTAAAAAGAAAGGAGTGATCACCTTCCCATATTATTAATTTCTCAAGTCTAGAATTAAACTATTTTCATATTACGGTTCACCAATTAGCACTAATCCATCTTATTTATTCGGTCCAAACTTGGTTCTGAAAATAAGAATACGAAAAACAGTTTTTGACTTAAACTTTGAAATAGCATAACTTACTCATTTTTAAACATTTTTTAGTGTTTCAAAAGCTCAATTTTATGTACTCAATCTCAAAAAAATCACACTATAATTTAATTTGACAAAATTAATATAAAGTGGCTGCTTGACCCCTTGGAAGTCACAGCTCAAAACATGTTTTGTTTTAGGGTTTCCTACAAAACCCTTGGGGGTTTTGGTTCCTATTTTCAAAAATCAATACACAAGCATCATAAAAATTATAAAACAATTACCATAACCTTATTACATCACCAATAAGAAATTTTAAGCATTAAATATACAAAATAATGCTTAAAACTAAAAACCCTACAACAAAAATTATCAAAAGTAATCTTTTTACCTCTTGTTGTTCTTGCTTAAGGTTTGGACCTTCCTATTAGCTTTGGCTCCTTCAAAACCTTTCAAAAACCCTAACCAACTTCCCCCAACAACATAGTTAATTAGCTATTTGAAACTCTATGATTAAAACTTTACAAAAGTCTAGATTAGTGAAACTTTTACCTTAGGGAAAACCCTTCCTAGACCAAGACTTAGCTTCCAAGTTTCCTTGGTGTTCTTGGCGTTGAAAATTGAGAGAAAACTTTGAGAGAGTTTTCAAAAAAGATGATAGTGAGAGAGAGAAAGTGAGTGGTCAGTTCTTAGGGGGGGCGGGGGGGGGGGGGGGGGGGGGGTTAGAAGAGTTTAAAACTCAATTATTTTTTTGTTCACACCTTTAAAAAAAGCCACAACTTATTAGGTAATTTGGGACGTTACAACTATCCCCTCCTTACAAGAATTTCATCCTCGAAATTTTATCTGAACAGCTTGGTATACTAATCCTGCATATCTGATTCTAGTTCCCAGGTCGCTCCCTCGATTTTGTTGTTCTTGTATAATACCTTAATCAAAGGTATAGTTTTGTTCCTCAGAACCTTGTCCTTTCTGTCTAAAATCTGAACTGGCTACTCCTCATAAGATAACTCTGCCTCCACTTCCAGATCCTCACAACTCAACACACGAGTCTCATCTAATACATGTTTCCTCAACTTGGAAATATGAAATACATTATATACGGCTGATAGTGCTGGAGGTAAGGCCAATCTATATAGGTCACCTGACCGATCCTCTCCAGGATCTCAACTGGTCCTACATATCTAAGGCTCAACTTGCCATTTTTCCCAAATTCCTTCACCCATTTCCATGGCAAAATTCTAAGGAAGACATAGTCTCCCACTTGGAACTCCACATTCCTGCGTTTCAGTTCACCATAACTTTCCTGTCTACTCGGAGAAGCGAGCATCTGAGATCTAATCTTTTCAATAGCCTCAGTGGTCCTCTGAATTGTCTCATGACTCAAATATTTCCTCTCACCCATCTCATGCCGGTGGATGGGCGATCTACACTTCCTACCATACATCAACTCATAAGGTGTCACTTCAATAGTCAACTGGTAGCTTTCATTATAGAAAAACTCTATTAAAGGCAAATATTTATTCCAGGACCCTTCAAAGTCTAATATACATGCTCTCGGCATATCCTCCAAAATCTGGATAATCCTCTATGATTTACCATCATTCTGAGGATAATAAGTTGTACTAGACTTCAGCTTTGTACCCATCATCTGTTATATGCTTTCCCCAAAACTTGGAAGTAAAGATAGGGTATCTATCTGATAGGATAGACCTCAAAGTCCCATGAATGCATACTATCTCTCTCTCATAGAGATCTGCATACTGGTAAACTGTATTGTTTGTCCTCACTGATAAAAGTGAGCTGACTTTGTATACCGGTCCATAATGGCCCAGATAGAATTATGTTAGCCCATTATCCTGGGCAATTCCATCATGAAATCCATCGTGATGTCCTCCCACTTCTACTTTGGGATACTCAAAGGTTGTAATGGCCTTACTGGTTTCTAATACTATGCCTTGACCTACTGACAGGTCAGGCACTTTGCCACATACTTAGTTACCTCCCTCTTCATCCCAGGCCACCAATATAAAGCTTTCAAAATCCTGGTAGATCTTTGATGAGGACACCAAGACTAAAGATCCAAGTCTAGTTCCAGTTGGTCTGGTGACGAGGGCACGAGCCAAAAGACTCAGTTTAGGAGCTTGATGAGTCTTATTGTATTTTGTCATCTTGTATTTTTTATTTAGTCTTTGTTTTTTTTTTGTGGAAAGTCAAACACTTGACTTGTGTGAGTCCAAGAGTCCTTTTGTCTTTAATTTTCGGTTTTCATTAGGAAGACAAAGGGTTGTCTTTAAATTTCAGTTTTCATTAGGAAGACAAAGGGTTGTCTTTAATTTTCGGTTTTCTTTAGGAAGACAAAGGGCTGTCTTGATGTAATTTTCGCCTATATTAGGCCTTTGTAAACATTTGGGAATGGCAGATTTTGATGAAATGAAAATTGAGAGGTTTTCTTCTTGAGTTCTTGAAGAGACTATTCGAACTTATCAAGGGTATTTCTTGTGGCGTTCAATCCGACTTATCAAACGGATTCCCATCCTCGTTTGTGGCGTCTTCCTCATACCAAGGTTCATGCTTGGCTAAGCATTGGGTCGCGGTTCTTCATTCCATTTCGTGTGTTCTTGGTGGCTGCCATATTTGGTGTCGGGTTTCACCACAATCGTTGGTGTGGTTCGTATCAATCTTCATAGTTCATGGATGCAGAGAATAAGGGGTAGTATGAGATTCATCCAAAATCTCCCGTCTGATCCCAGTGTCCATCGGAACACCAATACGATCCTTATACCTCAATAAACTCTTGCCTGACACTATATAGTCCTTAGCTAATCCAGCTAGGACATCCCCTCTAATATTTTCCCACGTGTGGGTCACTCAACTCTCGTTGATCCTCTCTAAAAGAGTAAAACGAAGTGTAATGTTGGCCAACTGGCCCACCAATAAGTCTATTCCAGCTTTGTTCATATCCTTCAAATGACGTGATACATAGGCAATCACCTTTTTTGTCTGCATAAGAACACAATAAACCATAAACTTGTTCTGATCTGTGAAAACACTCAGAACTGGAGTTATAATCAATCACCATTTTTGTTCCTGAAAGTTGTTCTCACACTTATCTGGCCATGCAAACCTCTGATTTTGCGTGTCATTTTTGTCAATGAGTTAACAATACTTGAGAATTCTCCCACAAAACACATGAAATACCCTACCAATCCAAGGAAACTCCTGTTCTTTGAGGCGTTCCTTGGCCTTGGCCAATCTCTGGCTAAGAGTATACCAAAATATCATCGATAGAGATGATCACAAACCAATCTAGATAATCTTTGAACACCCTGTTCACCTGATCTAAAAAAGCAACTGGGCATTAGTCAAACCGAAAGAAATAACTAAGCACTCCTAATGCCATATCTGATACAAAAAGCAGTCTTTTGCTTTTCTCCCTGATCCTCAGCTAGTGATAACGAGATAAAAGATCTACCGTGGAGAATACCATCTTACCCTGTAACTGAACCTTTAGTTCCTACAGCTCTGCTGTAGCCATTCAATACGGTGCCCTAGATACTGGGCCCATCCTTGGCACCAAGTTAATCACAAATCTATCACTCTGTGTAAACCCTGGCAGATCCTCTGGAAACACATCCATAAACTCACAGACTAATCTCATCTGTTCTGGTCCAACTGGCACGACCTGAGTGGTGTCCACCACACTAGCTAAGAATCATATGTATCCCCCTTGCAATAGGTCTCTAGCTCTAAGTATAGATATCATAGGTATACAGGGTCCATGCACAGTGCCAACAAATACAAGGGTTTCTCACCCTCAAGCCCAAGGATTACTATCTTTTTCTTGCAATCTATCATTGCCCCATACTTGGCTAACCAATCCATATCTAGGATCATATCAAAGTCGGTCATAACAAACTCTATCAAGTTAACTGATGAGTCTTTTCCACAATAACCTAACCCATCTCTTAAGAGTTACTAGTAGGGTTCCAAATTCTCATCACAACATAACCACGTAATCCACATATTAATTCAGTGCTTTTACTAGATACAACAAAACAAAGAAAAATGGCACCAGAACCAATCTACCTAATATAAGAATCAGAACTAGGAAGCTGACCTGCCACTACTGAGGAACCAGCTTAAGCCTCAGCCTCAATCTCTGACTGCGTCAGAGCAAACACTCAAGATGGAGTCAAGCTGTCTGCCTCCTTTTGTTCATCCTTCCTTAGCCCTGGGTAATCCCTCTTGAATTTCCCAACCATCCTACATAAGAAACATGCCTTTGCTTGGTATTCTCCCAGATGGTGCCTATCTGAACATCTCGGAACCCCTTTTCTAGTCCAGGGGTACTGAATACATTGCTAACTTTCCTTTTCTGATCACTGGGGCCTCAACCCTTACTTGATCCAATAAATGGAGGTATCACTGCCTGAGCTCCGCGCTCTCCAGCACTCTCCTTCCATATCTCATTTTCTGTGCCCTCAACAACAAGGGCCATCCCTACCACCTCAGCATAGTTGGAGATCTCATGTACTAGGGCAATTCTAATGCCCTGAGCTATTCTGAAATTCAATACATAGATAAATCGCTCCTTCCGAGCCACCACATCCATGGGTACCATATCAAAAGCAAACTTGGCCAACCCATCGAATTTGTTAACATACTCTGTTACTGTCGTATTTCCCTGAACCAGGTTCAAAAATTCATTTGTCTTTACAGTCTTAACTGGATCACAATAATATCTCATTAAACAACTGCCTAAATTCCTTCCAGTTCATTGCAACTATAATTCGTGTCTGGGATACCACTTCCCACCAAGTTTGGGCATCTTCCCATAACACATATCTAGCATAGATCACCCTATCGTGACCTACCACCCCCATATTGTCGAGGATGAAACTGATCATGCCCATCAATTGTTCAACTCTAAATGGATCTAGGCCTCCCTAAAAAACTGGAGGGTAATATGCCTGAAATCTCTCATATAGTAATTCCCACCTATTCTCAACCTTAGGCTAAGCCAAAAATGGCGCCACTCCTAGCATAACAAAGGAAGAGGTGTTCCCTGACAGAACCTGCTGTTTTAAACACCTGATCTTTTCCTCATGCCTATACAATCTTGCTCGCATACCTATAAACACATGCTGCCAATTCAGAGGGGAAGGTGGAGGGCTCTGGCCCTTACTATAATTTCTAGTCTCAATATAAACACCACCGGGTCCCACTACCTTTGGTACAGAAACTCACATATTAATCTGGTCTCCTCTAGTCCCACTGGCATGACCTGAGTGGTATCTACCACACCGGCTAAGAATCATATGCAACCACCTTGCAATAGATCTCTAGCCCTCAACACAGATATCATAGGTACACGAGGTCCATGCACAGTGCCAACAAATACAAAAGGATCCTCACCTTCAAGCTCAAATGTTACCATTTTCCTTTTCTGCAATCTATGGTTGCACCATACTTCACTAACCAGTCCATACCCAGAATCATGTCAAAGTCGGTCATAACCAACTCTATCAAATCAATTGATAACTCTCTGCCCTCCACTGTCATTGGCAATGATTTGACCCATCTTCTGGATACTACTAACTCCCCAGTGGGTAATAAGGTCTCGAACCCACAACATAATAATCACATGGTCTACACAATCTATCAATAACTCTACTAGCAACAAAAGAATGTGTAGCGCCAGAATCAATCAAAACAGTATAAGGGGTTCCAGCACTAAAAATTTGACCTGTAACTACTGAGGGACAAGCCTCAGCTTCTGCCTGTGTCAATGCGAACACTTAAACTGGGGTCAAGCTGTTTGCCTTTCGTGGTTCTTCCTTTCTTGCCTTCAGTAAATCTTTCTTTAGGTGTCCCATTACCCCGCATAAAAATTAGGCCTTTGCTCGACACTCCCCTATATGACGCCTCTTGCATCTGGCACACTCTAGAAAAGTCCTCCAGTCTTCATTGCCGCCCTGGTGACCTGTGGAAATACCGCGAGGTCTCTTGTCAGGGCTTGGAGCTGGAAAGGCATCAAAGGCCTTCCTTTTCTGATCATTGGGGCCCCCGCCCCCTACCTGAACTCATAAATGGATGCCCCACCCTCCTAGTGTAACACCCTACTTTCTTGGAGTCATTACTAAGTGAGTTTAAAATGTGCTAATCACTCACTAATCGAGGATTTTAGGTTAAAAGTGTAGCTAAACTGTATTGAAAGTCGTTTCAAGGCATTAAATATAAAAATGTGGTCATTCATTGAAAACACTAAAAGTTAAACATTTGGGATATAATTCTAGTCTCCGAGACCTTAGATTCTACCAATCTAGGTGGTAAAATCCTTCCCGAGCCTTAACTTTTGGGTTCCCGAGCCAAAAACCTTCAAACAGCCAGTACATTGAATTAGGGCCGCAACCCAGCCCTTTAGGGTCACGGCGCACCCCAAAACAGAGGCAAAATGCCTCCTTGCTGGGAGACACGTGCCGCGACACTCCCTTCCTTGTGCCGCGGCATGCCTGGCAGGCAGAGGCCTCCAGCCTCTTCGACACACACGGCCGCGGCACCTCAAGAACAAGGCCGCAACTCAAGCCTCCAAACCCATAAATTCACCATTTCTTTCTACATTTTCTCGAGCCTAGACCTTAATTCTCATATTCAAATATCAATTAAACCTAGAATTAGTCCTAGATTTCCCTCCAACACAACTTAGACTTTATAACAATCTCATAAAAAAAATCCTATACTCATCAAACATACAACCAAACTAAAATCTGCCATTCATGCATACTTAAAGCTCAAGCTAGAATTTCTAACAAAAACAATCAACATAAACTCTTACCTCAGTGATGTCTCAAGCCCTGAGCTCACTTCCCAAACCTTCAAGTTATAGCCTCCCAAATTCCAACCTTGAATTTCTTAGTCTAATAAAATCCACAAGACCTCCTCCAAAATCCTCAAGCACCAAGAGAGAGAGAGAATCGGTGGAGAGAGAGAAAAGTCAAAGAAAACTGAGTATTATCCTTCTATTTCTTTCTTTCTTTCTTTCTTTTCTTTTTGTTCTAGTGTTTTCTCCAGCCTAGGTATATACCCACTTGCCAAAAAGACCAATCTGCCCCTTAAGCTTATCTTAAATCCTCAAGTGTCACCCAAGGCAATTCAGTCATTTGCCAAATCCTGTTAAGTCCCCCGAGTATTCCTATAAACCCCCGTTAAATCCTGACATAACTATATGATTGATAAATTACTATCCATTACTCAATAATTCCCCAACACATATTATATACCCAAAATACCCTTAGGCTCCTCCCGAGCTGGGTATCTGACCCCGTTGTGACCTTCTAGATAAATTTCTCCCTAGGACTGTCTCGGATCCTACATCACAAATATATCACCACTCACACATGGTAAAGATAACAATATACACAATTATTGAATTTATGCCCTCAACGAGCTAAAATTACAAACATGCCCCTAATAGCTAAAAATGGCCCACATGCATATTCAATTCACCTATACATGCATTTCTAATCACATACTCATCAAATTCACATATTAACATAATAAATCAATTATTGCCCTCTACGCACGCTAATCAAGGCCCAAAGCCTTATTAGTAAATTTTGGGACGCTACACCTAGTGTCTCTCCTGGCCGTGTTATCACGCCATATTTTATTCTCTGCGCTCTCAGCTGTGGGCTCTTTCTCAACAACCTGTACGTAGGTAGTCACCCTTGGCAAGTGGTAATACGAACATCCCGAGCTATCATAGGTTGTAGCCCCTAGAGAAACCTCTCCCTTCTTTTCCCATCAGTGGGCACCAGTTCCCCGAGAGATGCATCGTGGCTAACCAATGGATTTGTTTGTGTGCAGGCTGACCAATGTATTTGTTTGCATAAAGGTTGACTTATAAATTGACTTGCTAGCTTGGAGTGCCTGCAAGTGTCACACGCTCAGTCTATTTAGTGAGCCAGATAGCTGGCCCGTGACATTTAGCACCACCTAAAATCAATAGTTTCAAATTGCAAAGACACAATTGAGTACAAATAAATGTCATTGATAGTTTAATTAGTTTGAAACTAGACAAAAGATAAAAGAAAATATTTTTCTAAAAGTTTGTATCAATTTTTTTAAAATATACTAAATTTTATAAATCTACACTAAATTTAACTTTCCAAATTTCTAAAAAAAATATAATATTATCCTTTGTTTGAATCCATACCAAAAAAAATGATTTACCTAGTGTTATCCCAAAAATTTGAAAAGAATGACGTGGCGGTGAAATGGACACGTGGCATGAGTTAGTAGGGTGATCCGGCTTAGTAATGGCCTAATACATTAGTTAAGGAAGGGGACAGAGGTCAAGCCAAATACGCCCAATCGAAGAGAGTATTTAGACTGGGGGTTGCTTGGCTCAGACCTCAGTTTAAAGACCCGTATAATTAAATTGGTGCCAAGACCAAGAAAGTGAAGGGGAGGTATGAATTTTAGTTCAAGATATAGAAACAGTAGGTCCGATCGGACCTAAGCTTAGGAGACCTCTTGTTAAGCTTGGTTCGAATAAGTTCAAGAAGAATAAGGCTCAAGTTTTACTCAAGGGGAAAGCCACATAGTGGCCGATCGGGTATGATATGGAAGAAGTGAACTTGGGCTTGAATGAAGTGAGTAGAAATGGGGGTGTCCGATCGGACATGATGTGTGTGGATACTTTGGACCATTTTGGTCCAAAGGGATAACTATGACCGATCGAACATACACAAAGGAGGTACCTTGGACCATTCAGGTCAAGGAGAAGTAGATGGTGGCTCGGACCACCTTGGTCCGAGGAGAAAAGCCTAATGCCCGATCGAGCGTTTGGTTGAGCGAAGAGGTTCGAACCTTGTTGGCCCAAGGAGGAGGATGTGTGCCCGATCGGACGTGGTACTTATGAGTACCTTGGACCATTTTGATCCAAGGAGAGGTGGTGGCTCAGACCACCTAGGTCCGAAGAGAGAAGACCAAGGTCCGATCGGACCTTGGTTAAAGCAAAGGAAGCTTGGACCGTTTAGGTCCAAGGGGCATAATGCCCGATCGCACAAGACCTCCCCCGATCGCACATGACCTCCCCCGATCGCGCAAGACGCCTGCAGGAGCGCTTGGACCATGTTGGTCCGAGGATATGCTAGGAAGAAGATGGCTCGGACCATCTTGGTCCGAGGAGCAAAGTGTAAGGTCATATTGGACCTTGATTGAAGGAGTCAAATAAGATGGTTTGAACCACCTTAAGCCAAAGAAGACAACCATTGTGTCCGATCGGACACAATGGAGGAGTATACCTCGAGTGTAGTTGGCCTTTGGTCCAAGGATAGCCATGCGTATGCCACCTTTGACCTACGTAAAGCTTGAAGAATAGTCAACATGCATGAGAAGCTACGTCAAACTGCCCGAAACTACTTCAGTGAGAATTGGTCCAAGCATCCGGGAATCACTCAATCCTCACTCGAAATTAGGGATCAGTTATATTTTGAATGTTTATTTTGTAATATAAATATTAGGTAAATAATAGAATATCCCTATCAAAAGGGGATATCAGTTGAGAACCCAGGTCTATAAATAGGGACTTGGGAGGATCGTAAAAGGACTTTTGGAAAAATCGAGAGTGAATCTGTATTCTAGAGAGAGAAAGTGTGTTGTTCTTGAGAAAAACCCATTTTTGTGTTCTGGAATATCTCACACTGAAGAAACTCAGTTGACACGGTTCATCTGATCTTGAGTGTGAATACAGTAATAAAATCTCTAAGTGGATTAGGCTATTACCGATCATCGGGGCTGAACCACTATAAAAACCTCGTGTCATTTACTTTCGTTCATAAAAACTGTCTGTTGTCGTTTATAATTCTCTTGAAGGTTGTCGTAGTTGACGTTCTCACGTCGTTGGCTAAATTCATAGTCAACATTTTGGTGCTTTCATTGAGAGCCTGAAGAGAAAACGGACAGTCCCTAAAGCGATATGGCGCCTAAGAACACCACCGCGGCCTCCAAGAGGGCAAGCACCTCCAGGGAGCATGCTAGATCGGAGAATCCTAACGTTCAGGATCGTGAGAATGAGCCTAGGGTCGTGCTTGAGGATGTAGCTCCTGAAGTTGAGGAGCTCCAGGAGACCATGAGCGCGTTCCAGGATGAGTTGGCCCAGTTCAATGCTAGGCAGGAGGCCTTTGCTGAGGAAATGGCCAAGCAGAGACAAGAGATGGACGCTAGGAGCGAGGAGATCCGTCGACAGCAGGAGGAGGCCGACAGGCGACACCGCGAAGCTGCACTTGCTCTGGAGGCAGCTGCGCAGTTGACCCGAGCCAATGCTCAAGCTGCGCCTGGGGTGATACCCACTCAAGAAGCAAGGACCACAGAGGCTGGTCAAAAGAAAGCTGATAGACCAGCAAGAGGTGGTGGTAACCCGCCTGGTCATGAGGAGGAGGGAGTACGATCACGCACTGCCTCTACCCAAAGGGGGAATTCTAAGACCCCCTCAAGGAGCCACAGATCAGAGACTTCCAGGTCAGGAAGTCATAAGTCTGGCAGTAAGAAAACACCTTCTGAGCAGGGGCACAACAAAGCCCCTCGTGGCAAGGAAACTTCACACTTCAAAGATGGACATGGGTGTGATGAAGGTGACAGTTACCACACCAACCAGTCGAAAGAGAAGAATAATAACCGACGAGGGGGAAACAATCAACCAGCTCAAACGGGGAAGCCACCACGACATCCCAACCAGCGTAATGGCAAGGAGTACGCTCCACCTAGTAGACCCTCCGAAAAGACTCGGAGTACGGTGTTCGACCGGTTGGGAAAGAGCACTGCTCAGAAGGACCTAAGGGACATCATTGATGACAGAAGGAGGACCGCTCCGGTCGAAGGGCAGGAGCCAATCCGTCCTACTAGTCGAGTAGAAATACTTGACGTGGATACGCCGGATAGGAGTGCCCGACCAAGCGGTCCCGAAAATGCATCCCCAGTAGTGGCCCCAGCCATCAAAGCCCAGCTTGATGCTTTGACGGCGGCAGTACAAGGTTTATCCAAACAACCAGTTATTGATCCAGTAGACCACAGAAGTGGTAGCCCTTTTTGTGCTAGAATAAGAGCAGCCCAACCACCAAGGAAATACAAGGCGCCGGTATTGCCAGTTTATACAGAAAAGGCAGACCCGGTGAGACACGTTGGAAAGTTCGAAGATCAGATGGAGCTGCTTGGGGTGAGTGACGATTACCGCTGTAGAGTCTTCCCCACCACCTTGTCAGACACTGCCCAAGAGTGGTACTGGAAGTTCAAACCCGTCTCCATCACCTCTTGGGAGAGCTTTAGGAAGGAGTTCTGCAGGCAGTTCAGCACTGCCCGAACCCCTCCAGTTTATGCCAACCACTTGGTGGATATTAGGCAAGGCAAAGATGAATCTCTCAAGAACTACATACAGAGGTTTATGAGAGAAGCCAATCGAGCTACCGCTGTTGGAGATGAAGGGAAGATGGTTGCGATCTCCTCGGGTATTATTTATCGAAGTCCTTTGTGGGACAGCATTCACCGCCATCCAATTTCAACTTTACAACAGTTCTTGGACCGTGCAGATAAGTACATGAAGTTGGACGATGCCATTGAGAAAGGAGAGAACGGGTTGAACAACCCAAGTGGATCGGGGGATACTCCAAAGGATAGCGGAAATGATCAAGGCGGTAGTAAGAAACGTGGGAATAACGGGTCTGACCACCGCAGTGAGAAGAAAGCTAAGTCTGGGTCGAATGACAAACCTACGAAGTATGAACCTTGATTCACCAACTACACTACTCTTTCGGCAACCCGAGCGGAGATCTATCTAGCCAGCCATCAGGAGGTCCCTTACCGAAGGCCCCCTCCAATCAAGAAGGAAATGAGTAAGAGGGATAAGAACAAGTTCTGTCGTTTCCATGGAGACTATGGTCATGACACGAACGAGTGTAACCACCTTAAGGATGAGATAGAGTTTCTCCTCCGTTCGGGGAAACTAAAAAAGTATAAGGCAGAGAAGACCCAGGGAGAGGGAAGCAACAATAATCCTGGGTTCAAGCGACAACGGTCCCCACCTTTGCAACCTGAACCTGTGGACTTCACACTAGATACAATATGTGGAGGACCACATCTTGCGGGTGATAGCAGCAAGGCGAGGGAAAGATATGCTCGCACCCTTCGTCATGAGTTGGAGGCAGCGTCCACATCCGAGGTTATGACGGTGGAGGAGAGACCATCAAAGAGCCCAAGGTATGAAAGTGAGTCCCTCACCTTCACTGAGGAGGATGCCAAACACGTGAGGTATCCTCACAATGACCCTCTTGTAGTGACAGTTCAAATAGCTAACATGAAGGTGAAAAGATGTCTGGTTGATACGGGAAGTTCCGTAAACATTATTTATAAGTCCTCTTTTGAAAAAATGAAGCTATCCATCAATGACTTGAAGCCATGCTCTCACGTCATTTACGGGTTTACTGGAGAGGGACTATCACCAGCTGGAACAATAAAGTTACCAGTCACCGCGGGGGAAGCTCCCAAGCATGAAACCGTGATGACTGAATTTTTGATTGTTGACTGCCCGTCTGCCTACAATGTGGTTATTGGTCGACCACTACTCACCAACTTGCATGCGGTAGTTTCAATTTGGCACCTCTCTATGAAGTTCCCGACCAGCGCTTGCGTAGGCTGCGTCCAAGGAGACCAAAGGGAGGCTAGAGAGTGTTATAATGCCTCCATAGCTAAGGCAAAGAAAGGTGCCAAGGAAAACAACATGATTGTGTGTGTTGAAGGAGGGGAAGTGGATGAGATGGACGTAGACCAGAGCCTTGTCGTAGTAAACGATGAAGAGGTGTTGAAGGAGTATGACCAGGAGAGCACTCCCAGTTTGAAAGAGCAGAAGACCCCATCAGGTGATGAAGTCACCAAATAGGGCGTTGCCCAAAGCGAGGGAAGAGATATTGATCCTCGCTTTGGGGATTATGAGAGTGATGTGGGACCGTCCGAGGAATTAGAGGAGGTCCCTATAGATGAGAATGACCCGACAAGAGGGGTCAAGATTGGGAAGAAGTTGAAAGCTGAGGTGAGAGCACAGCTGATAGAGTTCTTGCGAAGGAATCAGGATGTCTTCGCCTGGTCTCACAAGGATATGGTGGGTATCTCACCAACTGTGATCAGCCACGTGCTCAACGTAGATGAAAGGTATCCAGCGGTACAGCAGAAGAGGAGGTTACTCGACAAGGATCGAGCAAAGGCTCTTAAGGAGGAAGTAGAGCGGTTGAAGGAGAACGGGTTCATTAGAGAGGCATACTACCCAGCTTGGGTTTCAAACCCAGTCTTGGTGCCTAAACCCAATGGAAAGTGGAGGACTTGTGTAGATTTTACTGATCTAAACAAAGCATGCCCGAAGGATTGTTTCCCTTTACCGAGAATAGACCAGTTGGTGGATGCAACCTCTGGTCACGAGACCTTGTCCTTCATGGACGCATATTCGTGATACAACCAAATCAGCATGCATCCTCCTGATGAAGAACATACCAGCTTCCGAACGGATATAGGGCTCTATTGCTATAGAGTGATGCCCTTCGGGTTAAAGAATGCAGGAGCTACCTACCAGCGCTTGGTGAATGGCATGTTTCGTGACTTAATCGGCAAAAGCATGGAGGTATACGTAGATGATATGCTGGTGAAGTCGAAGGAAGCTGGGGGGCACGTGGGAGACTTAGAGGAGTGCTTTGCAGTCTTGAGGAAGTATAACATGAAATTAAACCCCCTCAAATGTTCGTTTGGAGTGGGTTCTGGGAAATTCCTTGGGTTTATTGTCAACTCCCGAGGAATAGAAGCAAACCCTGAAAAGATCAAGGCTCTCATGGAGATGAAGTCTCCCACAAGAATAAAGGATGTGCAAAGCTTGACTGGGCGGATTGCGGCTCTAAGCAGGTTCGTCTCAAAATCAACGGACAAGTGCATCCCGTTTTTTAACCTGCTTAAAGGAGGCAAGAAGTTCGAGTGGACCGCAGAGTGTGAACAAGCTTTCCAGGCGATAAAGGAACATTTGGCTCAACCTCCTGTTCTTTCTAAACCAGTTGATGGAGAGGACCTACTTGTATATCTAGCAGTCACGGAACACGCTGTTAGTGCTGCTTTAGTACGTGAGGAGGATAAGGTGCAGCACCCAGTGTATTACGTTAGCAAGCGTTTGATAGGAGCAGAGTCCCGATACCCCATGATTGAGAAGTTGGCTTACTGCTTGGTACTTGCATCACGAAAGTTGAGGCCGTATTTCCAAGCACACCCCATCAAGGTCCTCACTGACCAGCCTCTTCGCCAAGTTTTGCAAAAACCGGAGTCGTCTGGTCGGCTACTTAAATGGGCGGTCGAGCTAGGCCAGTTTGAAATCAAGTACCAACCAAGGACTGCTATTAAGGGTCAAGCCTTGGCGGATTTCATCGCTGAATGTACCGGAATCGTTGAGGTCCCTAACCAACAGGAGAGTGTTACTGGGTTAAAAGAAGAAGTTCCTGCTTGGCAACTTTTCGTTGATGGATCGTCGAATGAGCACCATTCAGGAGCTGGGATTATACTAGTCACACCAGAGAAGCACCGAATTCATTGTGCACTGAGGTTCGGATTCAATGCTTCTAATAACGAAGCGGAGTATGAGGCCCTCTTAGCAGGCTTGCGACTGGCTAGAGATGTACGTGCCCGGTCGGTGGAGATAAACAGTGATTCCCAATTGGTGGTTTATCAAGTATTAGGGGAGTACCAGGCGAGGGGCCTACGCATGGTGGCATACTTAAACAAAACTAAAGATTTACTAGCCCAGTTCGAGGAGTATACCATCAAGCTAGTACCAAGGGAGCAGAATTCCAATGCTGATGCTCTGGCAAAGCTTGCAAGTGCGAAAGATGCCGAAACACTGAATATAGTTCCAGTAGAGTACTTGGCAGAGCCAAGTATTGATAGAGAAGAGGCCATGCCGATTACGATAGTCGACACCTGGATGACTCCCATCATTGCTTACCTTGAACATGGGACACTCCCAGATGGTCGTAATGAAGCAAGGAAAGTTATGAGGCAAGCTGCTAGGTACACCATGGTGGATGGAGTGTTATATAGGAGAGGATACTCCTTACCTCTCCTCAGGTGCATAGCCCCCGACCAGTCAAAGAGCTTATTAGCTGAAGTGCATGAGGGGTTTTGTGGAGATCATGCTGGGGGGCAGAGTCTATCTAAAAAGATCATGAGGCAAGGATTTTTCTGGCCTACTATGAACGAAGACTCTATGGAATATGTGAAAAGGTGTGACAAATGCCAAAGATTTTCTAAGGTACCCAGAGCACCCCCAAATCTTTTGAAGCAAATGCAAAGTCCGTGGCCTTTTGCAGTATGGGGCATTGATTTGATCGGGAAGTTACCCAAAGGAAAGGGAGGAGTGCAATTCGCTGTGGCCGCGGTAGATTATTTTACTAAATGGACTGAGGCCGAACCATTAGCCACGATTACATCGAAGAAAGTGTTGGACTTTGTTGTTAAAAATATAATATGTCGCTATGGTCTACCTAAAAAGATAGTGTCTGACAATGGCACCCAGTTTGACAGCGACATATTTACCGATTTTTGCACTCGGCATGGCATCACCAAAAGTTTCTCCTCGGTGGCCCATCCTCAGGCCAATGGGCAGGTTGAAGCAGTGAACAAAACATTGAAGGACACTTTGAAGAAGCGCCTGGAACAAGCTAAGGGTGCTTGGGCAGATGAGTTACCAGAGGTCCTTTGGTCGTATAGGACTACCGCTCGGACGGCAACTGGCCATACCCCATTCTCTTTAGCATATGGGTATGAAGCCATGTTACCTGTGGAGATAGATCCACCCTCTCATAGAAGGACCGTTTACAACCAAGAGGAGAACCATCAGTTGTTGGCAGAATCATTGGACTTCCTCGAAGAGAGAAGAGAGGAGGCAAGCCTCAGAGTAGCAGCTCATCAGCAAAAAGTGGCACGCTACTTCAATTCCAGAGTGCGAGATCGAAAGTTCCAGGTCGGAGATTTAGTCCTAAGGAAGGTGTTTGTTAGAGACCCAGCAGCTGGTGTGCTAGGACCGAACTGGGAAGGACCATATCAAATTGAACAGGTCTTACCGCCCGGCACTTACAAGCTTGCTCGATTGAATGGGGAGCTGATCAGAAACTACTGGAATGGCGAGCACTTGAGAAAATATTATCAATAAATACTACTTGCAGAGTAGTAGCTTTGTATCAAGTGCTTAACTTGTTATTTAAGTTTTTTGTTTGTGAACTGGTTATTTGCTACCCAGTCGCATTATTTTGAACAATGTTATTTTGTTTGGAACTCGTTGTTAGACACATTTTGTCATTTATTATTACGAGCAATAAAAGAGACCACACGCATTGTGGTCGTACCTTGCTACAAACTTTGCATATGTGTTGATTATTTTTGTTGGGCAGTGTTCAACTGGCATAATGATTTAAACAAAACAGGTCTTTTAAAAACTAAGTGTAAATATATACTGGACAGTGTTCAACTGGTCGGTATCATAATATGGAGGACCAACGTTTAAATAATATTTATGTAGTGGTCAACTACTGATATATTTTCGTATATTTCATGTGTTTCACGAGTAGTAACTACTCGAACAAATCCGATCAAGTAGTAAGTGATCAAGGATTTATCCACCCCTCAATCACTTGGGGGGCACATAGGGTATACTGGTATGTATCTCAACACAGGCAATAAGAGCACGAGCAAATATGTTTGTTTTTGGGCTGACTTGTAAGTTTAGAAGTCTAAAATAGCCGTTAAGCTAACTTGTTTTACAAAGCTTAAGTAACTTAGAATTTTTCAAATTCTAAGTTAAAAAATGATATTCGTGTAACAAGACATTTACGCTCATAAAAGTTAGAGCAATAAGAGCATGAGGAAGTATATTTGGTGTGAACTTATGGAATGGTAAAAATTTCTAAGTTAAAAAACTAAATTCTCATGTGAAATTAAAGGCATCTAAAAACTTTGCTATGCACAATAAAAACTTAAAAGTTTGAAATTGTCAGCAAGGAAAGAGTAAAGTGCTAAATGTCAAAATAGCTCACTAGTTCGAGCAACAAAATACAAAGTAAAGTAGACTGTGATGAACTATGAGAGGGAGTCACAGGCGAGCTCCTCTAGAGGGTTGATCGACTCCCTCCTCTGCATCAGCTGCTCCTCTCGCTCGAAATGATATAGCAGAGCAGGTTGGGGCGAGTGCAGGAGGGTTGGCAGCTTCTTCAGCGGCTCTTGCTTCACACCTGGCAAGATCCTCTGCTTGGGCCTCCTTGGGGAAACAATCAAGATTAAGAGGCTTGTTCAGCTTCCAGACCTTATAGAAGCAGTCAAAACTGGCCTCCTCAAAGCGAATCAAGTCAAGCTCTTTTTCTTGCTTCAGCTCTTCGTTCTCGCTAATCAACCTCTCATTGTCTCGAACTAACTCTTTAATATCAAGGGATTGCTTTTCCAATTGAGTTGTCAAGGAAGCATTGTTTTGAGCCTGCTTTTTGAGAGACTCGTCCCGTTCAGCTATAGTTCTCTCTGCTTGCTCCAGCTTGGACCTGGCCTCCACCAGTTGATCGTCCTGCACCTTGATCAGCTCCTTGTAGTCTATGGCTCGAAGCTGAGCATGACCAATGGTGACAAGTGACTGCATGGAAGACAAAAAGTTAATACAAGTAAAAATACTAATAACAAAGTATCTCGAGGAAAAATGCTTACCTTCATCAATTGAGCGAGTCCTCTCTTCAAGACAACTTCGACACTAAGTCGAGGGTAGGAGTCTAGGCTTTGAAGCGTCGATGCATCACGGCCGATATCCTCAAGAAGCCCCTTGCCCAGGTCGCTAACAGCACGAAAAAGCTCACTTGAACTACCCTGGTGAGTAGGAGTTAGGCTCGCAGAAGGAGGAAGGGAAGAGGGGGTCAATGGCGGAAGTGTAGTCGGTCCCCCAGGTTGCCTCCCTTGACTTGGCGGTACTACCTTCTGAATCTTCTGTGGAGGCATAGAGCCACTTCCATCACCAGTTTTCCTCTTTGAAGCAACGCAATCTCTGAACATGTTTGAATCTGCCAAGGATGAAAAAACAAGATTGTTAGAGAAATAAACATAATGAAACGTATGCAAGTGTATACTACAATTGTGATACTCTCTAATTACCAATTATCAAAAATATTCCTATTTTCACTAGGCATGTGTTACCTGCGTTGAAGATCTGATCAAGGGACTCATCCTCGTCGTCCGAGGATGAGCTAAGTTCCCCTTCAACCTGGATAGCTTTTCCTTTCCCAGGTTGAGCGGGAATAGTAGATCTACGCTGAGGATCAGGCTCTCTAATGACTAGGTCGCCAGGTCTACGGGAAAGCGGAGAAGGCCCAGGAGAATGCCGACCAGTCATTTGCTCTGTGCCCTCGTTAGACTGACCAGGCGTGTCGTTCTCCCCGGTGGTACTTTCCACCACCAGATCCTGCTCACATGGCACCAGACTCACCATCTGAAGAAGGTCCAGCGTGACCAACTTTTTTACATCCTTCTCTTTAAGACTCATGTTAGCCAATTTCTTGGCCCGCCTAAACATCCCTTCAGTAGGCAATGGTCGCTCAAACGGACCCGAGCGCGTAAAAGCCAAGTTGTTGGCCTCAATATCCAATGTGAGGAAGTATTCCTTATGATACTTCCCGGCGTTTGACTTATGGGAGATGCCATTGAGATATGTAACCCCCCTATGCCTGTGATAGAAATGGAAGAAACCTGAGTTGTTGTGAGAAGGGTTGGTCCGAAGATCAAACAGGTAATGCACCTCATGAGGGGTGGGCTCGTCCCAACCATTCAGAAAATAAAGAATATACAGCGCAGAGAGTGCCTGTATCCCATTCGGCGTGATCTGAAATGGGGAGATGTTGAAGTAGTCTGCTACGGACCGGAAATAGATGTGCAGCGGGAGTGTTGCTCCAGCTTGTACATGGTGCCGGGACCAGGCGCAGTACCTTCCACCGGGCCTATTGGCTCTTTGATGTGAGCCCGGACATGTCACGTTTGCCCCGCTCAAGCCTAAAGCTTCAAGATGTCTCTGGAATAGCGCGGGAGTAAGTTTGGAAGCTTCGGCAACGAACCAGGAGGGTTCTTCTTCTCCCTCATCACGTGGCTTCTGGACAGCCAAATCCTGAATCGCAGTAGCAAGTTTCAGGGACGGCTTTCTTGAAGTTGTGGTAGTGCGGGTTTGATTGCGCTGTACCACCTTCTGTACTGCTCTGCGGGCGACCTGCGGTTCGTGTTCCTGAGGGAGCCTGTTAGATTGCTTCACCCTCATTGTCGACTCAGAAGTTTGTCGAAGGAACTGTTCCTCGTGGAGAAGATATAAGGCTGAGCGAGGGAGGATCTGTTTGAAGCGGCGAAGACGATCCTCTGGAGTGTAACCGGTAGACGAGCCTGGTGAGGAAACGCTATTCAAGGGAGTTTCGATTGTCTGCGGGGCAGATGATTCAGAGTCCGTATGATTGTCACCTCCCCTGTAATCAGAGCGATTCATCTACAAAAATGAATAAAAAATGGGGAGGTGAGTAACCAAACAGAAAAAATTCATCAAAAATAAGATTTATTTTTATACTTGGAAAATTTTGTCTAAGTTATAAAAATATAGCGCATGTGGAAAAAATAATTTTAGTGCTCAAAAGTGCCTAAAAGGCACTTAAAGTATTGAACTTATTAAACTTTGTAGAAGGAGGCATTTTTGGGATTTTCCTATAAGGCTAGGGTCCTTATTTACGCAGTTAACATACAGAGGTTGGTTACACGTTTGGAAGGAAAAAAGGCCAAAGCCTAAGAAAAGTATGTGTGGTCCGATCGGACCACATTTTGAGCTCAGGAGGGAGGTTCTATGCATCCGATCGTACATAGCTTGGCTGGGAGGGCATTCGACCTTACCTCCATGCGAGCCTAACCCCAAAGCGCCTGTGACACGCCCGATCGGACGAGGCATGACCAAAGAGATGTTCAGAGCCTATGGGTCAAAGAGTCATGCATCCACGCGAGCCCAGAAAAAAAAAATGATACAATTGGTCCGATCGGACACATTCCAGCCAGGAGACGTCCTGCCTCGCCACCGCACGAGCCTCGCGCAAGCCTCCAGAACGTCCGATCGGGCGTAGCGTGCCCGAGGAGAGGTGTGCACCCAGGTCCCGAGAGTTCGCCTGGTGTGCCTCGTGCCTCCAAAGCTTCTAGCCAGCAGCAACAAGTTAGGTTCGATCGGGCATTGGTGTCTAGGGAGGTTCGGATTTAACTATTAAAAATCTGGGCACTAAAAAGCAAGGGGAAGAGCGTGTGGTCCGATCGGACCACACACTCATCTGAAGTATTTCAGAGCCCGATCGGAGGTGGTTGTCTCGCCTCGTTCAGAAGGGACGCACACCTCGAGCTCGACCACACTCCAGCGTCCCCGATCGAGCATGGGCTCACGATGAAGACAAAGTGTGGTCCGATCGGACCACACGCTTATGCCCAGAATTCCTGGGCAAAACTAGGTAAAAAATGGTCCCTAAATGGCATACTTTGCCTACCCCGAGTCCTAACCAAATAGACAGCCCTAAAAATCCCTAGCCTCAAACACATTCCATCATTTACACAAACAAAAAACAAGATCAAAACATGAAAATGAAAGGTTTTCTTCATGTTCTTAAAAACCCATTACAATATCAAAACCCTCAAAACCCATGTTCATGTTCATGTCAAAATAGCAAAAATGTCCTGAAATTCCTATGAAATTAAGGGAAAATTCGGGTTACCCATGCCACAAACCTCATCAAAACAATAAGTAAACACATTGGGCAAAACATATTCAAGAACTTCAAGAACATTCAAGGCACTCAAGCATTTCGGCCATGATTTTTTCTTTTTAGAATTTCTAAAAAAAAATGTAACAATCTAAGAGGCATGGAGAAAGGAGGCTTACCCAAGGTTGGAGAATTTTGAGTTTGCTTGGGGGGTGCTTGAAGATGAAGGACTCCCTTTGAAGCTTGTGAAGTCGGCAAGGTGGGGAATTTCGACCAAGAGAGAATATGGAGGGTTTTTAGAGTGATTTTGTATATGTGAAGAAAAGAGTGTAGAGTGGGGATATTTAAAGGGAAAAAAGTGGATTTTTCATTTACTTTTGGACCTTTGGTATTCTGGGATTATCTTTCCTCCACGATCATGGGTGGATTTTTGCAGAGATCGTGGGTCTGCTGCATGAAGATGAACAGTTATTATTTTTTATAATGACGTCAGCCGGAGAAAAAGTTTATTGCGTGAATAAATCATATAATAAACTTGGGGGGCAAATGTTATCCCAAAAATTTGAAAAGAATGACGTGGCGGTGAAATGGACACGTGGCATGAGTTAGTAGGGTGATCCGGCTTAGTAATGGCCTAATACATTAGTCAAGGAAGGGGACAGAGGTCAAGCCAAATACGCCCAATCGAAGAGAGTATTTAGACTGGGGGTTGCTTGGCTCAGACCTCAGTTTAAAGACCCGTATAATTAAATTGGTGCCAAGACCAAGAAAGTGAAGGGGAGGTATGAATTTTAGTTCAAGATATAGAAACAGTAGGTCCGATCGGACCTAAGCTTAGGAGACCTCTTGTTAAGCTTGGTTCGAATAAGTTCAAGAAGAATAAGGCTCAAGTTTTACTCAAGGGGAAAGCCACATAGCGGCCGATCGGGTATGATATGGAAGAAGTGAACTTGGGCTTGAATGAAGTGAGTAGAAATGGTGGTGTCCGATCGGACATGATGCGTGTGGATACTTTGGACCATTTTGGTCCAAAGGGATAACTATGACCGATCGAACATACACAAAGGAGGTACCTTGGACCATTCAGGTCAAGGAGAAGTAGATGGTGGCTCGGACCACCTTGGTCCGAGGAGAAAAGCCTAATGCCCGATCGAGCGTTTGGTTGAGCGAAGAGGTTCGAACCTTGTTGGCCCAAGGAGGAGGATGTGTGCCCGATCGGACGTGGTACTTATGAGTACCTTGGACCATTTTGATCCAAGGAGAGGTGGTGGCTCAGACCACCTAGGTCCGAAGAGAGAAGACCAAGGTCCGATCGGACCTTGGTTAAGCAAAGGAAGCTTGGACCGTTTAGGTCCAAGGGGCATAATGCCCGATCGCACAAGACCTCCCCCGATCGCACATCACCTCCCCCGATCGCGCAAGACGCCTGCAGGAGCGCTTGGACCATGTTGGTCCGAGGATATGCTAGGAAGAAGATGGCTCGGACCATCTTGGTCCGAGGAGCAAAGTGTAAGGTCATATTGGACCTTGATTGAAGGAGTCAAATAAGATGGTTTGAACCACCTTAAGCCAAAGAAGACAACCATTGTGTCCGATCGGACACAATGGAGGAGTATACCTCGAGTGTAGTTGGCCTTTGGTCCAAGGATAGCCATGCGTATGCCACCTTTGACCTACGTAAAGCTTGAAGAATAGTCAACATGCATGAGAAGCTACGTCAAACTGCCCGAAACTACTTCAGTGAGAATTGGTCCAAGCATCCGGGAATCACTCAATCCTCACTCGAAATTAGGGATCAGTTATATTTTGAATGTTTATTTTGTAATATAAATATTAGGTAAATAATAGAATATCCCTATCAAAAAGGGATATCAGTTGAGAACCCAGGTCTATAAATAGGGACTTGGGAGGATCGTAAAAGGACTTTTGGCAAAATCGAGAGTGAACCTGTATTCTAGAGAGAGAAAGTGTGTTGTTCTTGAGAAAAACCCATTTTTGTGTTCTGGAATATCTCACACTGAAGAAACTCAGTTGACACGGTTCATCTGATCTTGAGTGTGAATACAGTAATAAAATCTCTAAGTGGATTAGGCTATTACCGATCATCGGGGCTGAACCACTATAAAAACCTCGTGTCATTTACTTTCGTTCATAAAAACTGTCTGTTGTCGTTTATAATTCTCTTGAAGGTTGTCGTAGTTGACGTTCTCACGTCGTTGGCTAAATTCACAGTCAACACCTAGAATTCTTTTTTCTTTTTTTATTTGGTTCCCTTCCTTAAACCCAAGTTCCAGGATTACTGTTTTGCTGAGAAAAAGTCTTCTGAATTCATTTGCAAAACATTTCATTACAGCTCATATTGTCAGAGATCTAATGTTTGGATGAGGGTAAATCAGTGATACAACAAGAAAAAGAGACAAAAATAGAATGAACATGTCAAACACCATTAACATAATTTACAACTATTTATCATCATCTTCCATCTGCAGATGTGAATGACTCGGCAAATCCATATGAGCGTGTGGGAATGCTAGTTTGGGTATTGTCTAAGCTAGCAAGGAGTGATGAAGAAGACAAATCCAAGTGGCTCCGACCTTCATAAGCCTGCCATTTCTTCAGTGCTTGGGGCAACGACATTTCAAGGTCAATGCCATATATGTCCTCCGAGTTTTGCTCAGATGGTTTCCAAAACTCTACAAGAGAGGATAAGACATTCACTGTATGGCCCATGTCAGGCCTTTGATACGGTTCCCTTGCGCAACAGTGTCCTGCTAACTCAGCAACGGTGCTGATACTGGCAAGTGTTTCCACATTTAGATCAATTGTAGGGTCAATTGCCTTGCGGAAAGAGTCCTTGTTAATGTTCATTCTCCTGAACCAAGTTACGAGGTGCATGCTCTCCTCCGGCTGAGTCTCATCAAGTGCTTTTCTGCCAGTGATAAGCTCCATCAATATCACCCCAAAACTGAAGACATCAACTTTGGTTGTCACTCGGCCAGTAACTGCAATTACACAGAAAGTTTCATCTAAGAAAGATATGCTTTTATTGAATAACAGATAACACAAGGAGGGCAATTAGATTTGAAAATTAATGATGAAGCAAAGGAACATTTAAACTACTATCAAGACTTACTTAGTTGAGCATAGATATTACCACTTGCAAAAACTGAAAGAAAAAGACGCAACAAGCAAAACTACATTTACCACTACGCTTTAACAGTAGAATATAACGGCAGCCACTGGTATAGTATCTCTTTTTCCGTGTGGTTAGGTCCATCGCTATAAGGTCTTTAGACACTAGTTTAATTACAAGACATCAACCATCTGTGATTCCATCTATAACTATTTAAACATGATATTAAGATAAGAAAATGTAAATAAAATAATTAATTACTGCTGTTTAAATTTCAATGAAAGCAAGTCCAAATATATATGCTACCTTTCGTGCAGTTTTCTAAAGAACATTTATTCAAATTGTATATATAATCTATCCGATTCACTTAATGTAACAAAATCAACCAAAACATGATAAAGAAAAGCGAAGTACCTGCATACTCTGGCGCTAGGTAACCAAAAGTTCCAGCAATTCTAGTTTCTATTGAACCTTTACCCTCTGGGGCAAGCCGAACCAGGCCAAAATCCGCAATCTTTGCCCTCATATCATCTCCAAGGAGGATATTTGAAGGCTTCAAGTCTCTGTGGATGAAACTTTGATGAGCCAAACCATGAAGATACTCAACACCCCTAGCTACATCTAAGGCAATGGTCAGTCTTTGCTTCCATTCAAGAGGCTTCAGTCCTTCCTCTGGCCAGTTGAAGATGTGCCTACTGAGTGTCCCTTGAGGCATGTATTCATATACAAGAAGCCTCTCAAATCCATCCAAACAATACCCCAAAAGAGCAACTAGATGGCGATGTCGAACCTTGGTCAAAACAGCAATTTCAGACTTAAATTCCGGAAGTCCCTTCCCGGCTATTATCCCAGACTCCATCCTCTTTACGGCAATTTTCGTTCCATCATGCAGTTCGCCTTTATATACTGTCCCAAAACCTCCTTGCCCCAATATATTCTCTTGACTAAAATTGTTTGTCACGTTCCTGAGAACTTGAATAGAAATTACCATGTTTCCTGCTTCAACCATTTGGATGTCACCAGCAGCTTCACTGCTTGGAAATGTATGCGTGACTTCACTAATAGCGCCAACACAAACACTTGAGCCTGCAACGGTGATCTTCACACTCTCATTGTCAGAACCAGAATGGCGAGGATGAATGATTATTGCGTTTGGGCTCTGCACTCTACTTGAACGCTTTTGCTTTGTTTTGTACAGATAGAAAACCACCAAGCCAATCAAGCAAATCACAAACACACCGCCAATCAGCGAAAGCACAATCACTCCAACTAAATTTGACGATTTCCTACCATGATGTCCAGAATCGCCACCTTTATTGGACCCTGCATTAGTAGTACTAGTCGAATTGGGAGACGTTCCCCCAACAGATGAACTAGGCTTCTCCTTGCCAATATCAGGGTTAACATTGGTATTCACAATCACATTGCTCCTAAAAGAAGGGACTTTCCCATAAATGTGATTGTTTGAAACGTCTAGCTCAGCAAGCGCAGGCAGAGTAGCAAGCTCCTCAGGAATAGTCCCAGTGAGATTATTATCAGCAAGAACAAGCTTTTTTAGGGATTTAAGTGAAGCGAAATCAGGAGATATGGTACCTGTTAGGCCCATTTTCTGAAAATTAATGATTGTTATGCTGTGATTGTTACAAGTGACTCCCATCCATTCAACACAAGGGTCATTCCCCTTCCAATTATCTGCAAACCTTTGAGGGTATTCCATTGATTTGGCAATTGAAAGCAAAGTACTCACTTCGAAATCGCATTCCCCGGGGCTCGGCAAACAAAATCTATTCGAATTCTTAGACAAATCTACAGAAACCCCACTTAAAAACACCGGCATTGGTCCTTGAAACAAGTTGTTGGTCAGGTTAACTATCTTTAACGATTTCAAACTCATTAAAGACGAAGGGACTGGACCCGTAAAAATATTATCCCTCAGACTCAAGCTCTGCAAATCTTTCAGACCCGAAAAGTCCGGTAAAGGACCCGAAAAGGCATTCGAATGTAACCAAACTTCTTTGAGAAGTGTCATGTTTTGAATAATATCGATTTTTCCACTAAGCTTACGAGTGCTCTGCTGCCCATTGACCCAAAGAGACTGGATTGGCGACCCAGAAAAGCTCTCAGGCAACCCGCCTTCGAGATAGTTGAAAGCCAAGTGAAGAAGACTCAGACCCGGAAACGCATTGTCGCCAAAGAAGTCGGGTATTGGACCTGAAACGTTAGCGGAATTGGCAGAGAAGTTCTGCAAAGCCGAGGCGTTTTGGAGCGTTTCAGGGATTTGCCAAGCCGTAAATGGGTTGTTATCGATCTCGACGGACTGCAGTGAAGACATTCCGGCGAAGAAATCGTCTGGGATAGAGCTAAACTGGTTGTTACTAAGCATCAAGACTTGTAAAGAGCGCAGCCCACTTAGAGAGGGAAGAGGACCCGAAATATTGTTCCACTGAAGCTCCAAGCGTTCCAGCTCAGTGAGTCTATGGAGGTCGCGGGGAAGCGTGCCTTGAAGGTTCTGGTGGCCGATTTGGATCCGCGTGACCCGCTTCTCAGTTGAGCAGGACACGAGGTCCCATTGGCAAGGGTCCGGGTCGGACCATTTGAGAACCTCAGACGACGGGTTGAGGCTCTTCTTAAGAGCTAACATAACGGAAGCGTCATCGACATTGTTGGTGCTGGTTTGAGAGAATGCATGGGGGATGAGCGAAAAGAGGTTGAGGAAGAAGAAGAACCCAAAATGGGCTTTCTTCCTCATATCGGAGGAACAGCTTGACTTGATTTTGTATAAGGAATGACTATGGAAGTTGAGAACAGAGGAGAAAAGATAAGAAATGGAGATGGAATGAGTTGAGAACATAATAGAAAAGAATAGAGCGAAAGCGATGGAGCACAGTAAGCGAGACATGCACATGGGTGTGGTTCCCACCAAAAGGCTTAGATACAAGGGGCGAAGGCTGTCGTAAGCATAACATAACAAATTACAGTCTTGAAAAGGCTGGATCTTGATCCCTCTTAAACACATGAATGGGGTTTTGATTCCATACGATTAGGGGGCCAACTAGCCTTACATAATATTTGCATTTATATATTTTATAAAAGGCCAAAATAAGAAGGGAAATTTCAATTTGTAAGCTTGATAAATACTATAATAAAAAAAAATGTTAAGCATATTAAAGATTTCAAAATAATGTTAAAAATGTTCTTACCATTTCCTCTTCACTTTTCACTTCTCATTTCTCTATTCTCTCTTCTCTTTTCCCTCTCTCTCTTATTTCACTCTCTCTCACCTCACACCACCACCACCACACTAAAATTGTATTTCGAACATATTTGGACATGATTTTTGGAATTTTTTTGTGATTTTTTTAGATGTGAAACTTTGAAATCTGCAAAAAATCGACATTGCTCGATGATAGTTCGATGGGGCTCAATGCCAGCTCGATGGGACTTTCAAAATCATGATTTTTCATGAAAAAATAATTTTGCTCGATGGTAGCTCGATAGTGGCTCGATGCGATTATTGCAAGAGACATAATTTTTCACTCTAGTGTCCGTTTGGGGTGATTTTTTTTTATTTTGGGTATTTTTTCAAGATCTACACATACAAAAGTGGAACACATACCTCATGTTTAAGACATCTTTTTGTATATTTTCAAGTTTTAAACTTCCTAAATGTGCATATGAGCATGTCAAACGTGTAGATCTTTAAAAAATACCAAAAAAAAATCACCCCAACAGACACCCAAGTGAAAAATTATGTCTCTTGCAAGAATTGCATCGAGCACCATCGAGCCATAATCGAACCACTATCGAGCAAAGTCGTTTTTTCATGAAAATCTCAATCTTGAAGGCCCCAGCGAATGGTTGCTCAATAGTGCTCGATGCCAGCTCGATGGGGCCTTCAAAATCGAGATTGCTCATGAAAAAACGACTTTGCTCGATGGTGGTTCGACTATGGTTCGAATGTACTCGATGTGATTCTTGCAAGAGACATAATTTTTCATTCGAGTGTCCGTTTGGGGTGATTTTTTTTTATTTTGGGTATTTTTTCAAGATCTACACGCTTAACATGCTCATGTGTACATTTGGGAAGTTTAAAACTTAAAAATATACCAAAAGATGTCTTAAACATGAAGTATGTTTGCAGTTTTGTATTTTTTACAAGTGTTACACTTCACAAATGTGCATATGAACATGTCAAACGTGTAGACCTTGAAAAAATACAAAAAAAAAAAAAATCACCCCAAACAGACACCTGAGTGAAAAATTATGTCTCTTGCAAGAATTGCATCGAGCACCTTCGAGCCACTATCGAGCTGCCATCGAACCACCATTGAGCAAAGTCATTTTTTCATGAAAAATCATGATTTTGAAGGTCCCATCAAGCTGGCATCGAACCACTATCGAGCAAGATCAATTTTCTGCAAATTGCAGAGTTTCAAATCTGAAAAAAAAAACGCAAAAAATACTCAAAAGTCATGCCCAGATACGTTCGAAATACAATATTTAGTGTGGTGGTGGTGTTGGTGGTGTTGTGAGTTGAGAGAGAGTGAAATAAGAGAGAGAGAGAGAGAGAGGGGGGGGGGGGGGGAGAGAGAAGAGAGAAATGAGAAGTGAAAAGTGAGGGGGGAAATGGTAAGGGTATTTTGGGTAAAGTGCCAAAAAGTAGCATTATTTTGAAATCTGTAATATGCCTAGCATTTTTTTAAATTATAGTATTTATCAAGCATACAAACTGAAATTTCCCAATAACAATTTCTTTTAATTTACTTTTCAGACATGTTTATTTTTATTTCTAATTTTTCTGAGTATTTTATAACCAACAAAACTGGGAACATGTTTGATCAAAAAATTTGATGAAAAAGAAAGAAACTGGGAAGATGGTCATACAAGTCAATATTTTTCCCTTTTTTCATCACTTTATTTCTAGGGTTTTTCTACAACCGTCTGGCCTAGAAGGAGGAGAAGGCCCATACTGGCATGGCATGTTTCGGGCTTAGAGCATAGGCTATATCAGTGTGGAGGCTAGTCTCCCGCTCCAAAATAATTTGCGCGTTCCCTCAAGTTTGCGGGGATCGCGCCTTTCTAGCTTCTCCCCCAGGCATATAAATTGCTTGCGGGATGGCGCATTTTCTATGCGTCGAAGGAGATCTCGGCACCCACTCCGCGGGAGTGTTGTATTTCTACAAGCTGGAGGCGCAACTCAGTTCCAAAGATAAGACACGAGACAAATTTTATAGACTAAAAGCTCGTGGAGTTAGTCTGGATCCATTCATCACATGGAAGCACCCCCTGGATGTCAGGCATTATTGGTTCATGACATCCGGGTTCCTCCTGGAGAAGAACCCCACCCTGGTGCTGGACTTTGAGCGTGTAGGTAAGTTATTCTTTTTCACTTTTTTATCTAGCCTTTATTTTTGCTTACTGGACACTCGCAGTCCTAGAACACAGGTCCATATGCTCAGACCCCGCTCAGTGAATCGATCCTGGAGCGCAAGAAATTCTATGCGCACTCTGAGCATTGAGGAGTTGGATGTGGGGGGCTTTGTAACTACGGAGAACCTTCATCTGTTCAAGTTGATTTCTGCGAACTAGTCGATAGATGCCCCTAGCCTCTGGCCTGTAATGTGAAAGGGATCCCACCCTGAGGGAGGAGTTGGCCCTCATCCACATCAAGGTAGTGGAGGCCGCAGCCAAGATGGACGCAGAAAAGGTGAGGAAGGAGTAGGCCCGTCAGGCGGAGAGGGCCGAATCCGAAGAATTGGGTGCCCTTCTCGAGGGGAGGCAGCCTAACATTGGAGCTCCCAGAGCTAGCATTTTGGGACAAGGTAAATCGTCTCCGATTTTAACTTATGCCCCTCATTTTGATGGCTTAGTTAGGAATAGGCAATAATACTAGAATTATTTGACTTGGATTGTTAGCAACGTGGGGCTTCCTTGCCCCATTTTTATAGACACGCTGACCCTCATGAACTCGTCCTGGTTCCTCTAATACGGTAGATTTTTGGACCCGGATGACATGGGGGACCGAATTCATTCTTTCGCCCTAGGAGAGTTGAGTTGTGCTCATTGCATAGATGACAGTTCATTCCGGAGGACTTTAGATTTAAATGTTCCTTTTTAGTTTTGACTTTTACCCCCATTCATGTACTTTACTGATCATTTTTCTTTTTCTATCTTAGGTGATCCGGGGATGGCCAAACTAGTGGCCATGATGAAAGAGATGATCGAGGCTAGGGCGGCTGCAGCCAAGGCTTTGGCGAAGAGGGCTGCTAAGGGCCTGGCCAAGAAGAAGATCGTGGAGCTGATCCTCGGCGATTCAAAGCTAGTCTTGGAGGCTTATGAGAGGTGTCCCACTGGAGGACCTGTCCCGAGGGTGCACGTCGAAACAATTCTGCCCATACCTGCTCCTCTCCAAGTTATTAACTTGGAGTATGAGCCTTCGGAAGGAGGAGGGACGGACAAGAGAAAAGCCGACTTGGTCACTGCAGAGTCCTCTAAGTGGGCCAAGAGGGCCAAGACCAAGGATCTAGCCCGGGCTGAGGATCACTCCTCCGGGGAAAGCCTCATTGTTACGCAGGAGGTCCCGAAGGCTCCAAGGCTTCCCGTCAACCCAGCCCTTCCTGAGGAAGGGGACCTGGTCCTCCAGGAGGAGAGGCTAAAAATGGTGTCTCAAGCTTGGGATGATGGACGGGACAAACGAGACGAGGTGGCCCGGGCCCTGATCATCCAGGGGAAGGTGGAGCTCGCTAATCGTCCTGAGGCCTTCAATGCTCCCCAATAGATCGTGGACTGACTTGTAGCCGTGATCGGGTTCTGATACGAACCACACCAACACTGTGATGAAACCCGACACCAAATATGGAACAGCCACCAAGAACAGACGAGATTGGAATGGAACCGCGACCCAATGCTTAGCCAAGCACGAACCTTGGTATGAGGAAGACGCCACAAACGGGGATGGGAATCCGTTTGATAAGTCGGATTGAACGCCACAAGGGCCTTGATAAGTTCGGATAGTCTCTTCAAGAACTCAAGAAGAAAACTCACAAATTTTCATTCAACATAATCTGATTTTTCCAAATGTTTTCAAGGCATTATATAGCCGAAAATTACATCAAAATTACATCAAGACAAGCCCCTTTGTCTTCCTAAAAACCGAAAATTACAGACAACCTTTTGTCTTCCTAATGAAAACTGAAATTAAAGACAAGCCTTTTGTCTTCCTAATGAAAACTGAAATTTAAAGACAACCCTTTGTCTTCCTAATAAAAACCGAAAATTAAAGACAAAAAGGACTCTTTGACTCACACAAGTCAAGTGTTTGACTTATCACAAAATAAACAAAGACTAAAAAACGTGATTAAAAATAAAAAGACTCATTACAAGAAGCTAAATATTGATCAATCCTAAACTGTTGTCCTCATCATTCCTCCCCTCTTGGCTTGGATCAACTGGAACTTGACTTGGATTTTGAGTCTTGGTGTCCTCATCATTCCCCCCCTCTTGAGAAAGATTTGACCTCAAATCATCACCTGCATCAAAAGGACTCAAATCAGAAACATTAAAAGTAGCACTAACAGTATACTCACCTGGTAAATCGAGTCTGTAGGCATTGTCATTGATCCTTTCTAGCACTTGAAACGGCCCATCTCCTCGAGGTAGCAATTTGGAACGTCTTTGTGCTGGGAATCACTCTTTCCTCATGTGTAACCATACCCAATCACCGGGATCAAAAATCTGCTTGTGACGACCCTTGTTAGCATCAAGTTGGTTAGTGTTTAAAAGAGCCTCCTTAACCTCACTTTTTTTTGCATAAAAATTACTTTGTTTTCTCTCGAATTTTCCCTCATTGATCGAACTCTTCTCTTTCTTTTCTCTCTCACTTGATTCGACCCTTTTCTCTCTTTGTCTCTTTTTTTTCTCACTCTCATTCATCTTTTCACTCTCCTTCTTTTGCTCACTCAATTTTTTTTTATCACTCAATTTTTGCAACCTCACTTGGTCTTCATATACTTGCTTTGGCGTCAATGGAGCTAGAGTGATTGTTCGTTGGCGGAACGTGAATGAGTACTTGTTGGTGAAGCCATCATGCTGGACTCGCCGATCAAATAGCCAAGGCCTTCCTAGAAGGAGGTGTCCAGCTTGCATGGGAACCACATCGCACAATACCTCATCCTCATACTTGCCAATTCGAAATGATACCAGCACCTGTTTTGTAACCCTCACTTCACCACTATCATTCAACCACTGCAACTTGTATGGACAAGGATGTTTAAGCGTTGGGAGCCCTAGCTTTTCAACCATGGAAGAACTAGCAACGTTAGTACAACTACCTCCATCAATAATCACACTACATACCTTGCCTTTCACATGACAACGAGTGTGAAAGATGTTCTCCCGCTGCACCTCTTCTTCCTCTTCTTTTGCTTGCAAATTTAAGGCTCGTCGTGTGACTAGTGCAAGCATCTCACCAGATTCTGCCCCAAACTCCTCATCACCCATAGAAGCGTCCTCCAATGGTGGCATGTCATCAAGATCATCTTCCTCTTCGGAATCTATCTCCCCATTATCCCGAATTACCATAACTCGCTTGTTCGGACATTGGCTAGCTATGTGTCCTCGCCCGGCTCCTCTTATTGCAGACTTGTTGGCCTAGGTGGGGGCTACCATGTCAACCCTTTAGCTTAAGCGATATGCCACCTTAGCCAGCCAAGATGCCTTTTTTATCTCCCAGGCCATTCGTCATCAGACCACCATGCTAAGCCATATGCCCATCTAATCTATTATTTTACCATCATTATTCCTTGTAAAATTTCTAACTTTGATTTGTTCCAGGATGCCGGCCCATAGGAACGTAGATTTGGTGGCCGAGATGGCTGTGAAGCTGGAGATGGCCCAGATGGAGTTGGAGAGCGCCGTTAATCAACAGGAAGCTGCTAGGGAGGCCCTTGCCAATGAGGCTACTCGGATTGAGGCTGAGCGTGAAGAGGCTACCCAGGTTTGGGCTCAGCATGAGGAAACTTTGTCCAAGAAGGACGCCGAACATAAGAAGTTGGTGGACAACCTAGAAGCGGAGCTATGTCGTGTTCGTGGCTCGAAGGCTTTCATCAAAGCCCTTCTGGAGGCGATTGGGGCCCAAATTCACCAGGAGTAGGAGAAGGTGGCAAACCTTGAGTCTCAGAACTAGGCTTTGGAGGGCATGGTTCCGCTAGAAATGAAGCGGAGCGAGGAGGCTCGCCAGGAGAAGGAGCAGGCTGACGAGATGTTGCCAAATTTTGCCCGGAGAGTTCTGCTTCAATATCCATGGCAAATTTTGCCAATGTGTTACAAACACATTATGTTCCCTGGGGATCTGGTGGATGAAGTATTTTGTTGAAAGATTGGAGTAATTCCCGGGTTCGTGTCATGTAGGCGGCCATCTTCTCCTCCTTCGTTTGATATTCGTCCGAAATCTGCCTGACCACCAGTTGGGAGTCGCTGTGGACTTCTATATTTGCTACTCCTACCTCCCGGGCCAAGCGTAGTTCGACTAGCATGGCCTCGTGCTCAACCTCATTGTTTGACGCTTCGAACAGGGATATCAAGATGATCCCAGCCCCGACCCCCTATTCATTTGAAGCTCCATCTACGAAGATTTTCCACAGAGGTATTATGGGGTCGACGGGTTCTTCATCTTCAGTTATTCTAGTGCATTCTAAGATGAAGTTGGCCAGGGTCTGTCCCTTAATAGAAATCTTGGGGACATATGCTATGTCAAACTGGCTAAGCTCCATGGCCCACTTCAAGAGTCTCCCCGATAATTCAGGTTTCTATTGTACTTGTTGTTGGGGGTGGTTCGTTAGTACCTTAATAATGTGGGCCTGAAAGTAATGTCTCAGCTTCCTAGAGGCGGTCAGTAAGAAAAATGTCAGCTTCTTGATTAATGGGTATCTGGACTCTGCACCCAACAACCTTTTGCGTACGCAATAGACCGGGAGTTGGACCTTTCCCTCTTCTCGCACTAAAGCGGCACTGATGGCGTGTTCCGATATTGCCAAATACAAGTACAATGACTCCCCCTCCACTGGTTTCGACAAGATTGGTGCCTGGGCCAAATGTTCCTTCAATTTTGGGAAAGCCTCTTCACACTCGGCCATCCATTCAAACCTCTGGCTTCCGCGAAGTATATTGAAGAATGGGATGCACTTGTCCGTGGACTTCGAGACGAAGCAGCTCAAAGCTGCTATTCTTCCCATCAAGCTTTGAACGTCTTTATGCTTTCGTGGTGAAGGCATCTTGATCAACGCTCTGATCTTGTCCAGGTTGGCTACTATTCCCCTCGAGCTTACTATGAAGTCCGGAAACTTCCCAGATGCCACACCAAAGGTGCACATTTTGGGGTTCAGCTTCATCCCATATTTCTGGATGATGGCAAACGTTTCTGCAAGGTCATCCGCGTGTTCGGCCAAGGTCTTGGATTTGACCAACATGTCGTCTATGTATACTTTATGTTCTTCCCCTGTTGTTTCTGAAACATCCTATTGACCAGCCTCTGATAGGTGACCCCAACGTTCTCAAGCCTGAAGGGCATTACGATGTAGCAGTATACACCTTTGTTCGTCTAGAAGCTGGTGTGTTCTTGGTTTGCTACATGCATTGAGACCTGGTTGTAGCCGGAGTAAGCAACCATGAAACTCAACAACTCATACCTGGATGTAGCATCCACCATCTGGGGCAGAGGGAAGCAATCTTTCGGGCTGGCCTTGTTGAGATCAGTGAAGTCGATGCAAGTCCTCCACGTCCTATTCGGCTTCGGTACCAACACCGGATTGGCCAGGCAAATGGGATACGTGGCCTCCCGAATGAAGTTGATCGAGGACAACTTCTCGACTTCTAACTTAAGGGCTTCTTCCCTCTCTACCCCTAGTGGTCTCCACTTCTGCTGGACGGGAGTTGCATTTTCATCAATGTTCAGGGAGTGACATATGGTGCTGCAATCGATCCTAGTCATGTCCAAAAGAGACTAGGCTAGAACATCCTTGTAACGCCATGGATAACCAAGACTGTTACACCGTGTGTTTGGAATAGTGCAAGACTTGCTAATCAAGTCATTTAATTCAAAATGTGTTCCTAATGACACAAGCAGATTAGGTTTCAAAGAATTTTGGTTATAAACAATTAAACTTTATTAAAAACTGATGTTTAATACATGGGATTCCAAATCAGGGTTTAAATAACGTAAATACAAAATTCTTAATTACAAGTAAATAACCAAGCCACTCTAATGGCAAAATATACGTTTTAGGTTCCCGTTCCTGTACAAATCCTCAACCGTGGTGGCCGAGCAGCTGACAATGTATACCTCGCCCCCAGAGCTCTCCAACCCTTGGTTAACTGGTCTTACCTGCACCATGTAGCACCCGTGATCCGAAGCCCAGCAAGAAAACGTAATATCATAACATAACAGTATTAACAGCTAGCAGTTCACAAAGCATAGTTCAATAACCACAAAATACTATTCGGTTCCATCAAGCCATAAAATTCATTCAAACCAACACACTGATCAATAACCATTAATCCAGCTCCAGATACTCATTAAGTTACAAACAATAATCCACAATAACACATATCAAGCAATAACTAGGGTTAATGCCCACAGGCCGCACCCTCTGTTTAACTCACTGCCTTTGGCTCGCTTAGGCCAACTCCAGTGACATGCCCACTGACTCCGGCCAGCTTAACCGAGCTCAGTGTATAATAAGCTGTCCTCGGATACCAGTGTCCGAGCCGCGCCATATGCGCAAGTGTGGATTTCGGCACCCTTAGGCCGTTACCACATGTCCCCGTGGCATAATACCACCTTATGACATTCATAGGATTATAGGGAACTCTTAGTCCCAACATATTCACATGGTTTATTATGATCACATAATAATACATTCAATTATCGGGAACACTTAGTCCCATCCTATCCACATACACAGGTGTAGTTTTCTTACCTTGACTCCAAGTGCTTTAATTAGAGAGGACGATCCATCCCCGAGCCCTAGCTTATCACCTAGTCACAACCAAGATAATGGATTCCATTAATATTCACATATAGGTTTTCATGTACAAAACTAGCTTCCGGGAAGTCGAATCCCACCAAGCACGGTGGTGAAATTGATCCCGAGCACCCTAGGCTCGATCCCCGTACTTTAAAACCTTGAACGTTCAAGTATGCGTCTAAGGGCTGCGACCCCTAAAGCTTAGCCGCGACCCTACCCTTAAACAGAACCAAGGCCCTCCCTGAAAGAAGACACGTGCCACGGCCCTTGCCTTGGGCGCCGCAACGCTCCCCCTTGGCCGAGCCCTCCTGGCTTATCTTCAACCTAGGGCCGCCCTTCCCTTTGAGCCCAGAATTTCCACCATTTCCAACCTCTAAACCTTATCCAAAATCATCCCAAAGCTCTCTATTTCATTATCAACCATTCCCAACACTCTTAGCATAATTTAAACAGCATAATTCAACAGAATTATAGCCCAATAACCTACTAGAACCCCATCTCTAACTTCTGAAACTCAAGAACCTCAAACACTCAAACTAACCATTCAAACTCAGATTAAAACCACTAAACCATGAATTGAAACTTACCTCTTCTGCTGAACCACTTCACCAAGCCAAAACCAAGCTAATTCCCAAGCTTTCCTCCTTAATTCTGTCTTTAAACATCAAAACCATGTTTACCTCAAAACCAAACCAAAACCGAGAATTTATAATCATAGAAAAGAAGATTCAATGCTTACCTTAGTGTTGATTCTATTCCTTGGATGATTCTTGAGCTAAGCCCCAAAGATCCAGCCTCAATTTCTAGAGATTTCCTAGCTTGTTTCCCTTTAGATTTCACTGTTCCTTTTGCCTTGTTTTCCCTTAAGAGAGAGTAGAGTATAGAGCTGAAAAAGAGTCGGTTTATTTTCCTCTAGGGGTTTCCTTAAGTTTATCTTATCTGCTAAGTTAATTCCCAAGGCTCGGGGTGCTGGAACCATCCCCGAGGCCAAAACAGTAAAATTCCCCAATATTCCCACCTAGACTTTCTAACCTCAAATATATCTCCATATATTTATTTTCATAACCCGACAGTCTAAATAACTACCCGATACCTATAATATCCCTGACTTATCCAAAGCCAACTATTAAGCCCCGTTGTGACTTTTCCCGCTACCTGCTCCCTAGGATCGCCTTATGCCGATAGTTACAATTGCGCACACCTGTACATACATAAACATTTATCTATCTATCCACATAATAATGTGGTCCCAACGATTTATCACACACATTCACATTTATGCCCTAACGGGCCAAAATTACAATAACACCCTTACCATCCAAACAGGGCCCACATTACTTATCCAATACCCATATTCATGCTTTCTTATCATTAATTCTCTTAACCTCCAATTATGCCCTCCCGACACACTAACCAAGGCCCTTAAGCCTTATTAGTAATTTTGGGTCGTTACAATCCTGTTTCTCTTTCACCCAAGCAATTATAGTAGCCCTGACCTTCGAGTTCAGGTTTTTCCCGACTCGAATTACTTTGGTCATGTTGCTGTCATTGATGCACACATCTTCTACCTCCTCCATGGGTTCTAATGCCTTATCCGCTTCTATTTGCGGATCCAATTCATCCTCCTCCGAGACCACCCTCCGTGCTGGCTGTGGTGGTGGGATTGGATCAGAATTTTCCTCTTCAAGAGGCTCTTCATGGACCATGAAGATTGGTCGGGCAGAGATGTGATAACACTTTCAAGCACTCTTTTGATCTCCCTGTATAGTTCCCACTATTGCGTTATCGCATGGGAAATTCATGCAAAGATGGTGGATGGGGGTGATGGCACCGAAATCGACTAAAGCGGGACGACAAAAAATTACGTTGTACGCATTAGGGCAGTCTACCACTACGAAAGTGCAATATTTGAACGAGCCCTAAACCTCGTTCCCCAACATCACGGGTAGTTGAATCTTACCCATCGGGAGCAATGAATCCCCATTGAATCCGTAGATCTCTGTTGGGCATGAGGCCAGATCTGCCTCTGTCAACCCAATTTCTGTGAATGCCGGCTTGAATAGTACGTTGACGGAGCTCCCGTCATCCACCAACACTTGGGATACCCTTTTGTTGGAGATTTGGGCATCAATGACCAATGGGTCATGATGCGGGAAATGAACGTTCCGGGCATCCTCTTTTGTGAACGTGATGAGCAGGTTCATCAATTTCAGGTGTTGGGCCAAAGTTTGGACTGAGGCGCATACCTCATGTTCGTGATCGAGCTCGCTTGGGTACCTTTTTTGATCAATCCGGGATGGCCCTCCCAGATGCGGGCCTCCTCATATGATGGCCACATGGCCATCAACCTGTGGAGGTGTGGTTCCAGGAGGATATGGCATTTCGGGCCCGGTGCTTGCACTATTAGGGCCCCCTGGGGGGCCTGTGCTCCCGAACTTGTAGCGTACCCTCCTTGAGGAGGTCGGTACGTTCCAGGTGCACCTGGGACCATAGGTTGTCTGGGAGCTGTTGGTATTCCCAGAGCCCCTGTTGGCATCCCGACCCATTAGTGGAGATGCCCCAGTTTGATCAAGTTCTCGATCTCGTCCTTCAGCTGACGACATTCTTCGGTCATGTGACCCATGTCCTTGTGGTAGGCGCACATTTTGTTGGTGTCCCTCGAATTCTTTCCCCCTTTAAAAATTGGGGTTGGCTTCTGGTAATGGACTACGTTGCCCGTTGCCAGGTAGATATTTTCCCGGGTGTCCACTAGGTTGGTATATTCCGTGTATTGGGACTCACACCCCTTTTTTCCCTTCTTTGATAGCTCGGATTGATTTTGACTCTTGGCCAATATCTTTCCTCGAGAGGGGTTTATGCTTGCCTCAACTCCTCTGGCTTGAGGTGGTTAGGCACCACCGGGAGCGACACTGTACCCGGTCGTGCCACTTCTTACCCAGAAAATGGGGCTGATGGAGCCAGAGCATACCCCGTTGAAGTGGGCCCATAGACCGTCAGGGTTATAAATGCCATCCCAAGGGTCCTAACGGATCTGGACGCTGCTAGGGGTGCCAAATAGATATTTTTCAGATACTATCCTCCGTATCTAGGGAAGGTTTGGGCAGTTGACTGGGTTGTTGGCTGCCACCCAGAGGTCTGGATTCGGGCCTCTTCCCAGTTGATGAAACCTTGGGCCCTCCTGATGAATTCTTCAAGAGTGGCCACCTTGCTGCACTGCATGTCGTCCGAGAGAGGGGACCCAACTCTAATCCTGGACTGGAGAGCCATCAGGAACTGTCCGTCATCCACCTTAGTTTTTGTTGAGGCTTCCTCCGTAAAGAGTTGGATGTAAGCCCTAAGAGTTTTTTGGGATGATGCTTGTCATTAGCCAATGCACTAACTTGCATGTCTAGATTTATGGCAACCACAAACTATTTACGGAATGCTGACTACAATCTGTTCTAAGACTGGATCGATCCTGCCTTAAGTCTTTTCCACCACTCATCTGTGGGTCCCACCAGAGTGATTGAGAAACATAGGCACTTGCTGTTGTCGCAAATGTGAGCTACAATCATCAGGTGATTGTAGCGGGACAAGTGATATCTGGGGTCCGTTTTCCCAGTATAGGCGGGTAGGTCTAGCATCTTGAACCCCTTTGGTGGCACAACATCCATTATGTGCCTGGTGCATGGCTCCTTTTCTTCATCTTCGGAATCAGAACCTCTGTCTTCTTATTTTTGGACCAAGCGGTTCGTGACTCTTTTAAGAGCGGCCAGTTGTTCCATGAACTGTTTGGCCATTCCATCATCCAAGGGGACTCTCTCGTTCCTCCTGTCATTGAGGTTATTCCTCAAGTCACCTCCTCAGGGGAGAATCTTTTCCTTGCAGACCCTCTCCTTTCGGGCGTTGAGGCCGTCACGCAAGTCTACTCGGAAAGTATCGTCTCTCGAACTAATTGCTTCCGGCTGCTCTTTGCATTTTTGCCCTCCGTGATCCTTGATCAGGAGGTGCTGGGATAAAAGTGTTGTTCCCGTTCGTCCTATTTAGGGATGCTCCAGGGCTTAATACCCTGTGGGCGCTTCCCCTGCGGATCGTTCGGATGATCCTGTCTTGTGACAGGATTCATCCGTTCTTTCCTAGGGAATTGCCCTGGGTTAGCCCCGGTTCTTGGAACAGGATGAGCTTTCTTCTAGGGGTTTGTTTTTCCAATAGGATCATCCATTTTGGCTTTTCCTTTCTCATGAGCAGGATTCGATGGGCCGGCTCTGGGATGCAGGGATGCTCTCAGAGGAGGAATGGGGCTGGCATCGTTGGGTATGCTTGTCCTGATAGGTGGGACAGGAAGCTGCGCTCCTGGAGGAGGAACAATTGAAGGATTGGCTGCAAATCCTTGGGCAACAATAAAGGCCCGAAGAGCCAGGAAGGAGTCTTGCATTTGGCATGTGGTTTCCTTTTGTTCAGCTATCCTAGCTTCTTGATCCAGGACCTATTGTCTCAGGCGAATCACCTCTGGATCCTCTTGTTCAGGATCCATATCCTTCTCGTCAGGATCAATGGGGTTTTCGGCCTCGTGATCCTCATATTCCCCTTTATCTTCCTCGTAATGGCCTTCGTCATAGTCACCGCTGTCCCTGAAGTTTTGGGAATTGTCGGGCAGAGGCCCCTGATAAGGTGTGTCCTTGGGTTGGTCTTGAGGAATGGTTGGTTGGGAAATGGTTCTCCATCGTCTTGTTGTTGCTGGTGAGCAGGATCAAACACGGTATACCTAGTGTTCACCATTTTCGCAGATGATCGAGAATGATTCAAGCTTCCTTTAGCTATCAATGAAAGCATCAAATGTTTACCGAGTTTTTCGGAAACTAGAAATATATTAAGAAGCAAGAGCTGAAAAGAAAGAATTAGAGATGAACAATCAGTGTTTTTACGTGGTTGGGGTGTTAATGAACCTTAGTCCATGAGTCAGTTATAAGCCTTAGAGAGCTTTTGACAATGGAGTTCTCTACAAGTTTTAGCAAAGTATTGCTTACAAAAGAAAAATCTGGTATCCCTGCTACAGTGCACAACTGGCCCTATTTATAGGCAGTCAAGCACAGTGGGCAAGCCTAGCTAGGATCTGTGATAGTAGTGGCAGCACTGTTTCCTAGGAACAGTGTACGTTTCGTGCGTACCCTCTTCTGCAGGTTAGTTGAGGAGACCAACTATCGGATTTCATGGGGACAGTCATCATTGGGGCTAGCTAGGCTTGCTCTATCTGGAAGTCTAGTATGGGTTCGTTTACCAATGTCTTGGTTCACATCCTGGAGTCTAGGTTCATTCACTAGGACTCGTGGCACTGAGTATCTCCCCTGGATTCTTGATAAGGTCTATCTCCATTGACTAGTTAGTTTGCCACCTCAGTTGGCATCCTGGAAGATTAGTCGGGCCTGCATCCCATCGAACGTTGTTGTGCTTGATGGTGCTTAGGCTCAGGATGGGGCCAGATTTCTTTAAGAAGGCCCACGAACCCATTGGGTCATGCCATGTGTTACAGGTGAAAAACAGGGATAACACAAGTAATTTGTATGTGAACTTTGAATTCAAACCCAACTCACATACAACTAGAATGCTAAGCAAAATTAGTATTTTGGAAATGGAATATAATCATATTAGATAATATTAAGTAGAAAATGAGTAGTCATTATCGTCTTTATTATTTCTATAATTTTAACACTTGTTATACTTTGTACGTGTTTGATTGTACAACATCAGGGACTTAGAAGTTGGGATTCACAAGTGGCTGTCCCATTCACAACCACACAAGGGTGCAGGATTCTTACCTCGAATCCTGAGTAGAGAACTAAAAGGATGGTCCCGAGCACAATCCTCAGTCCTGAGTCTTAGTGATAAACCTAGTCACAGTGTCAATGGGTGATCATCAATTCATAACCCCAAATAAATGTTTAGGAAACAATAACTAACTTCCGGGACCTCGAATTCTACTAAATCGTGTAGTAGAAATTGTCCAGAGTGCTTAGGTTCGAACCCCTGAGCCTCCCTGAGATTAAAACCCTCAAACAACCCAAATTTTTTGAGCCGCGACCCAGCCCCTTAAAGGTCACGACACGCTCAAGTTAGAGGCCAAATGCCACTCTGCTGAAGGACACGGGTTGCGGCGGGCTATACCTTGATGAGGACACCAAAACTAAAGATCCAAGTCTAGTTCCAGTTGGCCTGGTGACGAGGGCGCGAGCCAAAAGCCTCAGTTTAGGAGCTTGATGAGTCTTATTGTATTTTGTCATCTTATATTTTTATTTAGTCTTTGTTTATTTTGTGAAAAAGTCAAACACTTGACTTGTGTGAGTCCAAGAGTCCTTTTGTCTTTAATTTCGGTTTTCATTAGGAAGACAAAAGGCTTCTTTAATTTCGGTTTTCATTAGGAAGACAAAAAGGCTTGTTTTTTTAAATTTCGGTTTTGCTTTAGGAAGACAAAGGGGCTTGTCTTGATGTATTTTTTGGCTATATAAGGCCTTGAAAACATTTGGAAAAAAATCAGATTATGTTGAATGAAATTGTGAGTTTATTTCTTCTTGAGTTCTTGAAGAAACTTTTGAACTTATCAAGGAGATTCCTTGTGGCGTTCATCCTGACTTATCAAACGGATTCCATCCCCGTTTGTGGCGTCTTCCTCATACCAAGGTTCGTGCTTGGCTAAGCATTGGGTCGCGGTTCCATTCCAATCTCGTATGTTTTTGGTGGCTGTTCCATATTTGGTGTCGGGTTTCATCACAATGTTGGTGTGGTTCGTATCAGTTGGTATCAGAGATTAGGATCATCCGGTTTGGCCTTTCCTTTACTTTGTGTTTTTCTTTCAATTCGTGTTTCTATATTAGAAAAAAAAATAAAAAATTCATCATCTACTCGTGTTTTGATTTCTTTGTCCTTGTTTCCTTGTGAAATCTGAAACTATTCTAGATCTTGTTGTTTTCCTTATTTCAATTGTTTCCTTGTTTGAAATCCGAGCCTAGGTTCATACGGTTTGCCTATCTTTTTTTTTTCTTGTTTTTCCATTTTGTTTCTTTGTTCAAATATTGCAATTGAATTAGGGTTTCTGAAATTTCCCCTATTTTGTTTTCTTTTCGTTTCTAAAATCTTGAATTAGGGTTCTTAATTGTGAAAACCGAATTTTCATTGAGTCCTCTTGTTTTGTTGTTAAATCCGAATGTGCTTTTGGGTTTCTCTTGTTCTTATTGTGCAATCCGAATTGGCATTGAGTTTTCTCTTATTCTCATTGTGAAATCTGAAATTGGGATTGAGATTCTCTTATTCTTATTGTGAAATCTGAAATTGGGATTGAGTTTCTCTTGTTCTTATTGTAAAATCTGAAATTGGGTTTGAGATTTCTCTTGTTCTTACGGTGAAATCTGAGTTGGGCTTGAGTTTCTCTTATTCTTATTGTTAAATCCGAATTTTGCCTTGGGTTTCTCATGTTCTTGTTATGAAATCTGAAATTGGTATTGATAATTCCCTTGTTTCAATTGTGTCCCTGGTTTCAATTGGTTCGTTTATTTGTTGTGGAATCCGAGACTGTTATAGTGCCACAAATTAGTTTGGTTTTGATCTTATTGGTTGAATCACAGATTAGATTTTGGGAATAATCGTTTTCTGTTATTGGGATTGTTCTTGAATCTGTTATAGTACCACAGTTTGCTTGGTTTTCGGATTGGTTCTTTGGTGTTCTTAATTTCAAGGAGATCCGAACTCAAAAAAAAAAAAAGAAAAAAGAAAAAAGAGTCTGGAAACCCTTCTTAAAATTTTTTGTTCTATTCTTGTTTCCCATAGTCTAGAGGCCCTTTTGCCAAAACCCCACACAAGTGTTACAAAAATCACCATTTTTCGCCACTTTTTCATCGGTTTTCGTTTGATTTGTTTGGTAGAATTGGCTGCTTGAACCTCCATATCACCGTTTCATTAGTTTTAAAAGAGCTTAAAGAAGAAAATAGAGTGGAAAAAGGCAGAGGTGTGAGCTTATTTGAGGGTAAAAGCCATCATTGAGTGCAAACACGAGTGTACTTGAGTGACCATTTTCTTTGAGTGAAACATGTGAGGGAGTGCAGTGAGGTCCTTTCTATATTTGTCTAACCTTATTGTTTTGCAGATTCTCCATCATGTCACAAAATACAGAAAGAAATGCAGGCAATGACGCTCCACCACCTACAGTTCCAAATCTACAAATTGAAGCTTTAATGGGGGAGATGAGGAGGATGTTGAGGGAGGAGTGTGAGCAAATACATGAGCGGTTGGATAGGGTAGAAGAGGGGGCACAACGGAGACCAAGGAGCGGTAGGGTACACCAAAGGGAGGATGAGAATGAAGGGGATTTAGAAGGGGTAGTTTCTGATGATGAGTTTGATAGGATGTCGACGGGTAACCATAGGAGGTATGGTGGGAATAGAGAAGATAGGAACCAGGTAGATAATTATATGGGGAATATCAAAATGAGAATCCCAGCATTTCAGGGGAAGAGTGATCCTGAAGCATACCTTGAGTGGGAGAAGAAGATGGAGCTAGTTTTTTATTGTCACAACTACTCCGACATGAAGAATGTAAAACTTACTGCCATTGAGTTTACTGATTATGCTATTGTTTGGTGGGATCAGTTGTGCATCAACAGGAGGCGGAGTGGAGATCGCCCTATTGACACATGGGAGGCCATGAAGAGGGTGATGAGGCGACGGTTTGTACCACCTCATTATTATCGAGATCTCTACCTTAAGTTGCAGGGTCTTCGTCAGGGCTACAGAAGTGTTGATGAGTATTTCAAGGAGATGGAGATGGCTATGATTAGAGCCAATGTTGAAGAGGATCGGGAGGCAACCATGGCAAGGTTTTTGAATGGGTTGAACCGAGAGATTGCTGACCCAATTGAGCTACACCATTATGTGGAATTGGAGGATTTGGTTCATATGGCAATCAAAGTTGAGAGGCAGCTCAAGAAGGGTAGTTCAAGTTCGAGGTCAAGACCGAGCCCACACAATCCAAGTACAACACCTTGGAGGTCGAACTATCCAAAGAAAGAAGACCAACCCACTTCATCATCTACACCAAAACCAACCACCACAGCCACACCACCTCAAGGTAAAACAGCCCCTACTTCGTCCCGTTCTAGTGAGATAAAGTGTTTCAAATGTCAGGGGCGAGGACACATAGCTAGCCAATGTCCAAACAAGAGAGTTATGGTGATTCGAGAAAGTGGCGAGCTCGATTCTGAAGATGAAGATGATCTTGCTGACATGCCACCATTGGAAGATGCTTCTATCGATGATGAAGAGTATGGGCCAGAATCTGGTGAGATGCTTGCACTAGTCACACGACGAGCCTTGAATTTGCAAGCAAAAGAAGAGGAAGAAGAGGTGCAGCGGGCGAACATCTTTCACACTCGTTGTCATGTGAAAGACAAGGTATGTAGTGTGATTATTGATGGAGGTAGTTGTACTAATGTTGCTAGTTCTTCCATGGTTGAGAAGCTGGGGCTCCCAACGCTTAAACATCCTTGTCCATACAAGTTGCAGTGGTTGAATGATAGTGGTGAAGTGAGGGTTACAAAACAGGTGCTGGTATCATTTCGAATTGGCAAGTATGAGGATGAGGTATTGTGCGATGTGGTTCCCATGCAAGCTGGACACCTCCTTCTAGGAAGGCCTTGGCTATTTGATCGGCGAGTCCAGCATGATGGCTTCACCAACAAATACTCATTCACGTTCTGTCAACGAACAATCACTCTAGCTCCATTGACGCCAAAGCAAGTATATGAAGACCAAGTGAGGTTGCAAAAATTGAGTGATAAAAAAAAATTGAGTGAGCAAAAGAAGGAGAGTGAAAAGATGAATGAGATTGAGAAAAAAGAGAGACAAAGAGAGAAAAGGGTCGAATCAAGTGAGAGAGAAAAGAAAGAGAAGAGTTCGATCAATGAGGGAAAATTAGACAGAAAACAGAATAATTTTTATGCAAAAAAAAGTGAGGTTAAGGAGGCTCTTTTAAACACTAACCAACTTGATGCTCACAAAGGTCGTCACAAGCAGGTTTTTGACCCCGGTGACAAAGACATTCCAAATTGCTACCTCGAGGAGATGGTCCCTTTCAAGTGCTAGAAAGGATCAATGACAATGCCTACAGACTCGATTTACCAGGTGAGTATACTGTTAGTGCTACTTTTAATGTTTCTGATTTGAGTCCTTTTGATGCAGGTGAAGATTTGAGGACAAATCCTTCTCAAGAGGGGGGGAATGATGAGGACACCAAAACTAAAGATCCAAGTCTAGTTCCAGTTGGCCTGGTGACGAGGGCGCGAGCCAAAAGCCTCAGTTTAGGAGCTTGATGAGTCTTATTGTATTTTGTCATCTTATATTTTTATTTAGTCTTTGTTTATTTTGTGAAAAAGTCAAACACTTGACTTGTGTGAGTCCAAGAGTCCTTTTGTCTTTAATTTCGGTTTTCATTAGGAAGACAAAAGGCTTGTTTTCTTTAATTTCGGTTTTCATTAGGAAGACAAAAAGGCTTGTTTTTTTAAATTTCGGTTTTGCTTTAGGAAGACAAAGGGGCTTGTCTTGATGTATTTTTCGGCTATATAAGGACTTGAAAACATTTGGAAAAAAATCAGATTATGTTGAATGAAATTGTGAGTTTATTTCTTCTTGAGTTCTTGAAGAAACTTTTGAACTTATCAAGGAGATTCCTTGCGGCGTTCATCCTGACTTATCAAACGGATTCCATCCCCGTTTGTGGCGTCTTCCTCATACCAAGGTTCGTGCTTGGCTAAGCATTGGGTCGCGGTTCCATTCCAATCTCGTATGTTTTTGGTGGCTGTTCCATATTTGGTGTCGGGTTTCATCACAATGTTGGTGTGGTTCGTATCATACCTTGCGCCGCAACGCACCTAGACAGAATAGTGGCCCTCCAGCCTCCTCGAGCATACGGGCCACAACACCTGAAGAACAGGGTCGCGACCCGAGCCCCCAAACCCAGAAAATTAGCCTTTTTTCTGCATTTTCCATGAGCCTAAACCTCAAAATTCAACCCCAATCATCAACCAAACTCAGATTTAAGCCTAGAATTCCTTTCCTTATAACCTAAACATCATATCCAGTTTATAACAATTCCCTTACACCCATAAAAACACCCATAACCAATCATCATCTAGAATTCATGCAAACTTTAAACTCTAATACTATTTCAACATAGTTCAACAATTACAATTGGAAACATACCTTAGTTTGTGGCATGAATTCCCCAGCTAACTCTGTCTACTTTTAGCCTCAATTCCTTAAGTTTTCCTAGTCCAAACTCAGCTAAATTCCTTGGCTTTTTTCTTCAAGCTTCCAAGTTTTCCCTTAGTTATAGAGAGAGAAAGGAAAGAACATGCATAATGAGAGAGAGTGAGAGCTAAGGAAATTTTTGAGAGTATTCCGGTTCTGTCTAGGATTTCCATTGAGTTTATCTTAACTTTAAAAGACCAAATTGCCCTTAAGCTTTCCCAACCCCCTAATTGCCTCTAGGGGTAAAATAGTCATTTCCCGATGCTCACTAATTCCTCGAGTCATCCTACCAATTCCTCCATTATTCACGTCACATCCAACTAATTACCAAATACTTATTCGTTACTAAATAAACCTTATAATATTATCTACATTCCCAAAATATCCCTAGGCTCCCCCAAGCCGAGTATTAAACCCCGCTATGACTATTTTCACTAATCCACTCACTAGGATCTTCTCGAGCTACACATTGCAAATATATCCACATAATAATGTGGTCTCAACCATTTATCACATATAACCACATTTATGCCCTTAACGGGCCAAAATTAAAAATATGCCCTTATAAACAATAAAGGGCCCACATGCATATCTAATACTCATAAACATGCATATAATATATTCACATCATCATTTATATCATGCATGCCACATAGTCATGCATTTAAATCACATAATCACATACATATCCAATTATGCCCTCCTAGTATGCTAATCAAGGCTTTAAACCCTATTAGCATTATGGGTCGTTACAACTATCCCTCCTACTGAGAATTTTGTCCTCGAAATTTACCTGACTAACTCGAGGTACTGATCCCGCATAGCTGACTCAAGCTCCAAGTCGCTTCCTCGACCTTGCTATTCCTCCATAATACATTGACCAGAGGAATCGTCTCGTTCCTCAGAACTTTATCTTTCTTGTCTAGGACCTGAACAGGCCATTCCTCATATGACAAATCTATAGGTAACTCCAAATCTTCATACCTCAACACATGAGTTGTATCTGAGATGTACTTTCTAAGCATAGAGATGTGGAATACGTCATGAACCCCTGATAACGATGGTGGTAGTGCCAATCTATAGGCCACCTGCTCGATCCTCTCTAGGATCTCAAAAGGTCCTACGAATCTAAAGCTCAGCTTGCCCTTTTTCCCAAACCTCCTCACCCCTCTCAGTGGTGACACTCGCAGATTTGGAACTTCACGTCCCTTCACTTAGGATCAGTGTAGCCCTTCTATCTGCTCTGCGAAGCGAGCATTCGAGCTCAGATCTTCTCAATAGCTTAATTAGTCTTCTGAACCAACTCCGGTCCCAAATACTTCCTCTCACCCATCTCATCCCAATGAATGGGCTATCTACATCTCCTATGGAACTACTCCAATCGTTGATTGATAGCTGTTGTTGTATGAAAACTCAATCAACGGAAGGTACTTACTCCAAGACCCCTCAAAGTCCAATACACACGCCCTAAGCATGTAACGATCCAAAATTCAATAATAAGGCTTAAGGGCCTTGATTAGTGAGTCGAAAGGGCATAATTGGTTTATATGTGATATTTTAATGCATGATTCTGTAATAAGCATGCTTATGTGACTATATGTTATAATTGTGGACACATTATTATGTGGATATATTTGCAACATGCGGCTTGAGGCGATCCTAGGGAGCCAGTTAGCGGGAAAGTCACAACGGGACCCAATACTTGACTCGGGGCAAGTCAAGGCGTATTTTAGGTATTAAATATTTATTTGGGTTATCGGGTTATGAAAATAAATATTTGGAGATATATTTGAAGTTAGAGAGTTTAGGAGGGAATATTGGGGAAATTTACCATTTTGCCCTCGGGGATTTTTTGGTACACTGAGCCTTGGGATTAACTTAATTAACTAAGGATAGATAAAACAAAACCAAGGAAAATAATAGAAACACCTAAACCGACCCTTCCCTCTTCTTTCATCTCACTCAACTTTCTCTCTCAAGGAAACCATGGAAACCAAAGGAAGATTCAGCTAGAAACTCAAGCATTTGAGCTGGAATTTTGGGGAATATCTCAGTAGCAAATTGAAGGTTCAGACAAGAATTTAGGTATGCATTGAATTATGATTTTAGGTATCTAAATTCTGTAGTTTTGGCTTGGTATTAAGTGTTCTTGGGTTCTTGATATTAAAGATTGAATTGAGGCTAAGGACTTGGGAATTAGCTCAGCAACAACTTGGTGGACTTGTTCTTCAGTAGATGTAAGTCTCTAATTATGGTTTAGCACTTGAATTATGGGAATTGTTGGCTGTTCTAGGTAGTTTTTGAGCTTTAGGGTTTCAAGGATTGAAATGTGATTTTGATGAGTTTTTAAGCTAGTTTTCCTATGGGTTTTGTTGCTGGGAGTATATTAGAACTATTGTGATAATTAAAGTATGATATTGGGATGGTGTTGGGTTAAATTGAGTGAGGTTTGGCTGTTAAAAGTGGTGATTTTTTCTGGGTTTGAAGGGGTCGGGCCACGACTCTGTTCTTGGTCTGCCGCGGCCCTGTAGAACAGGTGGGAGCTGAAGAAGAAGGGCGGGTCGCGGCATGGGGAGTGCTTGGCTGCAGCCTGTGTCTGTTGTTTGGGGGAGGCTAGGCCTCTGGATGGAGGCGGCTTGCAGCATAGAGGGCTTAGGGCTGTGACCCTTAAGGGAATTTTTGGCTTTGAGGAGGTTTTAGGTGCGGGGACCTAACCTAGGGTGCTCAGGATCGATTCCACTACCGTGTTTGGTGGAATTCGATGTTCCGAAGGCTAGAACTTGGACCGAAAACCTTTATTCAATTATTATTGATGGATTTATTTATCTTGGTTGTGACTAGGTGTACGCTAGGGCTCGGGAAAGGGATCGTGGTCAAGGGTCATTTCTCATAATCAAAGCGTTCGAAGTTAAAGGTAAGAAAACTGCACCCGGTTGTGAGTTATGATGGGACTAAGGGTTCCCTATACTTGTATGCATTATTGTATGATGGTATTACACCATGTGAATATAAAAAAATAGCCTAAGTGTGTTGGAGTTAATGTTGGTGCACAGGGTGCGACTCAACCATTGGTAGCCGAGGACATATTAATATTCACTGAGCTTGGTTTAAGCAGATTGGAGTTAGTGGGGTTAACAGAGGGTACAACCTAAGGGCGTCGACGTTGATTATTATATGAATTAGTTGTTAATGTTGATTTGATGAGTTTGGGTATGTCGAATATCTGACTATGTGAATGCTATGTATGATTGAGTATACAGTTATGTTTTATAAGTTATCTGGTTATTGTCATTTGTCATGTTGTGATAATATGGTTTTCTTGCTAGGCCTTGGCTCATGGGTGCTACGTGGTGTAGGTAAAGGCAAGGGTAAGCTTAATCAGCCCTGATTTGGAGAGCTCTAGAGGCAGAATGTACATAGTCAGCTGCTCGGCCGCCACGGTCGAAGGATGAACAGGAACATGGGAAACTTTAAATGTTTGTTTTGACCTTAGAGCGGCCAGTGGTTGTATATATCCGAAAATTTTGTAAATTATCCTTTAAACTCTATTACTTTTGGGATCCCATGTATAAAACGTTTATTTAAATGAAATGTATCTTTTGTGACCAAAACCTTTTAACCCTAGTTCATTAATAGTTAGTGACACGTCTTCAACTAAATGACTTGATTAGCAAGTCTTGTACCTTTATAAACACACATTGTAACGGTCTTGGCTACCCAGGGCGTTACAAGTTGGTATCAGAGCGTCCTAGGTTTAAGGGTTCCTGAAGGCCAGCTGGACATGTACATTCGCCGCTAAAGACAAGCTCGACTCAAGGTTTCGTAAATGTGTATACGAAAGAGCTATAATTGTTGGTATTTGTTGGATTAATAGGGAGCATAAGATACTAATAGGGCCAAGCCCTTGACTGTTGTGTGACAATATTAAGGCGTGCTTATTAGCATTGCGATGCATGTAAGGGAATATCTGGAATGATTACTTGTATATTTTTGATATATGGATGAATACATGGATAAATGTTTATATTTTCGTTGATGTATGATAATGTTGACGCATTCTTATTAGCATTGCGGGTGCATGTGGATGAATTGTTATGTCTTGATTTTTTGTGTTTGGTGGATTTCCAATGGTGGATTATGGAAAGACTATTACCTTGTTATCATAGTCTGATCGCCAAGTCGTTGATTACAGATTAACTTGGGTAGCTATGCATCCAAGGCGATCTACACGACTAGTCGGTGCTAGGTCTGAGACTTGAGATGATGACCAAGGCCAGAACCCTCCGCTAGACCCTGAGAATTGGCAGCAGATTATGGCAGATATGTAGGCCCGACTTCAGAGCCAAGATGAACAGAACCGCCTTCTAAGGCAGCAGGCTCCGTCAGGGAGTGCTGCACCCATTGTGCCACCTGCAGTGGTACCAGTTGTTCCGCCAATGGAAGTGGGGAATAGGTGGGAGCCGTTATATGAGCGGTTCCGAAGGCAACATCCTCCAATCTTTGAGGGAGGACCTGATCCATTGGATAGCTAGGACCGCTACACTGTGTACTTATAAAGGTGAATGACTTGCTAATCAAGTCATTTAGTCAAAACGTGTCACTAAACCATAAATGTGCTAGGATTAAAATGGTTTTGGTCTCAAAAGATACATTTCATATATTTAAGCAGATTTACATATGGGATCCCGAAAAGGAACAATGTTTAAAGGTTAGTTACAAAATTTCCAAAATACAGACTACCATCAGCCACTCTAAGGCAAAACAGACATTTATAACTTTTCTGTTCCTGTTATCCTCACAACCGTGGCGGCTGAGCAGCTGGTCATGTACATTCCGCTCACAGAGCTCTCCAAGTTAGGACTGATCAAGTTTTCCCTTGCCTTTACCTGCACCACGTAGCACCTGTGAGCCAAGGCTCAGCAAGAAAACATAATATACATCACAACAATCATAACAAGAGAATAATCCTTTAAGCATGATTAAACACTTAACATTCCATGTTAATAGCATAGCATGTAATCGGAATCAAATATGCGACCAATCATTAATAACAATCAAATCACATAATAACTAGGGCCGACAACTTAGGCCGCACCCTCTGTTTACCCCACTGACTCCGGCCCGCTTAAACCGAGCTCAGTGCATAATAAGTTGTCCTTGGCTACCAGTGGCCGAGTCGCGCCCTGTGCGCAAGTGTAACCTTTGGCACTCTTAGGCCGTTGGTTTACTTACATATTAGGGAACCCTTAGTCCTATTACAAATACACAACTGGGTGCAGTTTTCTTACCTTTGGCTTCCAAGTGTACTAGCTACGAGCGATGCTCCTTAAGCGCGATCTGATCCCCGAGCCCTAGCTTAGCACCTAGTCACAACCAAGACAAAGGATACCATCAACAATCTTAATAGAGCACCTAGGCAAAGTTTTAGTCTCCGGAACATTGAACTTCACCAAACATGGTAAAAGATTCAATCCCGAGCACCCTAGGTTAAATTCCCAAGCCTAGAATCTCAAAATCCCAAAAGCTCTTAAGGGCCACGGCATCAGCCACCCATGCCGCGGCATGGCCCCAACCAGAGGCCTCCTAATGCCCAAAAATAGACAAGGGCCGCGGCCCTACTCAGACCATGCCGTGGCCCGCCCTCCTTCCTCAGCACACATCAGCTTCGAAGGGCCGCAGCTCACTAAGAACTATGTCGCGGCCCGACCCCTTCGAACCCAGAAAAACCTCCATTTTTAACTCTCAAACCTCATGCAAACTCACCCAAAACTACCCGAATTCCACAACTCAATTACCCAAAAACTTCCCACAAGATTCCAACAACACAACCCAGCTGAAACCTAGACTAGAAACCCATTAAAAACCTATTTCAATCACTGAAACTTTCTAACTGAAGAACACAAAAACCAGCTATGGAAACACCATAACTCAGCCATTAAACCTTAAATTCGAGCTTACCTCAACTGCAGAACCAATCCTCCAAGAGCTTTCTGAGCTAACTTCCAAGGTTCTAGCCTCAATTTAATCTTCAAACCAAAATCCAAAAACCACTTAGAACACACTCAAAACCACAGAATTTCGACCATAGAAAATGGGTTTCAATGCTTACCTCAACATTGATTAAGTTCCTTTGACAATCCTTGAGCTAATCCTCTAAATCCCAGCTTTAATCTTCAGAATTCCAACCACAATCCTATGTTCTATGTTTTTTCCTTTGAGAGAGAAAGAGAGGAAGAGGAAAGAGTCGGTCTATTTTATGATCTACTGTTTTCTATAGCTCCTTAAGTCTATCCTTAGGCAATTAAGCTAATCCCAAAGCTCGGGGTACCGGAAACATCCCCGAGGGCAAAATGGTAAAATTCCTCAATATTCCCACCTAGACTTCCTAACCTCAAATATATCTCCAATTATTTATTTTCATAACCCGATAATCTAAATAACCACTCGATACCTGAAATACCCCTTGACTTGTCCAAAGTCAAACATTAGGCCCCGTTGTGACTTTCCCACTATCTAGCTCCCTAGGATCGCTTCAAGTCGCCCGCTGCAGATTTACCCACATAATAATGTGGTTCTCACAAGTATAACATTTAACCACATTTATGTACATATAATCATTCAAGCATGCTTATCATGTAATCATGCATTAAATTAATAAATTCGCACATAAACCAATTATGCCCTCCTGACACCCCTTAAGCCATATTAGTGATTTGGGTCGTTACAACTATCCTCTCCTACTGATAATTTTGTCCTCGAAATTTACCTGAATAGCTCGGGATACTGATCCCGCATCACTGTCTCTAACTCCCAGGTCGCTTCCTCGACCTTGTTATTTTTCCACAACACTTTCACTAACAGAATTGTCTTATTCCGTAAGACTTTGTCCTTCCGATCCAAAATCGGAACTGGTCGCTCCTCATAGGACAAATCTATCTGTAACTCTAAGTCCTCATACTTTAGCACATGCGTTGTATCTGAAAAATACTTCCGCAACATGGAGGCATGGAATACATCGTGAACTCCTGACAGCGACAGTGGTAAGGCCAACCTTAGCCACCTGTCCAATCCTTTCTAAAATCTCTAAAGGTCCAACAAATCGAGGGCTCAGCTTGCCCTTTACCCCAAATCTCCTCACCCCTCTCAATGGTGAAACTCGCAGAAATACGTGGTCACTCCACGTTCCTACGCTTAGGATCAGTGTAGCTTTTCTGTCTACTCTGCGAAGTGAGCATTCTGGCTCGAATCTTCTCAATAGCCTCATTGGTCTTTTGAACCATGTCTGGCCCCAAATACCTTCTCTCACCCATCTCATCCCAATGAATGGGTGATCTGCACTTCCTTCCATATAACATCTCGTAAGGAGCCACTTGATACGAACCACACCAACGATTGTGGTGAAACCCGACACCAAATATGGCAGCCACCAAGAACAAATGAATCTGGAATGATGAACCGCGACCTAATGCTTAGCCAAGCACGAACCTTGGTATGAGGAAGACGCCACAAACGGTGATGGGAATCCGTTTGATAAGTCAGATTGAACGCCATAAGGAATACCCTTGATAAGTTCGAATAGTCTCTTCAAGAACTCAAGAAGAAAACCTCTCAATTGTCATTTCATCAAAATCTGCCTTTCCCAAACGTTTACAAGCCCTAATATGGCCGAAATTACATGAAAGAAAAGCCCCTTTATCTTCCTAATGAAAACCCTAACAATCACAAATAGAAAGACTCTTGGACTCTCACAGGTCAAATGTTTGACTTTCACAAAAAAAACAAAGACTAAATAAAACGTGATTAAGTGACTGATTAAAGTAAAAATACAAGATGCCAAAATCCAATAAGACTCATTACAAGAAGCTAAATATTGATCAAGCTCCTAAACTGAGTCTACTTTGATGAGCAGTACAAGTCTTTGTTCTCCTTCAGTGTTGACCACGGTCTCCTCCTATTTTTAGGACTCTGTGGACTAGGTTGTTAAGTTCTTCTTTGAATCTCTTGGCTCGCGCCCTCGTCACCGAACCAACTGGAACTTGACTTGGATCTTTAGCCTTGGTGTCCTCATCATTCCCCCCCTCTTGAGAAAGATTTGACCTCAAATCGTCACCTGCATCAAAAGGACTTAAATCAAAAACATTAAAAGTAGCACTAACAGTATACTCACCTGGTAAATCGATTCTGTAGGCATTGTCATTGATCCTTTCTAGCACTTGAAACAGCCCATCTCCTCGAGGTAGCAATTTGGAACGTCTATGGGCCGGGAATCACTCTTTCCCCATGTGTAACCATACCCAATCACCGGGCTCAAAAACCTGCTTGTGACAACCCTTGTTAGCATCAAGTTGGTTAGTGTTTAAAAGAGCCTCCTTGTACATGAGTAAAATCATTGGCTGTTTTGTACGCAATGCTCGCTTAACCTCACTTTTTTTTGCATAAAAATTATTTTGTTTTCTCTCTAATTTTCCCTCATTGATCGAACTCTTCTCTTTCTTTTCTCTTTCACTTGATTCGACCCTTTTCTCTCTTTGTCTCTCTTTTTTCTCACTCTCATTCATCTTTTCACTCTCCTTCTTTTGCTCACTCAATTTTTGCAACCTCACTTGGTCTTCATATACTTGCTTTGGCGTCAATGGAGATAGAGTGATTGTTCGTTGACGGAACGTGAATGAGTACTTGTTGGTGAAGCCATCATGCTGGACTCGCCGATCAAATAGCCAAGGCCTTCCTAGAAGGAGGTGTCCAGCTTGCATTGGAACCACATCGCACAATACCTCATCGTCATATTTGCCAATTCGAAATGATACCAGAACTTGTTTTGTAACCCTCACTTCACCACTATCATTCAACCACTGCAACTTGTATGGACGAGGATGTTTAAGCGTTGGGAGCCCCAGCTTCTCAACCATGGAAGAACTAGCAACGTTAGTACAACTACCTCCATCAGTAATCACACTACATACCTTGTCGTTCACATGACAACGAGTGTGAAAGATGTTCTCCCGCTGCACCTCTTCTTCCTCTTCTTTTGCTTGCAAATTTAAGGCTCGTCGTGTGACTAGTGCAAGCATCCCACCAGATTCTGCCCCAAACTCCTCACTACCCATAGAAGCATCCTCCAATGGTGGCATGTCATCAAGATCATCTTCTTCTTCAGAATCTATCTCCCCATTATCCCGAATTACCATAACTCGCTTGTTTGGGCATTGGCTAGCTATGTGATCTCTCCCCTGACATTCGAAACACTTAATCTCACTAGAACCAGACGAAGTAGGGGCTGTTTTACCTTGAGAGGCTGTGGTTGTGGTGGCTGGGTTTGGCTCGGTTTTAGGCTTGGGCGTGAAAGGGTTTTCTTCCTTCTTTGGATAGTTCGACCGCCAAGGTGTTGCACTTGAATTTTGTGGGATTTGTCTCGGATTTGAACTTGTACTACCCCTCTTGAGCTGCCTCTCAACTTTGATTGCCATATGCACCAAATCATCCAATTCCACATAATGGTGTAGCTCAACTGTATTAGCAATCTCTCGGTTCAATCAATTCAAAAACCTTGCCATTGTCGCCTCCCGATCTTCTTCCACATTGGCTCTAATCATAGCCATCTCCATCTCTTTGTAATACTCATCAACACTCTTGGAACCTTGACGAAGACCCTGCAACTTAAGGTATAGATCTCGATAGTAATGAGCTGGTACAAAACGCCACCTCATCACTCTCTTCATATCATCCCAAGTCTCAATAGGACGATCTCCATTTCGCCTCCTGTTGATGCACAACTGATCCCACCAAACAACAGCATAATCAGTAAATTCAATTGCAGTAAGTTTTACCTTCTTCACTTCGGAGTAGTTGTGACAATAAAAAACAACCTCCATCTTCTTTTCCCACTCAAGGTATGCCTCAGGATCACTCTTGCCTTGAAATGCAGGGATTCTCATCTTGATATTTCCCAAATTATTGTCTACCCAATTCCTAGCTTCTCTATCTCAGCCATACCTCCTATGGTTACCCTCTGACATCCTATCATATTCTTCCTCTAAATCGCCCCCATCAAACTCTCTTTCACCCTCAACATCCCGTTGTTGCACCCTGTTCCTCCGTGCCCTCCATTGCGTTCCCTCTTCTACCCTATCCAACCTCTCATGTATCTGCTCACACTCTGCCCTCATCATCCTTCGCATCTCCCCAATTAATGCTTGCATTTGTAGATTCAGAACCTCAGGTGGTGGAATATCATTGCTTGCATTTTTCTCTGGATTTTGTGCCATGATGGAAATCTGCAAAATAAGGTTAGAATAATATGGAGAAAAGACCTCACCACACTCCCTTACGTGTTTCGCTCGAACAATATTTTCACTCAAATCCCCTCGTGTTTCACTCAATTTCAATGGCTTTTACCCTCAAATAGGCTCACACCTCTGCCTTTTTCCACTCGTATTCTTCTTTAAGTTCTTTCAAAACTAATCCAACGGTAATATGGAGTATTCAAGCAGCAAATCCAACCAAACAAACCAAACGAACACCGACGAAAACTGGTGAAAAATGACGAAAAAATGATGATTTTTGGAACACTTGTGTGGGGTTTTGGCCAAAAGGCCTCTAGACCTTAGGGAACAAGAATAGAACAAAAAATTTTAACAGAGGTTTCCAGACCTCTTTTTTTTTTGGTCTCGGATCCTCTTGGTTTTGTTCTTCTTCTTTCTTTCTTTCTTTCTATTTTTTTTTCTCAAATGCAGGTACAAGACCCAAGAAGAATCCGAATTGGTGGAACTACAACGATTTGAAAACAATACAACTCGGATTGCACAAAAGAACAAGAGTAACTCATGCAAAATTCAGATATTTCACAACAAGAAAAAGAGAACTCAATCCCAATTTCGGATTTCACAATAAAAAAAAGAGAACTCATTCCCAATTTCGGATTTCACAGTAAGAACAAGAGAACTCAATCCCAATTCGGATTTCACAACAAGAACAAGAGAAACCCAAGGCAAAATTCAGATTTCAAAAGAAAAGCAAGAGAATCTCAATGAAAATTCAAATTTCACAATAAGAACTAGAAAAAAACCAATGCAAATTCAGATTCCACAATTAGAACAAGAGAAAACTCAAAGTCCTAATTCACGTTAAGAACCCTAAATCACGATTTCAGAAAAAAAAAATTAGATGGATTTTCAACAGCCCTAATTCAAACGCACCAATTGACCAAAGAATCGAAAAGAAAAACAAGGAAAAAGGATAGGCCAAACCGAATGAACCTAGGCTCTGGTACCAACTGATACGAACCACACCAACGATTGTGGTGAAACTCGACACCAAATATGGCAGCCACCAAGAACAAGGAATCTGGAATGATGAACCGCGGCCCAATGCTTAGCCAAGCACGAACCTTGGTATGAGGAAGACGCCACAAACGGTGATGGGAATCCGTTTGATAAGTCAGATTGAACGCCACAAGGAATACCCTTGATAAGTTCGAATAGTCTCTTCAAGAACTCAAGAAGAAAACCTCTCAATTGTCATTTCATCAAAATCTGCCTTTCCCAAACGTTTACAAGCCCTAATATGGCCGAAATTACATGAAAGAAAAGCCCCTTTGTCTTCCTAATGAAAACCCTAACAATCACAAATAGAAAGACTCTTGGACTCTCACAAGTCAAATGTTTGACTTTCACAAAAAAAAAACAAAGACTAAATAAAACGTGATTAAGTGACTGATTCAAGTAAAAATACAAGATGCCAAAATCCAATAAGACTCATTACAAGAAGCTAAATATTGATCAAGCTCCTAAACTGAGTCTACTTTGATGAGCAGTACAAGTCTTTGTTCTCCTTCAGTGTTGACCACGGTCTCCTCCTGTTTTTAGGACTCTGTGGACTAGGTTGTTAAAGTTCTTCTTTGAATCTCTTGGCTCGCGCCCTCGTCACCGGACCAATTGGAACTTGACTTGGATCTTTAGTCTTGGTGTCCTCATCACCACTCCAATCGTGGATTGGTAACTGTTGTTATATGAGAATTCGATCAATGGAAGATACCTACTCCAAGATCCCTCGAAATCAATCACACACACCCCTAAGCATGTCCTACAATACTTGAATCGTCCTCTCAAACTGTCCGTCAGTCTGAGGATGAAAACCTGTGCTAAACTTCAACTGAGTCCCCATGGCTCTCTGCAGAGCTCCCCAAAACTTGGAGGTAAAGAAAGGGTCTCGATCAGATACAATAGACTTTGGAACCCCATGGAGACGAACTATCTTCCTCACATACAACTCTGCATACTGTTCCACTGAGTACGTCGACTTCACTGGCAGAAAATGAGCTAATTTGGTGTATCTGTCCACTATTACCCACACCGAGTCACAAAGTCCCACTGTCCTGGGTAGTCCTCCCACGAAATCCATAGTAATGTCATCCCACTTCCACTCTGGGATACCCAAAGGCTGAAGCAATCTCGCTGGTCGTTGATGCTCAGCATTTACTTGCTGACATGTCAAACATCTAGCTACATACTCTACCACATCCTTCTTCATGTCCGTAGACCCTGATACATCTTTGTGGTACCCAGATGAAGCGAGTATGGCGTAGTGTGAGACTCATCCAATATCTCTCGTCTGATCCCCTAATCTGCCGGAATACAAATTCGTCCCTAATATCGAAGCATACCAGTCTCAGAAATAGAATAATCCTTAGTTGTCCCCGCTAAGACATGCTGCCTAACATCTTGCAAATGTGCATCCACCAGTTGTCCCTCCTTGATCCGCTCTAATAGGGTCGACTGCAAGGTAATATTAGCTAACTAGCCTACTACCAATTCTATCTTTGCCTGGGCCATCTCATCAACTAACTCCCTCGAGATCTGGATGGAACTATAATACAATTGTCCTGGGCCCCTCCTACTCAACGCATCTGCCACCACATTGGCCTTCCCAGGGTGATAAAGGATATCACAATCATAATCCTTAACCAGCTCCAACCAACGCCTCTGCCTCATGTTCAGATCCTTCTGAGTGAAGAAATATTTCAAACTCTTATAGTCCGTGTATATCTCGCACTTTTCCCCATACAGGTAATGTCGCCACACCTTCAGTGCGAATATCACTGCTGCTAATTCCAAGTCATGAGTAGGATACCGCTGCTCATACTCCTTCAGCTACAGCGATGCATAAGCTATAAGTTTCTCATTCTGCATCAACACACAACCTAAACCCATCCTCGATGCATCACAATAGACTACGAACTTTCCTTTCTCCGAAGGAAGACTCAGCACAGGTGCAGAGATTAGCCATCGCTTCAACTCTTACAAACTGTCTCACACTTCTCTGACCAGACAAACTTCTGATTCTTGCTCGTCAGCTTTGTCGTCGGTGAAGAAATCTTTGAAAATCCCTCTACAAACCGCCTGTAATAGCCTGCCAACCCAAGGAAACTCTGCACTTCCGAGGTGTTCCTTGGCCTCGGCCAATCTCTTACTGCTTCTACCTTGGATGGATCCACCTTAATCCCTTCTGCTCCAACTACATGCCCAAGAAAAGTCACCTCTGGTAACCAAAACTCACACTTCTTAAACTTGGTGTATAACTGATGCTCCCATAACCTCTGTAAAACTTGTCGAAGATGCTGCTCATGCTCTGCCTCTCAACTGGAGTAAACCAAGATGTCATCGATGAAGACAATGACAAACTGATCCAAGAAATCCTTGAACACCCTGTTCATCAAATCCATAAAAGCTGCCGGGGCATTGGTCAAACCAAAACACATGACCAAGAACTCATAGTGCCCATATTGTGTCCGAAAGGCCGTCTTCGGTATATATCCTCATATTTGATCCTCAGCTGGTGATAACCAGATCAAAGATCAATCTTTGAGAACACTGTCTTTCCCTGCAGCTGATAGAACAAGTCATCAATCCTTGGTAGAGGGTACTTATTCTTGATAGTCAACTTGTTCAATTCTCTATAGTCTATACACATCCTCATAGTCCTGTCTTTCTTCTTAACAAACAACACTGGAGCTGTAATGCCCTGGATAGCCAAGACCATTACACTGTGTGTTTATAAAAGTGCTAAACTTGCTAAACAAGTCATTTAATTAAGAACGTGTTATAGAAACTATAATGGAACTAGGGTTAAAAGATTTTGGTCTTAAAAGTCACATTTCTTATAAAGAAACATTTCTTGTTTACACGGAATCCCAAAAATATTAAGATTAAAACCATTTACAAAAGATTCGAGAGTTAAATACAGTACTAGCCATATTAAGGCAAAATAGACAATTAGGCAATCTCTGTAGAGATCCACTCCTCGGTTATGGCGACCGAACAGCTGACTATGTACATTCAACCCCGCAGCTCTCCATCTCAGGATTGGTCCAACTTGCCTTTGCCTTTACCTGCACCACGTAGCACCTGTGAGCCAAGACCCAGTAAGAAAACACAACAACAGAGCATAAGCAATCAACAGCCAATTCAATATCTCATATTGCATAGACATGTTCACAACCACATAAACATTCAAAATAACCAAGTATTCAACATACTAATCATATCAACTCATATCATATATCAATTTACAAATGATAACTAGGGATGCCCTCAGGCCGCACCCTCCGTTATCCCACTGACTCTGGCCCGCTTAAACCGAGCTTAGTGAATAATAAGCTGCCCTCGGCTACCAGTGGCCAAGCTGCGCCCTGTGCGCAAATATTGAATACGGCACCCTTAGGCCGCTATCACATGTCCCATGGTGAAATACCATCATTGACATTATACAAATATTGGGAGCTCTTAGTCCCATCACAAACATATAACCAGGTGCAGTTTACTTACCTTTAGATTCACTAGCTTTGATCACTTGACTCCTTGAGCACGATCCCTCTCGAGCCCTAGCGGTCACCTAATCACAATCATAGGCCAAGGTCATCACCAAACCTCAAGTCCATAACCTAGCCTCAGGACCAATCCCGAGCCCTCGGGAAGTCCTAATTCCACCAAACAGGGTGGTGGAATCGAACCCCGAACCCTTGGTAAAAAAACCCTTGTAAATAACCCTAAAATCCCTTTCTGGAAACAGGGCAGCGCTACAGCGCTCTAAGGATGACGCTACAACGCTACAAGCAGAATCAAAATCCCCCAAAAAGCATGGCCTAGCGCTACAACGCCCAAAAGCTAGCACTGTAGCGCTAGTCACAGACGCCCAACACCACATTTTCCCTTCCTGCGATTTCCCCGAGCCAACCTTAACCAAAACTTCTCCAAACCTTCACCAAACTTAAAAACAAGCTTATTAACACACTCCACTCATCCCAAGCATCCCAAATACTCAAAACCCAATCACAATCACATGCATCCCTAATCTCAAAATTCACCATAGTTGCTCATAGACTTCAGAAACTCAGCAAAGACAATCAAACCTTCAAAGTTTAAAGCTTAGAATTTTATACCTTTGATGGAAATTCGACCTTAAGTTGCCTCTAGACCTCCTTAGCTTGCTCTTCCTCAATCCTTGTCTCCAACTTCCCTAGAATTCCCCATCAATTCAGCTTAGATACCCTTAGTTAAAAATCAAAACCAGAACTAAAGAAACTTCAAAGTCTTATGGTCAGTATATACCTCACACTTCTCCCCATACAGATAATGTCGCCAAATCTTCAGTGCAAATACCACCGCTGCTAACTCCAAATCATGGGTAGGATACCGCTGCTCATACTCCTTCAGCTGTCGTGACACATAAGCTATAACCTTCTCATTCTGCATCAACACACAGCCTAGGCCCAACCTAGATGCATCACAATAAACAACAAACTTCCCTTCCCTAGATGGAAGACTCAACACAGGCGCTGTAATAAGCCGTCGCTTCAGCTCTTGAAAACTGTCTTCGCACTTGTCTGACTAGATAAACTTCAGATTCTTCCGTGTAAATTCTGTCATCGGTGCTGCTATCTTTGAGAAGCCCTCAACAAACCGTCTGTAGTAACTTGCCAAACCAAGAAAACTCTGCACCTTCGAGGCGTTCCTTGGCCTCAGCCAATCCCTAACTTCCTCTACCTTAGATGGATCCACCTTAATCCCATCTGCACCCACGATATGTCCAAGGAATGTCACTTCTGGTAACCAAAATTTACATTTCTTAAACTTGGCGTACAACTGATGCTCCCTCAACCTCTGAAGAACCTGTCGAAGATGAAGCTCGTTCTTTGCCTCTGAGCTGGAATACACCAAGATGTCGTCGATGAAGACAATAACAAACTGATCCAGAAAATCCTTAAACACCCTGTTCATTAGATCCATAAAGGCTGTTGGGGCATTGGTCAAGCCAAGCGACATGACCAGAAACTCATAGTGCCCATACCGCGTTCGGAAGGCCGTCTTAGGTATGTCTTCATCCTTAATCCTCAGCTGGTGATATAACCAGATCGAAGATCAATCTTTGAGAACATCGTCTTACCCTGCAGCTGGTCGAAAAAATCATCAATCCTTGGTAGGGGATACTTATTCTTGATAGTCAACTTGTTCAATTCCCTGTAGTCTATACACATTCTCAAGGTCCCGTCCTTCTTCTTCACAAATAGAACTGGAGCACCCCATGGCGAGTAACTAGGCCTAATAAACCCCAAATCTAGAAGCTCCTGCAACTGTATCTTCAATTCTTTCAGTTCCGCTAGTGCCATCCTATATGGTGCCCTTGACACTGGCTCTGTTCCTGGCGCCAACTCAATGACAAACTGAATCTCCCTACGCGGCGGCAACCCTGGCAAGTCCTCCGGGAATACATCCAAGAAATCACAAACCAATCTAGTCTCCTCTGATCCTACTGGCGAAACCCTGGTGGTATCCACCACACTAGCCAGAAAGCCTATACATCCACCCTGTAGCAAATCTTTGGCTCTCAACGCCGATATCCTGGGCACACGGGGTCCATGAACCGCTCCCACAAAAACAAAGGCATCCTCGCCCTCTAGCTCAAAATTCACCATCTTCTTCCCGCAGTCAATGGTAGCTCCATATCTAACCAGCCAATCCATACCTAAAATCATATCGAAATCCTCCATACCCAACTCAATCAAATCTGCTGACAATTCCCTACCATCAACTATCACTGGCAGTGCTCTAATCCACCTCTTAGATATTACCAGTTCCCCTGTAGGCAAAATAGTCCCAAACCCTGAAACACAATACTCACTAGGTCTACACAGTCTATCAATCACCTTACTAGAAACAAATGAGTGTGTAGCACCAGAGTCAATCAATACAGTAAAAGGAGTGCCAGCACTAGAAAGCTGACCTGTCACTACCGAGGGACTAGCCTCGGCCTCTGCCTGCGTCAGGTTGTACACTTGAGCTGGAGTCAAGTTGTCCACCTTCCTGCATCTCCCTTCTTCACTGTCGGGCAGTCTTTCCTGAGGTGTCCCACCACCTCGCACACATAACAGGCCTTAGCCCGACACTCGCCCGGATGGCGTCTCCTGCACCTCGTGCACTCAGGATAAGTCCTCCATGTATCACCGCCTCCCTGACGACCTCCTTGGGTACCCCGACCTCTCCTATCAGGGTCAGGAGCAATCGAAGCATCAGGAGTCTTTCTCTTCAAATCACTAGGGCCTCCGCCCCTACCAGAACCAGAATATGGAGGCACCGCCCTGCGGCCCACCCTCCTTACTGCACCCTCTCTCCATATCTTATTCTCCGCTTCCTCAGCGGTAAGAGCTCTCCACAGCCTGGGCATAAGTTGTCCCTCCAGGAACTGTTGTGATCCTCACATCTCGGGCAATCATAGCATTTAACCCTCTAATAAATCTGTCTTGCCTAGCTGCATCAGTAGGCACAAGATCTGGCACGAACTTCGCGAGTCTGTCAAACTTCAGGGCATATTCTGTAACTATCATGCTGCCCTGAACCAGCCCCACGAACTCATTTATCTTCGCAGCCCTAATGGCAACATTATAATACTTCTGACTGAACAAGTCCTTAAATCCTTCCCAAGTCAAGGCAGTAACATCCCTGGTCTGTGATGCCACCTCCCACCAGATTCGGGAATCCTCTCTCAGCATATATGTGGCACAAGCCACTCTGTTATGTCCTCCTACCCTCATGAAATCAAGAATGGTAGTAATCATAGTCATCCACTGTTCAGCCTTCAGTGGATCTGGTCCTCCCTCAAAGATCGGGGTCTACTGCTTCCTGAACCGCTCATACAACGGCTCCCATCTATTACCAACCTCAGCTGGCTGCACTATAGGTACCACTGCAGGTGGCACAATAGGGGCAACACTCCCAGACGGAGCCTGCTGCCGCAGAATTCGAATATGTTCATCTTGGCTCTGTAGCCGAGCCTGCATGTCTGCCATCAACTGCTGCCAGTTCTCAGGGACTGGCGGAGGGGTTTGGCCCTGATCATCATCTCTAGCCCCAGACCTGCCGCTAGTCGCGTGGATTTTTTTGGACGCATAATTATCCAAGTCAATCTACAATCAACGACTCGGCAATTAGGCTATGATGACAGGGTAATAATCCTTTCACGATCCATCACTGGAACTCCAATCATTCACAAGCAATCAATATATATCAATTTGTCCGGATATTCATCCACATGCATAGTAGTGCTAATAAGCACGCCTCAATAGTCAAGGGCCAGGCCCTATCAGTTTCTCATGCTTCCTATTAATTTGTCAGATATTAACAATCATATCTCATTTAAATCATTTAAACACATAATCATGTATACACAATTACCAAAACCTGAGTCGAGCTTGTCTCTCGCGGTGAATGTACATGTTCAGCTAGTCTTCAGGAACCCATAAACCTAGGATGCTGTGATACCAAGTTGTAACATCCTGGATAGCCAAGACCATTACACTATGTGTTTATAAAAGTGCTAGACTTGCTAAACAAGTCATTTAATTAAGAACGTGTTATAGAAACTATAATGGAACAAGGGTTAAAAGATTTTGGTCTTAAAAGTCACAATTCTTATAAAGAAACATTTCCTGTTTACACGGGATCCCAAAAATATTAAGATTAAAACCATTTACAAAAGATTCGAGATTTAAATACAGTACTAGCCATATTAAGTCAAAACAGACAATTAGGCAATCTCTGTCCTGATCCACTCCTCGGCCATGGTGACCGAACAGCTGACTATGTACATTCAACCCCGCAGCTCTCCATCTCAGGATTGGTCCAGCTTGCCTTTGCCTTTACTTGCACAACGTAGCACCCGTGAGCTAAGGCCCAGCAAGAAAACACAACAACAGAGCATAAGCAATCAACAGCTAATTCAATATCTCATATTGCATAAACATGTTCACAACCACATAAACATTCAGAATAACCAAGTATTCAGCATACTGAACATATCAACTCATATCATATATCAATTTACAAATGATAACTAGGGATGCCCTTAGACCACACCCTCCGTTATCTCGCTGACTTCTGCCCGCTTAAATCGAGCTCAGTGAATAATAAGCTGTCCTCGGCTACCAGTGGCCAAGCCGAGCCCTGTGCGCAAATATTGAATACGACACCCTTAGGTTGCTATCACATGTCCCATGGCGTAATACCATCATTGACATTATACAAATATTGGGAGCTCTTAGTCCCATCACAAACATATAACCGGGTGTAGTTTACTTACCTTTAGATTCGCTAGCTTTGATCACTTGACTCCTTGAGCACGATCCCTCTCGAGCCCTAGCGGTCACCTAATCACAATCATAGGCCAAAGTCATCAACAAACCTCAAGTCCATAACCTAGCCTCGGGAAGTCCTAATTCCACCAAACAGGGTGGTTGATGAGGACACCAAGACTAACGATCCAAGTCTAGTTCCAGTTGGTCTGGTGACGAGGGCGCGAGCCAAAAGACTCAGTTTAGGAGCTTGATGAGTCTTATTGTATTTGTCATCTTGTATTTTTAATTTATTCACGTTATTTTTGTTATTTGGTCTTTCTTTATTTTGTAAAAGTCAAACACTTGACTTGTGTGAGCTGAAGAGTTGTGTGAGCCGAAACGTCTTGTTTTGTGAGCTGAAGAGTTGTGTGAGCCGAAAGGTCTTGTTTATGGTGCTTTCATTAGGAAGACCAAGGGTCTTGTTTTCATGTAATTTTCGTCCTTATAAGGACTGCCAAAACAATGTGAAAAGGCAGATTATGTTGAATGAAATTGTGAGTTTATTTCTTCTTGAGTTCTTGAAGAAACTTTTGAACTTATCAAGGAGATTCCTTGTGGCGATCATCCTGACTTATCAAACGGATTCCATCCCCGTTTGTGGCGTCTTCCTCATACCAAAGTGATACGAACCACACCAACATTGTGATGAAACCCAACACCAAATATGGAACAGCCACCAAGAACATACGAGATTGGAATGGAACCGCGACCCAATGCTTAGCCAAGCACGAACCTTGGTATGAGGAAGACGCCACAAACGGGGATGGAATCCGTTTGATAAGTCAGGATGAATGCCACAAGGAATCTCCATGATAAGTTCAAAAGTTTCTTCAAGAACTCAAGAAGAAATAAACTCACAATTTCATTCAATATAATCTGATTTTTCCAAATGTTTTCAAGGCCTTATATAGCCGAAAATTACATCAAGACAAGCCCCTTTGTCTTCCTAATGAAACCGAAAAATTAAGGACAGCCCATTTGTCTTCCTAATGAAAACTGAAATTAAAGACAAGCCTTTTTTGTCTTTCTCATGAAAACCGAAATTAAAGACAAGCTTTTTGTCTTCCAAATGAAAACCGAAAATTAAAGACAAAAGGACTATTGGACTCACACAAGTCAAATGTTTGACTTATCACAAAATAAACAAAGACTAAATAAAAAACGTGATTAAAAATAAAAAGACTCATTACAGGAAGCTAAATATTGATCAAGCTCCTAAACTGGTGTCCTCATCATTCCTCCCCTCTTGACTTGGATCAACTGGAACTTGACATGGATTTTTAGTCTTGGTGTCCTCATCATTCCCCCCCTCTTGAGAAAGATTTGACCTCAAATCGTCACCTGCATCAAAAGGACTCAAATCAGAAACATTAAAAGTAGCACTAACAGTATACTCACCTGGTAAATCGAGTCTATAGGCATTGTCATTGATCCTTTCTAGCACTTGAAACGGCCCATCTCCTCGAGGTAGCAATTTGGAACGTCTTTGTGCTGGGAATCGCTCTTTCCTCATGTGTAACAATACCCAATCACCAGGATCAAAAACCTGCTTGTTAGCATCAAGTTGGTTAGTGTTTAAAAGAGCCTCCTTAACCTCACTTTTTTTTGCATAAAAATTATTTTGTTTTCTCTCTAATTTTCCCTCATTGATCGAACTCTTCTCTTTCTTTTCTCTCTCACTTGATTCGACCCTTTTCTCTCTTTGTCTCTTTTTTCTCTCACTCTCATTCATCTTTTCACTCTCCTTCTTTTGCTCACTCAATTTTTTTTTATCACTCAATTTTTGCAACCGCACTTGGTCTTCATATACTTGCTTTGGCGTCAATGGAGCTAGAGTGATTGTTCGTTGACAGAACGTGAATGAGTACTTGTTGGTGAAGCCATCATGCTGGACTCGCCGATCAAATAGCCAAGGCCTTCCTAGAAGGAGGTGTCCAGCTTGCATGGGAACCACATCGCACAATACCTCATCCTCATACTTGCCAATTCGAAATGATACCAGCACCTGTTTTGTAACCCTCACTTCACCACTATCATTCAACCACTGCAACTTGTATGGACAAGGATGTTTAAGCGTTGGGAGCCCCAGCTTCTCAACCATGGAAGAACTAGCAACGTTAGTACAACTACCTCCATCAATAATCACACTGCATACCTTGTCTTTCACATGACAACGAGTGTGAAAGATGTTCTCCCGCTGCACCTCTTCTTCCTCTTCTTTTGCTTGCAAATTTAAGGCTCGTCGTGTGACTAGTGCAAGCATCTCACCAGATTCTGCCCCAAACTCCTCATCACCCATAGAAGCGTCCTCCAATGGTGGCATGTCATCAAGATCATCTTCCTCTTCGGAATCTATCTCCCCATTATTCCAAATTACCATAACTCGCTTGTTTGGACATTGGCTAGCTATGTGTCCTCGCCCTTGACATTTGAAACATTTTATCTCACTAGAATGGGACGAAGTAGGGGCTGTTTTACCTTGAGGGGTCGTGGCTGGTTTTGGTGTAAAGGATGAAGTAGGTTGGTCTTCTTCCTTCTTTGGATAGTTCGACCGCCAAGGTGTTGCACTTAAATGGTGTGGGCTCGGTCTTGGCTTTGAACTTGTACTACCCCTCTTGAGCTGCCTCTCAACTTTGATTGCCATATGCACCAAATCTTCCAATTCCACATAATGGTGTAGCTCAATTGGATTAGCAATCTCTCGGTTCAACCCATTCAAAAACCTTGCCATTGTTGCCTCCCGATCCTCTTCCACATTGGCTCTAATCATAGCCATCTCCATCTCCTTGTAATACTCATCAACACTCTTGGAACCTTGACGAAGACCCTGCAACTTAAGGTATAGATCTCGATAATAATGAGATGGTACAAACCGTCGCCTCATCACCCTCTTCATAGCCTCCCAAGTGTCAATGGCACGATCTCCATTTCGCCTCCTATTGATGTACAACTGATCCCACCAAACAATAGCATAATCAGTAAATTCAATGACAGCTAGTTTTACCTTCTTCATGTCAGAGTAGTTGTGACAATCGAAAACCAACTCCATTTTCTTCTCCCACTCAAGGTATGCCTCAGGATCACTCTTGCCTTGAAAGGCGGGGATTCTCATCTTGATATTTCCCAAATTATTGTCTACCCAGTTCCTAGCTTCTCTATCTCGGCCATACCTCCTATGGTTACCCTCTGACATCCTATCATATTCTTCCTCTAAATCGCCCCCATCAAACTCTCTTTCACCCTCAACATCCCGTTGTTGCACCCTATTCCTCCGTGCCCTCCATTGCGTTCCCTCTTCTACCCTATCCAACCTCTCATGTATCTGCTCACACTCCGCCCTCATCATCCTTCGCATCTCCCCAATTAATGCTTGCATTTGTAGATTCGGAACCTCAGGTGGCGGAATATCATTTCTTGCATCTTTCTCTGGATTTTGTGCCATGATGGAAATCTGCAAAATAAGGTTAGAATAATATGGAGAAAAGACCTCACCACACTCCCTCACGTGTTTCGCTCGAACAATATTTTCACTCAAATCCCCTCGTGTTTCACTCAATTTCAATGGCTTTTACCCTCAAATAGGCTCACACCTCTGCCTTTTTCCACTCGTATTCTTCTTTAAGTTCTTTCAAAACTAATCCAACGGTAATATGGAGTATTCAAGCAGCAAATTCAACCAAACAAACCAAACGAACACCGACGAAAACTGGTGAAAAATGACGAAAAAACGATGATTTTTGGAACGCTTGTGTGGGGTTTTGGCAAAAAGGCCTCTAGACCATAGGGAACAAGAATAGAACAAAATTTTTTAAGACGGATCTCTTTGAATTTTTCTTCTTCTTTCTTTCTGTCTTTCTAATTTTTTTTTTCTCAAATGCAGATACAAGGAACAATTCAAAAACAAAATGAATCGGTTTTCACAAGAGAAACAATAGAGACTCAAAAAGAAAAGAGAAACAATGCAGATTCGGATTTCATAAAAAAGAAAAGAGAAAACTCAACCCACATTCGGATTTAACACTATGAATAAGAGAATATCAATCCCAATTCAGATTTACTCAATCCCAATTCAGATTTCACAATAAGAACAAGGGAACTCAATTCCAATTTCGAATTTCACAACAAGAACAAGAGAAACCCAAGGCAAAATTCGGATTTCAAAACAAAACAGCAAGAGTAACTCAATGAAAATTCAGATTCCACAATTAGAACAAGAGAAAAACTCAAAGCCCTAATTCACGTTAAGAACCCTAAAACAAGCTCTAGAATAGTTTCGGATTTCACAACAAATAAGGGAAACAAGGAAACAATTGCAACAAGGAAATTAACAAGTTCTAGAATAGAAAAACATGACTAGATGAACACGAATTGAATATAGAGGAACACGAATTGATTTTTTTGTTTTTGTTTTTTTTTTTGATTTCAGAATTGAAAAACGAATTGAATAGAAAACACAAATGAAAAAAAAAAGGATAGGCCAAACCGGATGATCCTAAGCTCTGATACCAACTGATACGAACCACACCAACATTGTGATGAAACCCGACACCAAATATGGAACAGCCACCAAGAACATACGAGATTGGAATGGAACCGCGACCCAATGCTTAGCCAAGCACGAACCTTGGTATGAGGAAGACGCCACAAACGGGGATGGAATCCGTTTGATAAGTCAGGATGAACGCCACAAGGAATCTCCTTGATAAGTTCAAAAGTTTCTTCAAGAACTCAAGAAGAAATAAACTCACAATTTCATTCAATATAATCTGATTTTTCCAAATGTTTTCAAGGCCTTATATAGCCGAAAATTACATCAAGACAAGCCCCTTTGTCTTCCTAATGAAACCGAAAAATTAAGGACAGACCATTTGTCTTCCTAATGAAAACTGAAATTAAAGACAAGCCTTTTGTCTTCCTCATGAAAACCGAAATTAAAGACAAGCTTTTTGTCTTCCAAATGAAAACCGAAAATTAAAGACAAAAGGACTATTGGACTCACACAAGTCAAATGTTTGACTTATCACAAAATAAACAAAGACTAAATAAAAAAACGTGATTAAAAATAAAAAGACTCATTACAGGAAGCTAGATATTGATCAAGCTCCTAAACTGGTGTCCTCATCATTCCTCCCCTCTTGACTTGGATCAACTGGAACTTGACATGGATTTTTAGTCTTGGTGTTCTCATCACAAAGTTCGTGCTTGGCTAAGCATTGGGTCGCGGTTCCATTCCAATCTCGTGTGTTCTTGGTGGCTGTTCCATATTTGGTGTCGGGTTTCATCACAATGTTGGTGTGGTTCGTATCAATAACTAGGCCTGATGAATCCCAAATCCAGAAGTTCTTGCAACTGTATCTTCAATTCCTTCAACTTTGCTGGTGCCATCCTATATATGGTGCCCGTGATACTAGTTCTGTCCCCGGTGCTAACTCAATCTCAAACTGAATCTCCCTGCGCGGCGGCAACCCTGATAGATCCTCAGGAAATACGTCTAAGAACTCACATGCCAATCTGGTCTCTTCCGGCCCTGCTGGCATAACCGTGGTAGTATCCACCACACTAGCCAGAAAAACTATACATCCACCCTGTAACAAGTCTCTGGCTCTCAATACTTAAATCATGGGTACGCGGGGTCCAGACACCGCACCCACAAAGACAAAAGGATCCTCGCCCTCAGGCTCAAAAGTGACCATCTTCTTCCTGCAGTCAATAGTTGCTCCATACCTGACCAACCAGTCCATCCCTAAGATCATATCAAAATCCTCCATATCTAACTCAATCAGATCCACCAAAAGTTCTCTACTATCAACCATCACTGGCAGTGCCCTAATCCATCTCCTAGATACTACCAGTTCACCTGTAGGCAATAAAGTCCCAAACCCTGCAGTCCGATATTCACTAGGTCTACACAATCTATCAATCACTTTACTAGAAACAAATGAATGTGTAGCACTTGGGTCAATCAATACAGTAAAAGGAGAGCCAGCGCTAGAAAGCTGACCTGTAACTATCGAGAGGCTAGCCTCAGCCTTTGCCTGAGTCAAGGTGAATACTTGAGCTGGAGTCAAGCTATCCACCTTTCCTGCTTCACCTTTCTTCACTGTTGGGCAGTCTTTCCTGAGATGCCCCACTGTTAAGCACACAAAGCAAGCCTTGGCTCGACACTCGCCTAGATGGCATCATCTACACCTCAGGCACTCTGGATAAGTCCGCCATGCCTAGCCGCCACCCTGTCCACCTCGACCCCTTCTATTAGGACCACCAGCAGTCGAAGTGTCAGGAGTCTTTCTCTTGAATTCATTGGGGCCTCCGCCCCTACCTGCCCCTGAATAAGGAGGCACCACTCTGCGGCCCTCGCGTCTCACCGCATTTTCTTTCCAAATCTTGTTCTCCGCTTCCTTAGCGGTAAGAGCCTTCTCAATGGCTTGGGCATAAGTTGTAGGTACCGTTGTAATTCTAACATCCCAGGCTATCATAGCATTACGCCCCCTGATAAATCTATCTTGCCTAGCAGCATGAGTAGGCACAAGATCTGGTGCAAATTTTGCAAGTCTGTCAAATTTTAGGGCATATTCAGTAATGGTTGATGAGGACACCAAGACTAAAGATCCAAGTCTAGTTCCAGTTGGTCTGGTGACGAGGGCGCGAGCCAAAAGACTCAGTTTAGGAACTTGATGAGTCTTTTGCATTTTGTCATCTTGTATTTTTTATTTAGTCTTTGTTTTTTTTTGTGAAAAGTCAAACACTTGACTTGTGTGAGTCCAAGAGTCCTTTTTGTCTTTAATTTTCGGTTTTTATTAGGAAGACAAAGGGTTGTCTTTAAATTTCAGTTTTCATTAGGAAGACAAAGGGTTGTCTTTATTTTTCGGTTTCATTAGGAAGACAAAAGGCTTGTCTTTAATATTTCGGTTTTTAGGAAGACAAAGGGGCTTGTATTGATGTAATTTTCGGCTATATAAGGCCTTGAAAACATTTGGAAAAAGCAGATTATGTTGAATGAAATTGTGAGTTTATTTCTTCTTGAGTTCTTGAAGAAACTTTTGAACTTATCAAGGAGATTCCTTGTGGCGTTCATCCTGACTTATCAAACGGATTCCATCCCCGTTTGTGGCGTCTTCCTCATACCAAGGTTCGTGCTTGGCTAAGCATTGGGTCGCGGTTCTTCATCCCCAAATTTCGTGTGTTCTTGGTGGTTGTGCCATATTTGGTGTCGGGTTTCGTCACACTTGTTGGCGTGGTTCGTATCAGTTGGTATCAGAGATTAGGATCATCCGGTTTGGCCTGTCCTTTACTTTGTGTTTTTTTTTCTATTCAATTCGTGTTCTTATATTAGGATTTCTGAAAAAAAAATTACAAAAAAAAAAAATCAATTCGTGTTCCTATAATCAATTCGTGTTCATCTAGTCTTGTTTTGTCTATTCTAGAGCTTGTTAATTTCCTTGTTTCCCTTATTTGTTGTGAAATCCGAAACTATGCTAGAGCTTGTTGATTTATGAATTTCCTTGTTTCCTTATTCCAATTTTCATTAACCAAATAATCTGTTTTCTTTGTTTCAATTTTCCCTAATTGGTTTTCTTTTTGTTTCTGAATTCGTGAATTAGGGTTCTTATTGTAAAAACCGAATTTTCATTGAGTTCCTCTTGTTTGGTTGTGAAATCCGAAAGTTCTTTGGGTTTCTCTTGTTCTTATTGTGCAATCCAAATTGGGATTGAGTTCCCTTGTTCTTATTGTCAAATCTGAATTAGGATTGAGTTTTCTCTTGTTCTAGTAGTGAAATCTGAATTGAGATTGGGTTTTATCTTGTTCTTATGGTGAAATCTGAGTTGGGATTGAGTTTCACTTATTCTTATTGTTAAATCCGAAAGTAGGTTGGGTTTTCTCTTTTCTTTTTGTGAAATCCGAATCTGCATTGTTTCTCTTTTCTTTTGTGAAAAAGAAAAGAAAAGAAGAAAGAAAGAAAGAAAAGAAAGAAGAAGAAAACCAAGAGGATCTGAAAACCTCTCTTAAAATTTTTTGTTCTATTCTTGTTCCCTATGGTCTAGAGGCCTTTTTGCCAAAACCCCACACAAGTGATCCAAAAATCATCATTTTTCATCAGTTTTTCTATGTTCGTTTGGTTTGTTCTGGTTTGATTTGCTACTTGCATCCTCCATGATATTGTGGATTAGTTTTGAAAGAACTTAAAGAAGAATACGAGTGGAAAAAGGCAGAGGTGTGAGCCTATTTGAGGGTAAAAGCCATTGAAATTGAGTGAAACACGAGGGGATTTGAGTGAAAATATTGTTCGAGCGAAACACGTGAGGGAGTGTGGTGAGGTCTTTTCTCCATATTATTCTAACCTTATTTTGCAGATTTCCATCATGGCACAAAATCCAGAGAAAGATGCAAGAAATGATATTCCGCCACCTGAGGTTCCGAATCTACAAATGCAAGCATTAATTGGGGAGATGCGAAGGATGATGAGGGCGGAGTGTGAGCAGATACATGAGAGGTTGGATAGGGTAGAAGAGGGAACGCAATGGAGGGCACGGAGGAACAGGGTGCAACAACGGGATGTTGAGGGTGAAAGAGAGTTTGATGGGGGCGATTTAGAGGAAGAATATGATAGGATGTCAGAGGGTAACCATAGGAGGTATGGCCGAGATAGAGAAGCTAGGAACTGGGTAGACAATAATTTGGGAAATATCAAGATGAGAATCCCCGCCTTTCAAGGCAAGAGTGATCCTGAGGCATACCTTGAGTGGGAGAAGAAAATGGAGTTGGTTTTCGATTGTCACAACTACTCTGACATGAAGAAGGTAAAACTAGCTGTCATTGAATTTACTGATTATGCTATTGTTTGGTGGGATCAGTTGTGCATCAATAGGAGGCGAAATGGAGATCGTGCCATTGACACTTGGGAGGCTATGAAGAGGGTGATGAGGCGACGGTTTGTACCATCTCATTATTATCGAGATCTATACCTTAAGTTGCAGGGTCTTCGTCAAGGTTCCAAGAGTGTTGATGAGTATTACAAGGAGATGGAGATGGCTATGATTAGAGCCAATGTGGAAGAGGATCGGGAGGCAACAATGGCAAGGTTTTTGAATGGGTTGAACCGAGAGATTGCTAATCCAATTGAGCTACACCATTATGTGGAATTGGAAGATTTGGTGCATATGGCAATCAAAGTTGAGAGGCAGCTCAAGAGGGGTAGTACAAGTGCAACACCTTGGCGGTCGAACTATCCAAAGAAGGAAGAAGACCAACCTACTTCATCCTTTACACCAAAACCAGCCACGACCCCTCAAGGTAAAACAGCCCCTACTTCGTCCCGTTCTAGTGAGATAAAGTGTTTCAAATGTCAGGGGCGAGGACACATAGCTAGCCAATGTCCAAACAAGAGAGTTATGGTGATTCGAGAAAGTGGCGAGCTCGATTCTGAAGATGAAGATCTTGCTGACATGCCACCGTTGGAAGATGTTTCTATCGATGATGAGGAGTTTGGGGCAGAATCTGGTGAGATGCTTGCACTAGTCACACGACGAGCCTTAAATTTGCAAGCAAAAGAAGAGGAAGAAGAGGTGCAGCGAGAGAACATCTTTCACACTCGTTGTCATGTGAAAGGCAAGGTATGTAGTGTGATTATTGATGGAGGTAGTTGTACTAACGTTGCTAGTTCTTCCATGGTTGAGAAGCTAGGGCTCTCAACGCTTAGACATCCTTGTCCATACAAGTTGCAGTGGTTGAATGATAGTGGTGAAGTGAGGGTTACAAAACAGGTGCTGGTATCATTTCGAATTGGCAAGTATGAGGATGAGGTATTGTGCGATGTGGTTCCCATGCAAGCTGGACACCTCCTTCTAGGAAGGCCTTGGCTATTTGATCGGCGAGTCCGGCATGATGGCTTCACCAACAAGTACTCATTCACGTTCCATCAACGAACAATCACTCTAGCTCCATTGACGCCAAAGCAAGTATATGAAGACCAAGTGAGGTTGCAAAAATTGAGTGATAAAAAAAAATTGAGTGAGCAAAAGCAGGAGAGTGAAAAGATGAATGAGAGTGAGAAAAAAAGAGAGACAAAGAGAGAAAAGGGTCGAATCAAGTGAGAGAGAGAAGAAAGAGAAGAGTTCGATCAATGAGGGAAAATTAGAGAGAAAACAAAATAATTTTTATGCAAAAAAAAGTGAGGTGAAGGAGGCTCTTTTAAACACTAACCAACTTGATGCTAACAAAGGTCGTCACAAGCAGGTTTTTGACCCCGGTGATTGGGTATGGTTACACATGAGAAAAGAGCGATTCCCAGCACAAAGATGTTCCAAATTGCTACCTCGAGGAGATGGTCCGTTTCAAGTGCTAGAAAGGATCAATGACAATGCCTACAAACTCGATTTACCAGGTGAGTATACTGTTAGTGCTACTTTTAATGTTTCTGATTTGAGGACAAATCCTTCTCAAGAGGGGGGGAATGATGAGGACACCAAGACTAAAGATCCAAGTCTAGTTCCAGTTGGTCTGGTGACGAGGGCGCGAGCCAAAAGACTCAGTTTAGGAACTTGATGAGTCTTTTGCATTTTGTCATCTTGTATTTTTTATTTAGTCTTTGTTTTTTTTTTGTGAAAAGTCAAACACTTGACTTGTGTGAGTCCAAGAGTCCTTTTTGTCTTTAATTTTCGGTTTTTATTAGGAAGACAAAGGGTTGTCTTTAAATTTCAGTTTTCATTAGGAAGACAAAGGGTTGTCTTTATTTTTCGGTTTCATTAGGAAGACAAAAGGCTTGTCTTTAATATTTCGGTTTTTAGGAAGACAAAGGGGCTTATAAGGCCTTGAAAACATTTGGAAAAAGCAGATTATGTTGAATGAAATTGTGAGTTTATTTCTTCTTGAGTTCTTGAAGAAACTTTTGAACTTATCAAGGAGATTCCTTGTGGCGTTCATCCTGACTTATCAAACGGATTCCATCCCCGTTTGTGGCGTCTTCCTCATACCAAGGTTCGTGCTTGGCTAAGCATTGGGTCGCGGTTCCATTCCAATCTCGTGTGTTCTTGGTGGCTGTTCCATATTTGGTGTCGGGTTTCGTCACACTTGTTGGCGTGGTTCGTATCAATGGTCATATTGCCCTGCACCAAACCCACGAACTCATTAACTTTTGCTGCCCTGACGGCAACATTCTAGTATTTCTGACTGAACAAGTCTATGAAACCTTCCCAACTCAAAGCGGTAACATCCCTCGTCTGCGATGCCACTTCCCACCAGATGCGGGCATCCTCCCTCAACATATAAGTGGCACAGGCCACTCTATCATGCCCCTCAACTCTCATGAAATCCAGAATTGTAGTAATCATGGTTAGCCATTGCTCGGCTTTCAATGGATCCGGTCCACCCTCAAAGATTGGGCTCATACAACGGCTCCCACCTATTCCCAACCTCCCCCGGCTGTACAACTGGTGCCACATTAGGTGGCACGATAGGGGCATCACTCCCTGATGGTGCCTGCTGTCGTAGAAGGAGAATCTGCTCATCTTGGCTCTGCAATCGAGCTTGCATATCGGCCATGAGTTGCTGCCAGTTCTCAGGGACTGGCGGAGGAATCTAGCCCTGGTCATCACCCCCGGTCCCAAACCTAGTGCCGGCTAGTCGCATAGATTTTCTTGGATGCATAACTATCCAAGTCAATCTGCAATCAACGACTCGACAATCAGACACCATGATGACAGGGTAAAAGCTTCTCCAAAATCCACCAATGGAACATAACCACACACAAACAATCAACATATAGGCATTTATCCACATGCACCAGCTGCTAATAAGCATGCCCCAATCTCATCACACAATAGCTATGAAACAAGCATTCATCCATACACAATATGCATTTAATCATCCAAATATTCATGTACATGCACGGCGATGCTAATAAACATGCCACATTATTCTCACACAACAGTCAAGGGCCAGGCCCTATCAGTATCTTATGCTCCCTATTAATCCAATAGATTACAACAATCATAGTTCATTCCAGGCATATAAGCATATAAGCATATATACACATTACCAAACCCTGAACCGAGCTTGTCTCTGGCAGCGAATGTACATGTCCAGTCGGTCTTCAGGAACCCTTAAACCTAGGACACTCTGATACCAAGTTGTAACGCCCTGGATAGCCAGGACCGCTACACTGTGTACTTATAAAGGTGCAGGACTTGGTAATCAAGTCATTTAGTCAAAATGTGACACTAAACCATAAATGTACTAGGGTTAAAATGGTTTTGGTCTCAAAAGATACATTTCATATATTTAAATAGATTAACATATGGGATCCCGAAAAGGAACAATGTTTAAAGGTTAGTTACAAAATTTCCAAAATACAGACTACCATCAGCCACTCTAAGGCAAAACAGACATTTATAGCTTTTCTATTCCTGTTATCCTCACAACCGTGGTGGCTGAGCTGCTGGTCATGTACATTTCGCTCAGAGAGCTCTCCAAGTCAGGACTGATCAACTTTGCCCTTGCCTTTACCTGCACCACGTAACACCCATGAGCCAAGGCCTAGCAAGAAAACATAATATACATCACAACAATCATAACAAGAGAATAATCCTTTAAGCATGATTCAACACTTAACATTCCACATTAATAGCATAGCATGTAATCAGAATCAAAGATACGACCAATCATTAATAACAGTCAAATCACATAATAACTTGGGTCGACAACTTAGGCCACACCCTCTATTTACCCCACTGACTCCGGCCTGCTTAAAACGAGCTCAGTGGATAATAAGCTGTCCTCGGCTACCAGTGGCCGAGCCGCGCCCTGTGCGCAAGTGATGAGGACACCAAGACTAAAGATCCAAGTCTAGTTCCAGTTGGTCTGGTGACGAGGGCGCAAGCCAAAAGACTCAGTTTAGGAACTTGATGAGTGTTATTGTATTTTGTCATCTTGTTTTTTTTTATTTAGTCTTTGTTTATTTTGTGAAAAGTCAAACACTTGACTTGTGTGAGTCCAAGAGTCCTTTTTTCTTTATTTTTTCAGTTTTCATTAGGAAGACAAAAGGTTTGTCTTTATTTTTCAGTTTTCATTAGGAAGACAAAAGGTTGTCTTTATTTTTCGGTTTTTAGGAAGACAAAGGGGCTTGTCTTGATGTAATTTTCGGCTATATAAGGCCTTGAAAACATTTGGAAAAATCAGATTATTATGAAATGAAAATAGAGAGGTTTTCTTCTTGAGTTCTTGAAGAGACTATTCGAACTTATCAAGGGTATTCCTTGTGGCGTTCAATCCGACTTATCAAACGGATTCCCATCCCCGTTTGTGGCGTCTCCCTCATACCAAGGTTCGTGCTTGGCTAAGCATTGGGTCGCGGTTCTTCATTCCATTTCGTGTGCTCTTGGTGGCTGTGCCATATTTGGTGTCGGGTTTCATCACAGTGTTGGTGTGGTTCGTATCAGCAAGTGTAACCTTTGGCACTCTTAGGCCGTTGGTTTACTATTTATATGGCATAATACCATCCTTTTCAAAGCATACATATTAGGGAACCCTTAGTCCCATTACAAATACACAACTAGGTGCAGTTTTCTTACATTTGGCTTCCAAGTGTACTAGCTATGAGCGATGCTCCGTGAGCGCGATCCGATCCCCGAGCCCTAGCTTAGCACCTAGTCACAACCAAGATAAAGGATACCATCAACAATCTTAAAAGAGCTCCTAGGAAAAGTTCTAGTCTCCGGAACATTGAACTTCACCAAACATGGTAAAAGATTCAATCCCGAGCACCCTAGCAAAAATTCCCAAGCCTAGAATCTCAAAATCCCTAAAGCTCTTAAGGGCCGCGGTGATACGAACCACGCCAACAAGTGTGACGAAACCCGACACCAAATATGGAACAGCCACCAAGAACACACGAGATTGGAATGGAACCGCGACCCAATGCTTAGCCAAGCACGAACCTTGGTATGAGGAAGACGCCACAAACGGGGATGGAATCCGTTTGATAAGTCAGGATGAACGCCACAAGGAATCTCCTTGATAAGTTCAAAAGTTTCTTCAAGAACTCAAGAAGAAATAAACTCACAATTTCATTCAACATAATCTGATTTTTCCAAATGTTTTGGCAGTCCTTATAAGGACGAAAATTACATGAAAACAAGACCCTTGGTCTTCCTAATGAAACCGAAAAATTAAGGACAGCCCCTTTGTCTTCCTAATGAAAACCGAAATTAAAGACAAGCCTTTTGTCTTCCTCATGAAAACCGAAAATTAAAGACAAAAGGACTATTGGACTCACACAAGTCAAATGTTTGACTTATCACAAAATAAACAAAGACTAAAAAAACGTGACTAAAAATAAAAAGACTCATTAAGCTCCTAAACTCAGTCAACTTTGATGAGTAAGACAAGTCTTTGTTCTCCTTCAATGTTGACCACGGTCTCCTCTTGTTTTAGGACTTTGTGGATTAGGCTGTTAAGTTCTTCCTTGAATCTCTTGGCTCGTGCCCTCGTCACTGGACCAACTGGAACTTGACTTGATACTTGGGTCTTGGTGTCCTCATCACGCGGCATTAGCCACCCATGCCGCGACATGGCCCCAACCAGAGGCCTCCTAATGCCCAAAAACATACAAGGGTCGCAGCCCTACTCAGACCATGCCACGGCCCGCCCTCCTTCCTCAGCACACATCAGCTTCGAAGGGCCGCGGCTCACCAAGAACTATGTCGCGGCCCGACCCCTTCGAACCCAGAAAAACCTCCATTTTTAACTCTCAAACCTCATGCAAACTCACCCAAAACTACTCCAATTCCACAACTCAATTACCCAAAAACTTCCCACAAGATTCCAACAACACAACCCAGCTGAAACCTAGACTAGAAACCCATTAAATACCTATTTCAATCACTGAAACTTTCTAACTCAATAACACAAAACCCAGCTATGGAAACACCATAACTCAGCCATTAAACCTTAAATTCGAGCTTACCTCAACTGCAGAACCAATCCTCCAAGAGCTTTCTGAGCTAACTTCTAAGGTTCTAGCCTCAATTTAATCTTCAAACCAAAATCCAAAAACCACTTAGAACACACTCAAAATCATAGAATTTCAACCACATAAAATGGGTTTCAATGCTTACCTCAACCTTAATTAAGTTCCTTTGACAATCCTTGAGCTAATCCTCTAAATCCTAGCTTTTTCCAGCCACAATCCTATGTTCTATGTTTTTTCCTTTGAGAGAGAAAGAGAGGAAGAGGAAAGAGTCGGTATATTTTATGTTCTACTGTTTTCTGTAGCTCCTTAAGTCTATCCTTAGGCAATTAAGCTAATCCCAAAGCTCGGGGTACCGAAAACATTCCCGAGGGCAAAATGGTAAAATTCCCCAATATTCCCACCTATACTTCCTAACCTCAAATATATCTCCAATTATTTATTTTCATAACCCGGTAATCTAAATAACCACCCGATACCTGAAATACCCCTTGACTTGTCCAAAGTCAAACATTAGGCCCCGTTGTGACTTTCCCGCTATCTAGCTCCCTAGGATCGCTTCAAGTCGCCCGCTGCAGATTTACCCACATAATAATGTTGTTCTCAAAAGTATAACATTTAACCACATTTATATAAATATAATCATACAAGCATGCTTATCATGTAATCATGCATTAAATCAATAAATTCGCACATAAACCAATTATGCCCTCCTGGCACGCTAATCAAGGCCCTTAAGCCATATTAGTGATTTGGGTCGTTACACCTCGACTGCTCCTGGTTATGATACGAGGGGTCGGGGTACTCAGGGTGGCTGTTAGGGAGGCGGTGACGCATGGAGAAGTTACCCAGAATCCACAAGGTGCAAAGACGCCATCAGGGCAAGTGTCAGGCCAAGGCTTGCTTTATGTGCAGGACAGTGGGACACCTCAAGAAGGATTGCCCAATAGTGAAGAAGGGGGGAAGCAGGGAAGGTGGACAGCTTGACTCCAGCTCGAGTGTTCACCTTGACACAAGCAGAGGCTAAGGCTAGTCTCTCGGTGGTGACAGGTCAGCTTTCTAGCGCTGGCTCTCCTTTTACTGCATTGATTGACTCTGGTGCTACACATTCATTTGTTTCTATTAAGGTGATTGATAAATTGTGTAGACCTAGTGAGTATTGTATTGCGGGGTTTAGGACTATATTGCCTACTGGGGAACTGGTAGTTTTTAGAAGGTGGATTAAGGCATTGCCAGTGATGGTTGATAGTAGAGAGCTTTCTGTAGTTTTTATTGAGCTAGATATGGAGGACTTTGACATGATCTTGGGCATGGATTGGTTGGTCAGATATGGGGCTACTATTGATTGCAGGAAAAAGATGGTGACTTTTGAGCTTAAGGGAGAGGATCCCTTTATGTTTGTGGATACGGTATGTGGACCCCGTGTACCCATAATATCAGCATTGAGAGCCAGAGATTTATTACAGGGAGGATGCATAGGTTTTCTAGCTAGTGTGGTGGATACCACTAGAATTTTGCCAGTAGGGCCGGGAGAGACTAGATTGGTTTGTGAATTCTTGGATGTATTTCCTGAGGATCTACTAGGACTGCTGCCGCACAGGGGGTTCAGTTTGTTATTGAGTTAGCACCGGGGACAGAACCAGTGTCAAGGGAACCATACATCATGGCACCGATAGAGTTGAAGGAATTAAAGATACAGTTACAGGAACTTCTGAATTTGGGGTTCATCAAGCCTAGCTACTCACCATGGGGTGCTCTAGTTTGTTTGTAAAGAAGAAGGATGGGACTTTGAGGATGTGTATAGACTACAGAGAATTAAACAAGTTGACCATCAAGAATAAGTGATGAGGACACCAAGACTCAAAATCCAAGTCAAGTTCCAATTGATCCAAGTCAAGAGGGGAGGAATGATGAGGAGGCCAGTTTAGGAGCTTGATCAATATTTAGCTTCTTGTAATGAGTCTTTTTATTTTAATCACGTTTTTTAGTCTCTGTTTATTTTGTGATAAGTCAAACATTTGACTTGTGTGAGTCCAATAGTCCTTTTGTCTTTAATTTTCGGTTTTCATGAGGAAGACAAAAGGCTTGTCTTTAATTTCAGTTTTCATTAGGAAGACAAATGGGCTGTCCTTAATTTTTCGGTTTCATTAGGAAGACCAAGGGTCTTGTTTTCATGTAATTTTCGTCCTTATAAGGACTGCCAAAACATTTGGAAAAATCAGATTATGTTGAATGAAATTGTGAGTTTATTTCTTCTTGAGTTCTTGAAGAAACTTTTGAACTTATCAAGGAGATTCCTTGTGGCGTTCATCCTGACTTATCAAACGGATTCCATCCCCGTTTGTGGCGTCTTCCTCATACCAAGGTTCGTGCTTGGCTAAGCATTGGGTCGCGGTTCCATTCCAATCTCGTATGTTCTTGGTGGTTGTTCCATATTTGGTGTCGGGTTTCATCACAATGTTGGTGTGGTTCGTATCAGTTGGTATCAGAGCTTAGGATCATCCGGTTTGGCCTATCCTTTTTCATTTTTTTTCTATTCAGTTCGTGTTATTATATTAGGATTTCTGAAAAAAAAAAAAAATCTATCTATTCGTGTTCTTGATTTTTCTTAGTCTTTGTTCTTGTTTTCTTTCTAAAAATCCGAAACCATTATAGTTAATCTCTTTATTCCAGATTGTTTCTTTGTTCAAATTGTGTTCTTATTTCCTTGTTTACATTATTTCTTTGTGAAATCCCTTGAAAATCCGAAACTAGTTGATATTGCTAAGTCCGAATCTGTTTTTCTTCAAGTTCGAATCTATTTGTTGTCAAATCCATTTGTTTTCCCTTGTTTCAATTGTTTTTGTGTTGTGAAATCCGAAAGTACTCTAGAGCCACAAATTAGTATTGTTGATTTCAATTCATTTGTTTTCCCTTGTTTCAATTGTTTCTTGATGAAATCTGAAATTACTCTAGTGCCACGGATTGATTGTGTTATTTTCTTTACTAGTTGAGAAATCTGAGATTGTTTTGGTGCCACGGGTTGTTTGGATCTCTAATATTGGTTTTGGGGAATATTGGTTCTTTGTTATTGGGCGTGTACCACAGATTTTATTGGGAGTATTGGTTTTCACAGATTGGTTTTCATGCTATAGGGAGTGTTCTTGAATCACATAATAGTTTGTTCTTGAATCTGTTTTAGTAACTCTTTGGTATTCATTTTTTTTTCTTTTCCCTTTTCAGAAATTCGTATCTGGTTTCTCAAATTTGAGAGGTAAAAAAAAAAAAAGAAAGGAAAGGAAAAGGGAAGGGAAGGGGATCCGAGAGCAAAAAAAAAAAAAAAAAAAAAAAAAAAAAGAGTCTGGAAACCCGTCTTAAAATTTTTTGTTCTATTCTTGTTCCCCATAGTCTAGAGGCCCTTTTGCCAAAACCCCACACAAGTGTTCCAAAAATCACCATTTTTTTGCCACTTTTTCATCGGTTTTCGTTTGATTTGTTTGGTATAATTGGCTGCTTGAACCTCCATATCACCGTTTCATTAGTTTTCAAAGAGCTTAAAGAAGAAAATAGAGTGGAAAAAGGCAGAGGTGTGAGCTTATTTGAGGGTAAAAGCCATCATTGAGTGCAAACACGAGTGTACTTGAGTGACCATTTTTTTTGAGTGAAACACGTGAGGGAGTGTGGTGAGGTCTTTTTCTAACCTTATTTTTTTGCAGATTTTCAATCATGTCACAAAATACAGAAAGAAATGCAGGCAATGACACTCCACCACCTACAGTTCCAAATCTACAAATTGAAGCTTTAATGGGGGAGATGAGGAGGATGTTGAGGGCGGAGTGTGAGCAAATACATGAGAGGTTGGATAGGGTAGAAGAGGGAACACAACGGAGACCAAGGAGGGGTAGGGTACACCAAAGGGAGGATGAGAATGAAGGGGATTTAGAAGGGGTAGTTTCTGATGATGAGTTTGATAGGATGTCGGCGGGTAACCATAGGAGGTATGGTGGGAATAGAGAAGATAGGAACCAGGTAGATAATTATTTGGGGAATATCAAAATGAGAATCCCAGCATTTCTGGGGAAGAGTGATCCTGAAGCATACCTTGAGTGGGAGAAGAAAATTGAGCTAGTTTTTGATTGTCACAACTACTCCGACATGAAGAAGGTAAAACTTGCTGCCATTGAGTTTACTGATTATGCTATTGTTTGGTGGGATCAGTTGTGCATCAACAGGAGGCAGAGTGGAGATCGCCCTATTGACACATGGGAGGCCATGAAGAGGGTGATGAGGTGACGGTTTGTACCACCTCATTATTATCGAGATCTCTACCTTAAGTTGCAGGGTCTTCGTCAGGGCTACAGAAGTGTTGATGAGTATTACAAGGAGATGGAGATGGCTATGATTAGAGCCAATGTTGAAGAGGATCGGGAGGCAACCATGGCAAGGTTTTTGAATGGGTTGAACCGAGAGATTGCTGACCCAATCGAGCTACACCATTATGTGGAATTGGAGGATTTGGTTCATATGGCAATCAAAGTTGAGAGGCAGCTCAAGAAGGGTAGTTCAAGTTCGAGGTCAAGACCGAGCCCACACAATCCAAGTACAACACCTTGGAGGTCGAACTATCCAAAGAAAGAAGACCAACCCACTTCATCATCTACACCAAAACCAGCCACCACAGCCACGCCACCTCAAGGTAAAACAACTCCTACTAAGTCTCATTCTAGTGAGATAAGGTGTTTCAAATGTCAGGGGCGAGGACACATAGCTAGCCAGTGTCCAAACAAGAGAGTCATGGTGATTCGAGAAAGTGGAGAGATAGATTCTGAAGATGAAGATGATCTTGCTGACATGCCACCATTGGAAGATGCTTCTGACAATGAGTATGGACCAGAATCTGGTGAGATGCTTGCACTAGTCACAAGGCGAGTCCTGAATTTGCAAGCAAAAGAAGAGGAAGAAGAGGTGCAGCGAGAGAACATCTTTCACACTCGTTGTCATGTGAGAGACAAGGTATGTAGTGTCATTATTGATGGAGGTAGTTGTACTAATGTTGCTAGTGCTTCCATGGTTGCCAAGCTGGGGCTTACAACGCTTAGGCATCCTTGTCCATACAAATTGCAATGGCTGAATGATAGTGGTGAAGTGAGGGTTACAAAACAGGTGCTAGTCTCATTTCGAATTGGCAAGTATGAAGATGAGGTGTTGTGTAATGTGGTTCCCATGCAAGCTGGACACCTCCTTCTAAGAAGGCCTTGGCAATTTGATCGGCGGGTGCAGCATGACGGCTTCACCAACAAGTATTCATTCACATTCCGTCAACGAACAATCACTCTAGCGCCTTTGACGCCAAAGCAAGTATATGAAGACCAAGTGAGGTTGCAAAAATTGAGTGATAAAAAAAAATTGAGTGAGCAAAAGAATGAGAGTGAAAAGATGAATGAGAGTGAGAAAAAAGAGAGACAAAGAGAGAAAAGGGTCGAATCAAGTGAGAGAGAAAAGAAAGAGAAGAGTTCGATCAATGAGGGAAAATTCGAGAGAAAACAAAGTAATTTTTATGCAAAAAAAAGTGAGGTTAAGGAGGCTCTTTTAAACACTAACCAACTTGATGCTAACAAGGGTCATCACAAGCAGGTTTTTGATCCCGGTGATTGGGTATGGTTACACATGAGGAAAGAGCGATTCCCAGCACAAAGACGTTCCAAATTGCTACCTCGAGGAGATGGGCCGTTTCAAGTGCTAGAAAGGATCAATGAAAATGCCTACAGACTCGATTTACCAGGTGAGTATACTGTTAGTGCTACTTTTAATGTTTCTGATTTGAGTCCTTTTGATGCAGGTGACGATTTGAGGTCAAATCTTTCTCAAGAGGGGGGGAATGATGAGGACACCAAGACTCAAAATCCAAGTCAAGTTCCAGTTGATCCAAGTCAAGAGGGGAGGAATGATGAGGAGGCCAGTTTAGGAGCTTGATCAATATTTAGCTTCTTGTAATGAGTCTTTTTATTTTAATCACGTTTTTTAGTCTTTGTTTATTTTGTGATAAGTCAAACATTTGACTTGTGTGAGTCCAATAGTCCTTTTGTCTTTAATTTTCGGTTTTCATGAGGAAGACAAAAGGCTTGTCTTTAATTTCAGTTTTCATTAGGAAGACAAAGGGGCTGTCCTTAATTTTTCAGTTTCATTAGGAAGACCAAGGGTCTTGTTTTCATGTAATTTTCGTCCTTATAAGGACTGCCAAAACATTTGGAAAAATCAGATTATGTTGAATGAAATTGTGAGTTTATTTCTTCTTGAGTTCTTGAAGAAACTTTTGAACTTATCAAGGAGATTCCTTGTGGCGTTCATCCTGACTTATCAAACGGATTCCATCCCCGTTTGTGGCGTCTTCCTCATACCAAGGTTCGTGCTTGGCTAAGCATTGGGTCGCGGTTCCATTCCAATCTCGTATGTTCTTGGTGGTTGTTCCATATTTGGTGTCGGGTTTCATCACAATGTTGGTGTGGTTCGTATCAATAAGTACCCTTTACCAAGGATCGATGACTTGTTTGATCTGCTGCAGGGAAAGACGGTGTTCTCAAAGATGGATCTTCGATCTGGTTATCACCAACTGAGGATCAAGGAGGAGGATATACCGAAGACGACCTTTCGAACGAGGCATGGGCCCTATGAGTTTCTCGTCATGTCATTTGGGTTGACCAATGCCCCGACAGCCTTTATGGACTTAATGAACAGGGTGTTCAAGGACTTCTTGGATCAGTTCTTCATTGTCTTCATCGATGACATCTTAGTGTACTCTAGTTTAGAGGCAGAGCACGAGCAACATCTACGATAGGTCTTGCAGAGGTTAAGGGAACATCGGTTATATGCCAAGTTTAAAAAGTGTGAGTTTTGGCTACCAAAAGTGACTTTTCTTGGACACATAGTCGGTGCGGATGGGATCAAGGTGGATCCATCTAAGGTAGAGGCAGTGAGAGATTGGCTGAGGCCAAGGAAAGCCTCGGAGGTTTGGAGTTTTCTCGGGTTGGTAGGTTACAATCAACGATTTGTGGAAGGGTTTTCGAAGATTGCTGCACTGATGAGAGAATTGACATGGAAGAATCAGAAGTTTGTTTGGTTAGAGAAGTGTGAGAACAGTTTCCAAGTATTGAAGCGACGACTTATTACTGCACCTGTGTTGAGTCTTCCTTCGGAGGAAGGAAAGTTTGTAGTATATTGTGGTGCATCAAGATTAGGTTTGGGCTGTGTGTTGATGTAGAATGAGAAGGTTATAACTTATGCATCACGACAGTTGAAGGAGTATGAACAGTGGTATCCTACCCATGATTTGGAATTAGCAGCAGTGGTATTCGCGTTGAAGGTGTGGCGACATTACCTGTATGGGGAGAAGTGCGAGATATACACTAATCACAAGAGTTTGAAGTATTTCTCCGCCCAGAGGGATCTGAACATGAGACAGAGGCGTTGGTTGGAGTTGGTAAAGGACTATGACTGTGACATTCTTTACCATCCAGGGAAAGCCAATGTAGTGGCAGATTCATTGAGCCGGAGGGGTTCGGGGCAGTTCTTTAGTTCTATTCAGATTTCCAGAAAGTTGGCTGATGAGATGACCAGGGCAAGGATAGAACTGGTGGTGGGACAATTGGCCAATGTTACCCTGTAGTCAACCCTATTAGAGTGGATCAAGGAGGGTCAATTGGTAGATACGAAGTTACAGGGTAGCTAAGGACTATTCTATTTTTGAGGTTGGTATGCTACGACATCAGGGGCGGATTTGTGTTCCAGCTGATGTAGGGATCAAACGAGAGATACTAGATGAGTCCCATACTACGCCACTCGCTTTATCAGGGTACCATGAAGATGTATCAGGATCTACAGACATTATATTGGTGGCCTGGGATGAAGAAGGATGTAGTGGAGTACGTAGCCAGGTGTTTAACCTGCCAGCAGGTGAAAGCTGAGCATCAGCGACCAACGGGGATGCTTCAGCCTTTGGGTATTCCTGAGTGGAAATGGGAGGATGTTACAATGGACTTTGTGGGAGGTTTACCGAGAACTGTGGGGCTTTATGACTCGGTGTGGGTGATAGTGGACAGATACACCAAGTCAGCTCATTTTCTTCCAGTTAAGTCAACTTATATCATGGATCAATATGCAGAATTGTATGTGAGGGAGATTGTACGTCTCCATGGGGTTCCTAAGTCTATTGTGTTAGACTGGGATCCTATCTTCACCTTCAAGTTTTGGGGTAGTTTGCAGAAAGCCATGGGGACTCAGTTGAAGTTTAGCATAACCTTTCATCCTCATACTGATGGACAGTCTGAGAGGACGATTCAGGTGTTGGAGGATATGCTTAGGGCATGTGTGATTGACTTTGAGGGATCTTGGAGTAAGTATCTCCCGTTGATTGAATTTTCATATAAGAATAGTTATCAGTCAACGATTGGAATGGCTCCATATGAGATGTTATATGGGAGGAGATGTAGATCACCCATTCATTGGGATGAAATGGGTGAGAGGAAGTATTTGGGGCCGAACATGGTCCAGAAGACTAATAATGAAGCTATTGAGAAGATCCGAGCTAGAATGCTTGATTCACAGAGTAGTCAAAAAAGCTACGCTGATCCTAAGTGTAGGGACGTGGAGTTCCAGGTTAGGGACAATGTGTTTCTGTGAGTTTCACCACTGCATGGGGTAAGGAGGTTTGGGAAGAAGGGCAAGCTCAGCCCTCGATTTATTGGACCTTTTGAGATCCTAGAGAGGATCGGGCAGGTGGCTTATAGGTTGGCTTTGCCACCATCAATGTCGGGAATTCATGATGAATTCCATGTTTCTATGCTTTGGAAATACGTTTCAGATACGACACATGTGTTGAAGTATGAGGACTTGGGGTTGCAGACCGATTTGTCTTATGAGGGGCGATCGGTTCAGATATTAGACCAAAATGATAAGGTTCTACGGAATAAGACAATTCCTCTAGTTAAAGTGTTATGGAGGAGTAGCAGGGTCGAGGAAGCGACCTGGGAGCTTGAGTCAGCAATGCAGGATCATTATCTCGAGTTATTCAGGTAAATTTCGAGGACGAAATTCATAGTAGGAGGGGATAGTTATAACGACCCAAAATTCACTAATAAGGCATAAGGGCCTTGATTAGTGTGTGGGGAGGGCATAATTAGTTTATATGTGATTTAAATGATTTTAATGCATGATTCTGTGATAAGCATGCTTATGTGACTATATGTTATAATTGTGGAGACCCCATTATTATGTGGATATATTTGCAGCATGCAGCTTGAGGCGATCCTAGGGAGCCAGTTAGTGGGAAAGTCACAACGGGACCCAATACTTGACGCGGGATGAGGCAAGGGATATTTTAGGTATTAGATATTTATTTGGGTTATCGGGTTATAAAAATAAATAATTGGAGATATATTTGAAGTTAGAGAGTTTAGGAGGGAATATCAGGGAAATTTACCATTTTTCCCTCAGGGACGTTTTTGGTACCCCAAGCCTTGGGATTAACTTAATTAACTAAGGATAGATAAAACAAAACCAAGGAAAACAGTAGAAACACCTAAACCGACCCTTCTCTCTTCTTTCAGATCACTCAACTTTCTCTCTCAAGGAAACCAAAGGAAGATTCACCTAGAAACTCAAGGATTTGAGCTGGAATTTTGGGGAATATCTCAGTAGCAAATTGAAGGCTCAGACAAGAATTTAGGTAAGCATTGAATTATGATTTTAGCTGTCTAAATTCTGTAGTTTTGGCTGGGTGTTAAGTGTTCTTGGGTTCTTGATATTGAAGATTGAATTGAGGCTAAGGACTTGGGAATTAGCTCAGCAACAACTTGGTGGACTTGTTCTTCAGTAGAGGTAAGTCTCTAATTATGGTTTAGCACTTGAATTATGGGAATTGTTGGCTGTTCTAGGTAGTTTTTGAGCTTTGGGGTTTCAAGGATTGAAATGTGATTTTGATGAGTTTTTAAGCTAGTTTCCTATGGGTTTTGTTGCTGGGAGTATATTAGAACTATTGTGATAATTAAAGTATGATATTGGGATGGTTTTGGGTTAAATTGAGTGAGGTTTGGCTGTTAAAAATGGTGATTTTTTCTGGGTTCGAAGGGGTCGGGCTGTGACTCTGTTCTTGGTGTGTCACGACCCTCTAGAACATGTGGGAGCTGAAGAAGAAGGGCGGGTTGCGGCATGGGGAGTGTTAGGCCGCGACCCGTGTCTATTGTTTGGGGAGGCTGGGCCTCTGCATGTAGGTGGGTCATGGAATAGAGGGCTTAGGGTCGCGGTCCTTAAGGGCATTTTTGGCTTTGCGATGGTTTTAGGTGCGGTGACCTAACCTAGGGTGCTCGGGATCGATTCCACTACCGTGTTTGGTGGAATTCGATGTTCCGTAGGCTAGAACTTGGACTAAAAACCTTTATTCAATTATTATTGATGGAATTCCTTATCTTGGTTATGACTAGGTGTATGCTAGGGCTCGGGAAAGGGATCGTGGTCAAGGGTCATTTCTCGTAATCAAAGCGTTCAGAGTTAAAGGTAAGAAAACTGCACTCGGTTGTGAGTTATGTTGGGACTAAGGGTTCCCTATACCTGTATGCATTATTGTATGATGGTATTACGCCATGTGAATATAAAACAAACAACCTAAGAGTGCCGAAGTTAATGTTGGCGCACAGGTCGCGGCTCAGCCATTGGTAGCTGAGGACAGCTTAATATTCACTCAGCTCGGTTTAAGCAGACCGGAGTCAATGGGGTTAACAGAGGGTACAGCCTATGGGCATCGACCCTGATTATTATATGACTTAGTTGCTAATGTTAATTTGATGAGTTTGGGTATGCTGAATGTTGGACTATGTGAATGCTATGTATAATTGAGTATACGGTTATGTTTTATAAGTTATCTGGTTATTGTCATTCCTCATGCTGTGATAATATGGTTTTCTTGCTGGGCCTTGGCTCACGGGTACTACATGGTGCAAGTAAAGGCAAGGGTAAGCTTAATTAGCCCTGATTTGGAGAGCTCTAGAGGCTGAATGTACATAGTCAGCTGCTCGGCCGCCACGGTCAATGGATGGACAGGAACAAGGGAAACTTTAAATGTTTATTTTGCCCTTAGAGCGGCCAGTGGTTGTATATATCTAGAAATTTTGTAAACTGTGCTTTAAACTCTATTACTTTTGGGATCCCATGTATAAAACGTTTATTTAAATGAAATGTATCTTTTGTGACCAAAACCTTTTAACCCTAGTTCATTAATAGTTAGTGACACGTTTTCAACTAAACGACTTGATTAGCAAGTCTTGTACCTTTATAAACACACATTGTAACGGTCTTGGCTACCCAGGGCGTTACAAAGCATGTCTTCCAATACCTGGATCGTCCTCTCAGACTGTCCATCCGCCTGACGATGAAAGGCTGTACAAAATTTCAACTGAGTTCCCATGGCCTTCTGGAAACCACCCCAAAACTTGGAGGTAAATATGGGATCCTGGTGTGATACTATAGATTTAGGAACCCCATGGAGATGAACAATCTCCTTCCCATACAATTTCGCGTACTGGTTCACAGTATAAGTTGTCTTCACTGGTAGAAAGTGAGCTGACTTGGTGTATCTGTCTACTATCACCCACATTGAGTCATGCAGTCCACTGTCTTGGGTAAACCTCCCACATAATCCATGGTAATGCCTTCCCACTTCCATTCGGGAATACCTAAAGGCTGTAGCAACCTCGCTGGTCGCTGATGCTCTGCCTTCACCTGCTGACAGGTTAAACACTTGGCCACATATTCAACTACATCCTTCTTCATCCCATACCACCAATATAAATTCTGTAGATCCTGATACATCTTGTGGTGTCTAGATGGAGTGAGTATGGTAAAGTATGGGATTCATAAAGTATCTCTCGTCTAATACCCATATCCATCGGAACATAGATCCAACCCTCATACCGTAGTAAACCTATCTTAAATAGAATAATCCTTAGCCACTCCAGCTAGGACATTCCTTCTAACCTCCTGCAATAGTGCATCATCCAATTGACCCTTTCTTATCCTCTCTAGAGGGGTCGACTGTAAGGTACTATTGGCTAACTGGCCCACTACAAGCTCTATCCTTACTCTAGCCATCTCCTCTACAAATTCCTTTGATATCTATGTAGAGCTAAATAACTGTCCCGGGCCCTCCAGCTCAACGCATCTGCCACTAAATTGGCTTTCCCTGGGTGGTAAAGGATATCACAATCATAGTCCTTCACCAACTTCAGCCAATGTGTCTGTCTCATGTTCAAGTCTTTATGGGTAAAGAAATACTTCAAGCTTTTATGATCGGTGTATATCTCGCACTTTTATCCATACAAATAGTGTCACCAAACTTTTAGTGCGAATACCACCGTTGCCAACTCTAGATCATGGGTAGGGTACCACTGCTCATACTCCTTCATCTGCCATGACGCATAAGCAATAACCTTCTCATTCTGCATCAACACGCATCCCAATCCCAATCTCGATGCATCACACTATACTACAAACTTCCCTCCCTATGAAGGAAGACTCAACACAAGAGCAGTAATTAGCCGTCGCTTCAGTTCTGGAAGCTATTCTCACACTTGTCTGACCAGATAAACTTCAGATTCTTCAGTGTCAATTCTGTCATCGGTGCAACAATCTTTGAAAACCCTTCAACAAACCATTTGTAATATCCCGCTAATCCAAGGAAGCTCCTAACCTCTAAGGTGTTCCTTGGCCTTGAACAATCTCTCACTACCCCTACCTTAGTTGGATCCACCTTCCCATCACCATCAACAATATGTCAAAGGAATGTGTAATGATCCAAAATTGCTAATAAGGCTTAAGGACTTGATTAGTGTGCCGGGAGGACATAATTGGTTTATATGTATGTTTAATGGTTAAATGCATGATTATGTGACATGCATGATTATTATGATTATATGAGTATGTTATATGCACGTTTATGATTACTAAATATGCATGTGGGCCCTTTACAGCTTATAAGGGCATATTTGTAATTTTGGCCCGTTTAGGGCATAAATGTAATTATATGTGATAAATGGTTGAGGCCACATTATTATGTGGATATATTTGCAATATATGGCTCGAGACAGTCCTAGTGAGCGGATTAGCAAAATAGGCATAGCGGGGTTTAATACCCGGCTCAGGGAGCCTAGGGGTAATTTTGGGAATTTAGAGAATATTTTGGGATTTATTAAGTATTGAATAAGTATGTGGTGATTAATTGGACATGACGAGATTAATTGGTAGAAATTTGGAATACTTGAGGAGTTAGTGGGAATTGGGGAAAAAGGATTGCTTTACCCTTAAAGCAATTAAATGGCTAAGTAAATTCAAGGGGACATTTTGGTCATTGTGTTTGTTGAGGATATGATCAGTTAAGGGCCTAGAGGTACTTGAGAATTCACTAGATACAATAGGAAGACCCCAAACTCACTCTCTCTTTCTCCATATTCTCTTACACAAATTTTCCCCATATCTCTCTGTTACTCTTGAAGAACTTTGAGGAATTGAGGCTTTGAAACCAGGGGAATTAGCTGGGAATTGTGGAAGAAATTAATTTGGATCTAACCCAAAGGGTGCTGGAGAGTTAAGTTGTAATTGAGGTAAGGTTTCAAACTTTTGAATATGAAGGTTCATCTTGTTCTTGTGCTAGGAATTTAGGATGTTAAGATTGGAAATTGGACTAGGTTTTTGGGTAATGAATTGCTGTTGAATTGGGGTGGTAGCTTCAGTATTATTGCTGTAGTTTTGTGTTTAAATTAGGTGATTAAAACTCCTAAACTCATACTTGAGTTTGGTCTTGGTTGGGAGGTTTGTTTAGTTTGAAGTGTTGAGGTTTTTGGCTGGAAAGTGGAGCAAACCCAGAAATTCTGGGTTCGTAGGGGCGCACCATGACCCACCTCTGGGGCACCGCGACCCACATGCCCAGATGACTCTCGGTGGCTCTGTGACTTGAAGGCACGCCGTGACCCTAGGGGCCAAGTCGTGACCCGCCTCCCCTTGAAGCTTGAGGATTTGGCCTCTGACTTGGGGGTGCATTGCGACCCTTAGGGTCAAGTCGCGGCCCGCCTTGGTGTTTTTTCCTAAAGATGGTTTTTAGCATTGGTAAGGCTCAAGGGTTCAAACCTAAGCGCTCGGGACGATTCTACTACCCGATTTAGTGGAAATCGAGGTCCCTGAGGCTAGATTTTGTCTCCTAAGTATTTATTTGGACTAGAAATTGATAATTACCCATTGGCCACTATGACTAGGTAACCCCGGTAACCCCGAACACGTGTTACATTCCCAAAATACCCCCTAGGCTCACCACGAGCCAGGTATTCAACCCCATTGTGACTGTTCTGCTATTACGCTCCCTAAAATTGTCTCAGACCACACATCACAGATATATCTCTACAATATTGTGGTCTTAAGCACAACACAAACACATAATCACATTTATGCCCTCAACAGGCCAATATTGCAAATATGTCCTTACCAACACAAGCGGCCCCACATGCATATTTAATTAACCTACCACATGCATATCTCATATAATCATTTAATTCAAGTAATCATGTACGGATACACATATATCACAACTAATCACGTAATAACAAAAATAAGTCAATTATTGCCCACCCGACACGCTAATAAAGGCACTAAACCTTATTTGCAGATTTGAGACGTTACAACTATCCTCTCCTTACAGAATTTTTTTCCTCATAATTTACATGAATAGCTCGGGATATCAATCCTGATACGAACCACACCAACATTGTGATGAAACCCGACACCAAATATGGCACAACCACCAAGAACACACGAAATTTGGGGATGAAGAACCGCGACCCAATGCTTAGCCAAGCACGAACCTTGGTATGAGGAAGACGCCACAAACGGGGATGGAATCCGTTTGATAAGTCAGGATGAACGCCACAAGGAACCCCTTGATAAGTTCAAAAGTTTCTTCAAGAACTCAAGAAGAAATAAACTCACAATTTTTCATTCAAAGTAATCTGATTTTTCCAAATGTTTTCAAGGCCAAATATAGGCGAAAATTACATCAAGACAAGCCCCTTTGTCTTCCTAAAGCAAAACCGAAATTTAAAAAACAAGCCTTTTGTCTTCCTAATGAAAACCAAAATTAAAGACAAAAGGACTCTTGGACTCACACAAGTCAAGTGTTTGACTTTTCACAAAATAAACAAAGACTAAATAAAAAATACAAGATGACAAAATACAATAAGACTCATCAAGCTCCTAAACTGAGTCTTTTGGCTCGCGCCCTCGTCACCAGACCAACTGGAACTAGACTTGGATCTTTATTCTTGGTGTCCTCATCAGATCCCGCATATCAGACTGAAGTTCCCAAGTTTCCTCCTCTATCTTGCCTTTTGTCTACAACATTTTCACTAAGGCAATGGTCTTGTTCCGTAAGACTTTATACTTCCAGTCTAGGATCTGAATCGACTTCTTCTCATAAGAAAAATCTTTATCCAACTCCAGGTTTTCCATAACTCAGCACATGTGTAGAATCTGATATGTACTTCCAGAGCATGGACACATGGAATACGTTGTGATACGAACCACGCCAACAAGTGTGACGAAACCCGACACCAAATATGGAACAGCCACCAAGAACACACGAGATTGGAATGGAACCGCGACCCAATGCTTAGCCAAGCACGAACCTTGGTATGAGGAAGACGCCACAAACGGGGATGGAATCCGTTTGATAAGTCAGGATGAACGCCACAAGGAATCTCCTTGATAAGTTCAAAAGTTTCTTCAAGAACTCAAGAAGAAATAAACTCACAATTTCATTCAACATAATCTGCCTTTTCACATTGTTTTGGCAATCCTTATAAGGACGAAAATTACATGAAAACAAGACCCTTGGTCTTCCTAATGAAAACCGAAATTAAAGAAAAAAAGCCTTTTGTCTTCCTAATGAAAACCGAAATTAAAGAAAACAAGCCTTTTGTTCTTCCTAATGAAAACCGAAATTAAAGACAAAAGGACTCTTGGACTCACACAAGTCAAGTGTTTGACTTTTACAAAATAAAGAAAGACCAAAACAACAATAACGTAAATAAATTAAAATGGCAAATACAATAAGACTCATGAAGCTCCTAAACTCAGTCAACTTTGATGAGTAAGACAAGTCTTTGTTCTCCTTCAATGTTGACCACGGTCTCCTCTTGTTTTAGGACTTTGTGGACTAGGTTGTTAAGTTCTTCCTTGAATCTCTTGGCTCGTGCCCTCGTCACTGGACCAACTGGAACTTGACTTGATACTTGGGTCTTGGTGTCCTCATCATTCCCCCTTTTTAGAAGGATTTGACCTCAAATCGTCACCTGCATCAAAAGGACTCAAATCAGAAACATTAAAAGTAGCACTAACATTATACTCACCTGGTAAATCAAGTCTGTAGGCATTGTCATTGATCCTTTCAAGTACTTGAAATGGACCATCTCCTCGAGGTAGCAATTTTGAATGCCTTTGTGTTGGGAATCGCTCTTTCCTCATGTGTAACCATACCCAATCACCGGGCTCAAAAACCTGCTTATGACGACCCTTGTTAGCTTGCTTAATGTATTGTTCAGTCCTTCTCTCTATGTTGAGTCGCGCCCTCTCATGGATTTTCTTCACAAATTCTGCCTTCTTCTCGCCATCTAAATTCAAATGCTCAGAAATAGGTAAAGGTGATAAATCCAAAGGAGTTAGAGGATTAAAACCATAAACAATTTCAAATGGTGAAAATTTAGTAGCAGAATGCATTGAACGCTTATAAGCAAACTCAACATGTGGCAAACAATCTTCCCAAGTCTTAATATTTTTACTTATGATAGCCCTCAACAAGATGGATAGGGTCCTATTAACTACTTCTGTTTGACCATCGGTTTGAGGGTGACAAGTAGTAGAAAATAATAGTTTTGTCCCAAGTTTTCCCCACAATGTTTTCCAAAAATAGCTTAAGAACTTAGCATCCCTATCTGATACAATTGTTCTAGGCATACCATGTAATCTTACAATCTCCCTAAAGAACAAATCTGCGACGTTAGAGGCATCATCAGTTTTATGACAAGGAATAAAATGAGCCATCTTAGAAAATCTGTCTACAACCACAAAGATTGAATCCCTCCCACGCTTACTTCTAGGTAAACCCAACACAAAATCCATTGAAATGTCATCCCATGGTGAACTAGGGATAGGTAGGGGTGTGTAAAGGCCATTTGGCTGAACTCTTGATTTAGCTTGCCTACAAGTGACACACCTACCACAAATTCGCTCAACATCTCGTTTCATGTGGGGCAAAAAGAAGTGCTCTTGCAACATAGCTAGGGTCTTAGCAACTCCAAAATGTCCCATCAACCCTCCCCCGTGGGACTCTCTAACTAGCAAATCTCTCACAGAACAATTGGGTACACACAACCTATGCTCCCTAAACAAGAAACCCTCATGCCTATAAAATTTTCCATCAGCAGACTTTTCACAAACAGCATAAGTTTCCCCAAAATCATGGTCAGCAGAATACAACTCCTTTATGTGTTCAAACCCAAGAAATTTAGCATCAAGAGTAGAGATTAGGGCATACCTGCGAGAAAGGGCATCAGCAACCACATTCTCCTTACCTTGTTTATAGCGAATGACATAAGGAAATGTCTCAATGAACTCAACCCATCTCGCATGTCTCTTGTTGAGCTTGTGTTGGCCTTTCAAATGTTTCAAGGATTCATGATCTGTGCGAATCACAAACTCCTTTGGCCACAAATAGTGCTGCCATGTTTCTAAAGCACGCACTAGTGCATACAATTCTTTGTCATAGGTGGGGTAATTGAGGGCAGCCCCACTTAGCTTTTCGCTAAAGTATGCAAGCGGTCGCCCATCCTGCATAAGAACAGCGCCAATACCTATTCCAGAAGCATCACATTCAACTTCAAAAGTGTTAGAAAAGTTAGGCAAAGCAAGTAAAGGAGCACGAGTAAGCTTGTATTTCAGTAGCTGAAATGCCTCCTCTTGAGCTTCACCCCATTTAAATATCACATTCTTTTTGATAACTTCTGTAAGTGGTGCGGCGATGGTGCTAAAATTTTTCACAAACCTCATGTAGAAGCTAGCAAGTCCATGAAAACTTCTAACATTACCTATAGTTGTAGGGGTCGGCCACTCTTGGATGGCTTTGATCTTTTCTTCATCCACCTGAATACCTGTAGCACATACAACAAAGCCTAGGAAAACAAGCTTATCGGTGCAGAAAGTACACTTACTGAGGTTAGCATATAAACTCTGTTTCCTAAGAACATCCAAAACAGAATGCAAATGAAAAACATGGTCATGCAAATTCTTACTATAAATAAGAATATCATCAAAATACACAACCACAAATTTTCCAATGAAAGCACGCAATACATGATTCATTAAGCGCATGAAAGTGCTAGGTGCATTAGTTAGTCCGAAAGGCATGACTAACCACTCATACAATCCATGTTTAGTTTTAAAAGCAGTTTTCCACTCATCCCCTTCTTTCATACGTATCTGATGATACCCACTTTTAAGATCAATTTTGGAAAACACACAAGAACCATGCAATTCATCTAACATGTCATCTAAACGAGGAATGGGATGTCGATATTTTACCGTTATATTGTTGATGGCTCGACAGTCAACACACATCCTCCATGTTCCATCCTTCTTGGGAACTAGAATCACTGGAACAGCACAAGGGCTCATGCTTTCTCTCACATGCCCTTTCTCCATCAATTCTTCAATTTGCCTTTGCAATTCTTTTGTTTCATCAGGATTACTTCTGTAGGCTGGTCGGTTTGGGATGGAAGCACCTGGAACAAAATCAATTTGATGATCTATTCCTCGAACAGGTGGCAAACCATGTGGTACTTTCTCAGGAAACACATCCTCAAATTCCTGCAAAATAGACACAACAACACTTGGCAGCGAAGAATCAAGTTGGTTAGTATTTAAAAGAGCCTCCTTATACATGAGTAAAATCATGGGCTGTTTTGTACACAATGCTCTCTTAACCTCACTTTTTTTTGCATAAAAATTATTTTGTTTTCTCTCACTTGATTCGACACTTTTCTCTCTTTGTCTCTCTTTTTCCTCACTCTCATTCATCTTTTCACTCTCTTTTTGCTCACTCATTTTCTTTTTGTCACTCAATTTTTGCAACCTCACTTGATCTTCATACACTTGCTTTGGTGTCAAAGGCGCTAGAGTGATTGTTCGTTGACGAAATGTGAATGAATACTTGTTGGTGAAGCCGTCATGCTGCACTCGCCGATCAAATTGCCAAGGCCTTCCTAGAAGGAGGTGTCCAGCTTGCATGGGAACCACATCACACAACACCTCATCTTCATACTTGCCAATTCGAAATGAGACTAGCACCTGTTTTGTAACCCTCACTTCCCTACTATCATTCAACCATTGCAATTTGTATGGACAAGGATGCCTAAGCGTTGTAAGCCCCAGCTTGGCAACCATGGAAGCACTAGCAATATTAGTACAACTACCTCCATCAATAATGACACTACATACCTTGTCTCTCACATGACAACGAGTGTGAAAGATGTTCTCTCGCTGCACCTCTTCTTCCTCTTCTTTTCCTTGCAAATTCAGGACTCGCCTTGTGACTAGTGCAAGCATCTCACCAGATTCTGGCCCATACTCATTGTCAGAAGCATCTTCCAATGGTGGCATGTCAGCAAGATCATCTTCTTCTTCAGAATCTATCTCTCCACTTTCTCGAATCACCATGACTCTCTTGTTTGGACACTGGCTAGCTATGTGTCCTCGCCCCTGACATTTGAAACACCTTATCTCACTAGAATGAGACTTAGTAGGAATTGTTTTACCTTGAGGTGGTCTGGCTGTGGTGGCTGGTTTTGGTGTAGATGATGAAGTGGGTTGGTCTTCTTTCTTTGGATAGTTCGACCTCCAAGGTGTTGTACTGGGATTGTGTGGGCTCATTCTTGACCTCGAACTTGAACTACCCTTCTTGAGCTGCCTCTCAACTTTGATTGCCATATGAACCAAATCCTCCAATTCCACATAATGGTGTAGCTCGATTGGGTCAGCAATCTCTCGGTTCAACCCATTCAAAAACCTTGCCATGGTTGCCTCCCGATCCTCTTCAACATTGGCTCTAATCATAGCCATCTCCATCTCCTTGTAATACTCATCAACACTTCTGTAGCCGTGACGAAGACCCTGCAACTTAAGGTAGAGATCTCGATAATAATGAGGTGGTACAAACCGTCGCCTCATCACCCTCTTCATGGCCTCCCATGTGTCAATAGGGCGATCTCCACTCCGCCTCCTGTTGATGCACAACTGATCCCACCAAACAATAGCATAATCAGTAAACTCAATGGCAGCAAGTTTTACCTTCTTCATGTCGGAGTAGTTGTGACAATCAAAAACTAGCTCCATTTTCTTCTCCCACTCAAGGTATGCTTCAGGATCACTCTTCCCCTGAAATGCTGGTATTCTCATTTTGATATTCCCCAAATAATTATCTACCTGGTTCCTATCTTCTCTATTCCCACCATACCTCCTATGGTTACCCGCCGACATTCTATCAAACTCATCATCAGAAACTACCCCTTCTATATCCCCCTCATTCTCATCCTCCCTTTGGTGTACCCTACCCCTCCTTGGTCTCCGTTGTGCCCCCTCTTCTACCCTATCCAACCGCTCATGTATTTGCTCACACTCCTCCCTCAACATCCTCCTCATCTCCCCCATTAAAGCTTCAATTTGTAGATTTGGAACTGTAGGTGGTGGAGCGTCATTGCCTGCATTTCTTTCTGTATTTTGTGACATGATGGAGAATCTGCAAAATAATAAGGTTAGACAATTATAGAAAGGACCTCACTGCACTCCCTCATGTGTTTCACTCAAAGAAAATGGTCACTCAAGTACACTCGTGTTTGCACTCAATGATGGCTTTTACCCTCAAATAAGCTCACACCTCTGCCTTTTTCCACTCTATTTCCTTCTTTAAGCTCTTTGAAAACTAATGAAACGGTGATATGGAGGTTCAAGCAGCCAATTCTACCAAACAAATCAAACGAAAACCGATGAAAAAGTGGCGAAAAATGGTGATTTTTGGAACACTTGTGTGGGGTTTTGGTTAAAAGGCCTCTAGAGCATGGGGAACAAGAATAGAACAAAATTTTTTAAGAGAGGTTTCCAGACTTTTTTTTTTTTTTTTTTTTTAGGTTCGGATCCCCTTTGAATTTTTCTTCTTCTTTCTTTTCTCTCTTTTCTTTTCCTCTTGATCCTCAAACGCAGGTACAAGACGCAAGAAAAAAAAAATCAGACTTGGATTTGACAACAACTCAGATTTCACAAAAGAGCAAGAGAATCTCAATGCAAATTCGGATTTTCACAATGAAAAACAAGAGAAACTCACTGTCAATTCAGATTTCACAATAAAACAGTAGAAACTCAAGGCCAAATTCGGATTGCACAATAATAAGAACAAGAGAAGTCAATTCCAATTTCGGATTTCACAACAAGAACAAGAGAAACCCAAGGCAAAATTCGGATTTCAAAACAAAACAGCAAGAGAAACTCAAAAGACAATTCAGATTCCACAATTAGAACAAGAGAAAAACTCAAAGCCCTACTTCACGTTAAGAACCCTAATTCATGATTTCAGAAACGAAAAGAAAACAAAATAGGGGATTACAAAGGACCCTAATTCACGATTACAAAGGAATTGAAACTTTGTGTAGACTAGTTTCAGATTTCAAGGGATTTCACAAAAAAAAATAATGGAAACTTTGGAAATAAGGGAATGATTGAACAAGGAAACAATTGAAATAGGGAAATTAGCAATAGTAGTTTCGGATTTCACAAGAAAACAAAAGACTCAGATTTCAAACAAGGAAACAATTGAAATAATGAAATCAACAAACTCTAGAATAGTTTCGGATTTCACAACAAATAAGGGAAACAATTGAAATTAACAAGCTCTAGAATAGAAAAACACGACTAGATGAACACGAATTGATATATTTTTTTTTTTTTTTTTGAAATCCTAATATAAGAACACGAACTGAATAGAAAAAAAAATGAAAAAGGATAGGCCAAACCGGATGATCCTAATCTCTGATACCAACTGATACGAACCACGCCAACAAGTGTGACGAAACCCGACACCAAATATGGAACAGCCACCAAGAACACACGAGATTGGAATGGAACCGCGACCCAATGCTTAGCCAAGCACGAACCTTGGTATGAGGAAGACGCCACAAACGGGGATGGAATCCGTTTGATAAGTCAGGATGAACGCCACAAGGAATCTCCTTGATAAGTTCAAAAGTTTCTTCAAGAACTCAAGAAGAAATAAACTCACAATTTCACTCAACATAATCTGCCTTTTCACATTGTTTTGGCAATCCTTATAAGGACGAAAATTACATGAAAACAAGACCCTTGGTCTTCCTAATGAAAACCGAAATTAAAGAAAACAAGCCTTTTGTCTTCCTAATGAATACCGAAATTAAAGAAAACAAGCCTTTTGTTCTTCCTAATGAAAACCGAATTAAAAGACAAAAGGACTCTTGGACTCACACAAGTCAAGTGTTTGACTTTTACAAAATAAAGAAAGACCAAAACAACAATAACGTAAATAAATTAAAATGACAAATACAATAAGACTCATGAAGCTCCTAAACTCAGTCAACTTTGATGAGTAAGACAAGTCTTTGTTCTCCTTCAATGTTGACCACGGTCTCCTCTTGTTTTAGGACTTTGTGGACTAGGCTGTTAAGTTCTTCCTTGAATCTCTTGGCTCATGCCCTCGTCACTGGACCAACTGGAACTTGACTTGATACTTGGGTCTTGGTGTCCTCATCACGTTGTGAAGGCCTAATAAAGCTGGAGGCATAGCCAATCTGTAAGCTACCTCTCCAACCCGTTCCAGAATCTCAAGGGGGCCAACAAACCTATGACATAACTTGCCTTTCACTCCAAATTGTTTCACTCCTCTCAAAGGAGAAAGTTTGAGAACCACATGTTCACCGACATGAAACTCTACACTCTTTCGTTTCAAGTCTGAGTAACTCTTCTGTCTACTCTGTGAGGCGAGCATCCGAGCTCTAATCTTCTCAATTTCCCCGTTAGTCCTCTGAATGGCCTCAAGACCTAAATATTTCCTCTCACCCTTCTCATTCCAATGAATGGGTGATCTGTACTTCCTCCCATACAATATTTCATACAGAGTCACTCCGATAGTCACCTAGTAGTTGTTATTATAAGAAAACTCAATCAAAGGGAGATACGTACTCCAAGATCCCCCAAAGTCTAGCACATAATCCCGTAACATATCCTCTGGTATCTAAATCATTCTCTCAGACTGTCCATCCGTCTAAGGATGATTGGTAGTACTGAACCACAACTGCGTGCCCATAGCCTTCCACAGGCTCTCCCAAAACATAGAAGAGAAGGTGGGGTCCCGATTGGATACTATCGACCTCAGAGTCCCGTGGAGTTGCACAATCTCCTTTACATACAACTCAGTGTATTGCTCCACCGTATAGGTTGTTCTAACATGCAAAAAGTGGGCTGATTTGGTGTACCTATCCATAATCACCCACACATAATCATGTAGCCCCACTGTCTTTGGAAATCCAACCACGAAGTCCACTTTGGAATCCATAAAGGCTGCATCAACCCTGCTGGCCTTTGAAGTTCAGCCTTCACTAGTTGACAAACATTTGGCCACATAATCCACCATGTCTTTCTTCATTCCTAGCCCCCAATACAAAGTCCTTAGATCTTGGTACATCTTCTTCGTACCCGAATGTAAGGAATAGGGAGTGGTATGAGACTCATCCAGAATCTCTCGCCTAATACCATAACCCATCGGAATACAAATCTGATCTTTATATCTTAGCAGATCAATCTCAGAAATAGAAAAGTTTCTAGCCAATCTAGCTAAGACTTCTACTTTGTGTTTTCTCAAATGTGGATCCTCCTTTTGTGCCTCTTTGATCCTCTCAAGGAGCAAGGACTGAAGAGTAATATTGGATAGCTGACCAACCACCAATTCAATTCTCGGTCTAGTCATCTCAAAAGCTAACTTTTCTGATATTTTTCTCGAACTGAATAACCACCTTGGCCCCATCTAACTCAATGCTTCGGCCACCACATTGGCCTTTCCTGGATGGTACAAAATATCACAGTCATAGTCCTTTACCAATTCGATCCAACACCTTTGGAACATATTCAGATCTGATGAGGAAACCAAGACTAAAGATCCAAGTCTAGTTCCAGTTGGTCTGGTGACGAGGGCGCGAGCCAAAAGACTCAGTTTAGGAGCTTGATGAGTGTTATTGTATTTTGTCATCTTGTATTTTTTATTTAGTCTTTGTTTATTTTGTGAAAAGTCAAACACTTGACTTGTGTGAGTCCAAGAGTCCTTTTGTCTTTAATTTTCGGTTTTCATTAGGAAGACAAAAGGCTTGTTTTTAAATTTCGGTTTTCATTAGGAAGACAAAGGGTTGTCTTTAATTTTCGGTTTTCATTAGGAAGACAAAGGGTTGTCTTTAATTTTCGGTTTTCTTTAGGAAGACAAAGGGGCTTGTCTTGATGTAATTTTCGCCTATATTAGGCCTTTGTAAACGTTTGGGAATGGCAGATTTTGATGAAATGAAAATTGAGAGGTTTTCTTCTTGAGTTCTTGAAGAGACTATTCGAACTTATCAAGGGTATTCCTTGTGGCGTTCAATCCGACTTATCAAACGGATTCCCATCCCCGTTTGTGGCATCTTCCTCATACCAAGGTTCGTGCTTGGCTAAGCATTGGGTCGCGGTTCTTCATTCCCATTTCGTGCGTTCTTGGTGGTTGCCATATTTGGTGTCGGGTTTCACCACAATCGTTGGTGTGGTTCGTATCAAGATCCTTCTGACTGAATTAATACTTCAAAAATTTTTGCTCGGTGTATATTTCATTCTTCTCGCCATACAAGTAGTGCCTCCAAACCTTCAGTGCAAATACCACTGCTGCCAGTTCCAGATCATGAGTAGGATGCCTTTACTCATACTCCTTCAACTGTCTATATGCGTAGGATATTACCGTCCCAACTTGCATCAATACACACCTCGAACCCTATCTCGAAGCGCAGTAGTAGACCACAAAATTTTCCTTGTCTGATTGAACACTCAATTCCAGAGCGGTGATTAGTCGAGGATTCAACTCCTTGAAACTGTTCTCACATCTATCTGTCCAGATGTACTTGGTCTTCTTACGTGTCAGCTCAGTCAATGGTGTGGCTATTCTGGAGAATCCCTAAACGAAATGACGATTATACCCTGTTAATCTCAAAAAGTTCCTAACCTCTGGTACACTGCTCGACCTTGGTCAATCTCTCACTGCCTCAATCTTGGTTGGGTCCACTAAAATCCCACCTTACTCACAATGTCTCCCATAAATGTTACTTGGGTGTAACGTGATAGTAGTAGTGGTGGTGGTGGTGGTGGTGGTGGTGGTGGTGGTAGTGTTGGTGAAGGTGGTGGTGGTGGTGGTAGTTGATACGAACCACGCCAACAAGTGTGACGAAACCCGACACCAAATATGGAACAGCCACCAAGAACACACGAGATTGGAATGGAACCGCGACCCAATGCTTAGCCAAGCACGAACCTTGGTATGAGGAAGACGCCACA